>NC_092113.1:30644887-30965245 GCF_045679555.1 Salvelinus alpinus
AATAATATTCCATCATGCCATTTATGTGGATATCAGTCATCTTACCCACAATGCCAGCGACCTCCCCTGAACTCGGCCTGAACCGGTGTGATCAATCACGGCTTAGATGCAACCACAGCCATACCTGTCTGACAGCTTTTAACACCCACCCCGGTCCCGGCTGTGTGTTTCAAAAGAAGCATGTGTGTGTGTACACTTCCATCCAGCTCTGCTCAGTTCAGGGGTGTGTGTGTGTTCTTATGTGTGTGCCTGCGTGCGTGTGTGTGTAAATCATGCATTGATGTCTATGGGAGGTTGTGTGTGTGTGTGTGTGTGTGTGTGTGTGTGTGTGTGTGTGTGTGTGTGTGTGTGTGTGTGTGTGTGTGTGTGTGTGTGTGTGTGTGTGTGTGTGTGTGTGTGTGTGTGTGTGTGTGTGTGTGTGTGTGTGTGTGTGTGCGCACGCGCGCGCGCATAGATGATGTCTATGGGATATCTCTGCTATACACTGAGTGTACAAACACCTTCGTCGGGTCATGGACTCTACAGGTGTCAAAAGTGTTCCACAGAGATGCTGGCCCATGTTGACTCCACCACCCAAAGGACATCCAGCCAACTTGATACACAGATTAAACTTTTGAGCTTGAAAAACCCAGCAGTGTTGCAGTTCTTGACACACTCAAACCGGTGTGCCTGGCACCTACTACCATACCCCGTTCAAAGGCACTTAAATATTGTTTTGCCCATTCACTCTCTGAATGGCACACATACACAATCCATGTCTCAATTGTTTCACGGCTTAAAAATCCATATTTAACCTGTCTCCTTCCCTTAATCTACACTGATTGAAGTGGATTTAACAAGGGACATCAATTAGGGATCATAGCTTTTACCTGGATTCACCTAGTCAGTCTATGTCATGGAAAGACCATGTGTTCCTAATGTTTTGTACAATCAGTGTATATACAGTATATTGCTACTAGTCTACGCTATAGTACAATTTCACATATTTTTGTCAAGCATTTCAGTGTTACACGGCTGCATCTCTCTTACTTGGCTGCTTATGGATTTTCCACCACATAGCTGATGATCCACCACCATAACATATGGTAACAAACCAGTTTTAGTGGGATTATGTTCCTAACTGTGGACAATTGTGGCTTTAAGCTTCCATAATTTTCAGTGTTGCAGCAATTAGATGCATTGTGTTGCCTGCATGCTGAGAAGGCCGTAAACAAAGACACATTGATGTGTGTATACACTGTCTGAGGATATCAAAGCCCCAACATTATAAAATCATATCACATATTCCAATTGCAAATGATGTTGCTCACATGTACTCATTCAATGATGAAACATGTAATCGATGTTTGCTAAACACAAGAAAGGCACAAACATGCACTTTGACATCAATCAGTCACATTTTTTTTGTCAAAAAATCTCTCAAATGTCTCTGTAAAAAAAACCTGTTTAATGTTGGAACGGCAGCATCCTATAACAGTGCCAATTTGAAAGTCACTGAGCTCTTCAGTAAGGCCATTCTACTGCCAATGTTTCATATGGAGATTGCATGGCTATGGGCTCGATTTTATACACCTGTCAGCAACGGCCGTGGCTGAAATAGCCAAATCCACCAATTTGAAGGGGTGTCCACATACTTTTGTATATATAGTGTATGTGAAACAAAATAAAAACCTTTTGACCACGACCTCATGTTGAACATGGATTTTCTTATTTAAGGAAATCAGTGTTCTGGAATTCACTAAGAGCAGTTAGTTTCACCTCCTCCTGACTGTTTCCAATATTGCAACAACCCAATAACCCAGTACTCATTTGCATCTTTGGTTCAACTATTTAGTTACGCAGGTTGGCTACAAAACCGAGCAGCATAGCCAGTCTAATTAAAATGTACTAGCCACAATGAAAGAAGAAAGGCCTAGGGAATCCAAACCTGTTTTTGATTCAAAGATTACATTTCATGTGAGACGGACAACCAGTGATCCATCTTGAGAGTCATAGGTTTCAAAGTAGAACAACAACATATGCATACTGTTAACAGCAGATGCCCATTTCAAAATCAAATATAGAAACCAGTTAGTAAAAAAAAAATGGCCAAAAGAACAAAGAGCTTCAATAAAATATCAAACTATATTTCAATTAGCTGCATGAGAACTTTGTATATTAATTTGGAGTAATTTGAAATGCACATATTTATGACAACGACAATTACTGTTTTATGCTCTGATTGCTAACCTTGAAGCAAATGCTTCACTGTGAGAAATCCTTGTTAAAGTTTGCTAAGACTAACATGTTAGAGAATGACATTGCTCAATGTCCAAGAATATTGTATTTGGATCCAAATATCTCTGTTGTTTTTAATTCTAAATCTGGTGTCTATTATCTAAGTTGACGAAACAATGGCCTTGATATCTTTAGGATAATATTTAAGCAATAAGGCCCGAGGTGGTGTGGTATATGGCCAATATACCACGGCTAAGGGCTGTTCTTAAGCCTGACGCAACGTGGTGCCTGGTGGTATATTGGCCATATATCACAAACCCTGAGGTGCCTTATTGCTATTATAAACTGGTTACCAACGTAGTTAGAGCAGTAAAACAAAATGTTGTGTCATACCTGTGGTATACCATGGCTTTCAGCCAATCAGAATTCAGGACTCAAACCACCCAGTTTATAAATCCTAATATATCAGTTTTGGCATAGGCGACATCAAACATGTTAGTACATTGGTTTACTATGGTGTTTGAAGGTGGTTGTGGTGTTGAGAAGAGAGTGTGGAAGTTAGGTTATTCTTTACCAGATTAAAGTGTGTCTTTTTAACCCAATAATATCATTTTCAAAAAATATTTCTACCATCGAGCCGCTTGACCTATTTCCTCTCCTGTAATATATCGTTAAGGAAGCCTTGTGAAATTAATTCATTATTCATGCTTGATTTCAAAATGAAGCGCTTTAAGAACATGGATCCACTGGAGGATTGACACATGCAACTGTGTTCTTACAAGAACACACACTGAGACACACTGGGACTAAGCAGCAGGACTGTTCAAAAACAATCGGGTTCAGTGTGTGTGTGTGTTTGTGTGTGTCGGTATGTGTGTGTGTCGGTATGTGTGTGTGTCGGTGTGTGTGTGTGTGTGTGTGTGTGTGTGTGTGTGTGTGTGTGTGTGTGTGTGTGTGTGTGTGTGTGTGTGTGTGTGTGTGTGTGTGTGTGTGTGTGTGTGTGTGTGTGTCGGTATGTGTGTGTGTGTGTCGGTATGTGTGTGTGTGTGTGTCGGTATGTGTCGATATGTGTGTGTTGTGCACTTGAGGCAGTAAAGCAGGAGTGAAGATAAATGCCCTGTCAGTGTCTTTAATGATTTATCTCAAACATTTCACTTGATCCTATAAGGTTCACCCTGTGGCAGGTAATTGCTTAAAAAGAAAAAGAGCATTTGTTTGTTAAAGTACTGAACATTGAACACACTGTCTAGAGCTCTACATCTTACCTAGTCTAGAGCTGTATGTCAATGTATTGCACATGTTGGTGATCTGTAGGCCTGCTGTTAGTACATCGTTTTGCCTTTCCCTGAGTTTCTGCAGTTTAAACCTTTGTGATGGCCATATGTATCTTTAGGATATATTTACAATAACGTGTGTGTGTGTGTGTGTGTGTGTGTGTGTGTGTGTGTGTGTGTGTGTGTGTGTGTGTGTGTGTGTGTGTGTGTGTGTGTGTGTGTGTGTGTGTGTGTGTGTGTGTGTGTGTGTGTGTGTGTGTGTGTGTGTGTGTGTGTGTGTGTGTGTGTGTGTGTGTGTGTGCGTGCGTGCATGAGAGCATCCACTCTATGTGCCTATTTCTGCCTCCCTGTTTGCATGTGGGCCTACTGCAGTGGGCAGTTAGGTAAGGCATCAAAGCAACCTGTCACTTGTCTCTTGGCATTGCTTTAGTCTGTGTCGACAGTGTGTCCACCCTGGGTTTGTCAGTGTCTGTTCAGACCTGAGCTGTCTTGTTCAGCACATGGCACTGGCTAAAGGATGCTGATGGACATTTCCAGTGCTCCTTCTCCGTGTCCATCACCCAGCCCAGGAAGGATGCCAGGATGCATCCCTGACGCATCTTGTTGACAGCTACAGAGGGTGGTCTGCAGTTCTGCCGCCCTCAATTATGGGAGATCTGATCTGATTCTAACTTGAGAAGTTTAGGTTGGTGGTTGCCTGCTGTGCAAACATTTGCCTGATTGTAGCCAATCAATATTTTTCTAATTGACTCTGAAATTAGAAAGTAATTTGATTTGATCTCATAATTATGCATGCATAATGATGATATGACTCAGTTGATATAGTAGTATCAGACAAACGCAATCATAAGTCTTAAGGGATATTTGATTTACATTTGTCCAGTTTTTATGTCTGAATTATTTTGTATAGAACTCTTAAAAAGATCAACATATTTTATGGGAGTTGGAAATTAATCCCAACTCCTTTTCTATTGAAGTCAGTGAAGACAATGAATCCCAACTCCTTTTCTATTGAAGTCAGTGAAGACAATGAATCCCAACTCCTTTTCTAATGAAGTTAGTGGAGACAATGAATCCCATCTCCTTTTCTAATGAAGACAGTGGAGACAATGAATCCCAACTGCTTTTCTAATGAAGACAGTGGAGACAATGAATCCCAACTGCTTTTCTAATGAAGTTAGTGGAGACAATGAATCCCATCTCCTTTTCTAATGAAGACAGTGGAGTCAATGAATCCCAACTCCTTTTCTAACGAAGACAGTGGAGACAATAAATTCCAACTCCTTTTCTAATGAAGACAGTGGAGACAATGAATCCCAACTGCTTTTTGAATGAAGACAGTGGAGACAATGAATCCCAACTCCTTTTCTAATAAAGACAATGGAGACAATCCGATCACAGACAGACATTGCCATACACCCATACTTTATATTTTTTCCTTTTCTTGAAGAGGACAACAACTCCAGTTTTTAATAAACATGTTATAAGAACGAAAACAGCTGGCAGCAGCCTCACAGATGGCTCCGTTCCTGGCATCTCCAAGGAGGAGACCACACATGCAGATGTCTCATTATTCCAGCATTTGGTTATGCATATTGCTCAACATTTTATTCCAATGCTTAACAACCAGTATAAGCAATACAGGTGTTACTATTTTTCACGTGACTGAGGCTCTGAGTCCGCTGCACAGGAAGAATTTGGGACCTGGATTTTGCTTTGGTCATAAGGCTATCATTGGTGCAGATCAGTTGCTATGTGTCTTATGTACCAGCAGCCTTTTACTTGTATACATTTTTCAGTCCCTGCTGTCTCTGTTTGTGATTGTGAGGTATGCTCTGTTAAATCTTCAGTAAGGGAATGATTCATCGGCGAACTGGCTGTCAATCTATTTCTGACTGCGACATAGGCTCAAGCAGAGCTGCACGTTGTGTCGTTAGGGCAGAGCTGCACATTGTGTCGTTAGGTCAGAGCTGCACGTTGTGTCGTTAGGGCTGAGCTGAGAGCTGCACGTTGTGTCGTTAGGGCTGAGCTGAGAGCTGCACGTTGTGTCGTTAGGGCTGAGCTGAGAGCTGCACGTTGTGTCGTTAGGGCTGAGCTGAGAGCTGCACGTTGTGTCGTTAGGGCTGAGATGAGAGCTGCACATTGTGTCGTTAGGTCAGAGCTGCACATTGTGTCGTTAGGGCTGAGCTGAGAGCTGCACATTGTGTCGTTAGGTCAGAGCTGCACGTTGTGTCGTTAGGGCAGAGCTGCACGTTGTGTCGTTAGGGCTGAGCTGAGAGCTGCACGTTGTGTCGTTAGGGCAGCACACAGATATTTCAGCCAAGCATCCGTTTCTTAAGACAGGATGGAAGGTATTGATTACAAAGAGCAATAGCCAAACATGTCAGCTATAGCCAGACGTGAGCCTAGTGATTTCTGGCCTTAACCTAGACCTAATGTACAAAGGTATTCACACCATAGATAGATAAACCATCTACATGCATTTAAGCCTGAATATACCCATAATATTATATGTATACACTTCAGTAACGTTATAAATTGTGTTACTGGGAAAAAAACGTAATTTGAATTAAAACAAGGCAAAGATGGAGTCCCATGAGAAAAATGTGTTTTTGGTTTAAGTTTGTTCTATTTAGGTTGAATGTTTTAAATTACATATGCTCTCTAATTGGCCGTGCAGGCATGGTCAAATAAAACCATGCTAATGAGGCATTGCATTAATTTGCTTACTTCCTTTCAAGTCTCTCTCTCTCCCTCTGAGCAAAAGTCTGCTACTCGAAAACGTATACAGGCTTCTCCGGACAGGGTAGCAGACAGACCATTACGCCTGCAATGAATATGTAGATATACTACATTCTAGAAACAGAATAAATAAGACCTCCAAATTTACATGATGACCAGACAATATCATGAAGGAAAGATGAATTAGCCAGTATGAACTGTTCGTTGACTGTTCCTGCATGATGCAGAATACTGATGACCCCTGGCAGGTTTCAAACCTTCTAGTTCAGAAAGACAGTAGTGAAAATCAAAAGGGCATTTTCACATTTTAACACGGAGGCACAGCATCTCCATGTCATGTCTATTATCTCTTATGTAATGAACTAGTTAAAATACTTCTCTCTCTCTGTTCAATTTGATGATTAAGTGTCTGCTACTCACAAAGAAGGAAGGAGAGATCTTTCGAGGTCTGTCTACATCTGTCCCTAAAAGATCCAAGGGATTTTCCTTCAGACTTGACACTGCATGTATGCTCAAGCTGTCTGATTTCATTTATAACAGCAGGCTACGTGACCTTTATCCCAGCTATAACTATAATGCACTTTAGCACATGTCAGTCTGAAGTGTCATATGGTTTGTTTTGTACGTAATGCAATCAGCAGGGACAGCCATGGGTTTGGTTGGTGTTTCATCCTTACCAACTTAGTAACACTTAAAGATGGACAATGCAGAAATCGCTCCGCCATTTCCTGATTGCTTAAATTCGAATAGTTCTCCTAATTTCAGTTAGTGACAAAACAAGCAAGTATAGTGTAGACAATCACTGTACATCTAAACCACTGGGGAAAATATTTTCCATAACAGAAAAGATTGTATCATCAGTTGTTTAAAGCTGGTGTACAAAACCGAAAGTAAAAGATGCAAAAATAAAACTTAAAATTTTCCAAAACACTTCATCAAGTGAGTCTGCCATCTCAATATCAATGTCATCCAGTAAATATGTATGTCTCCAAGGGAACCTGATACTTTTAAAGTGACAACAAATGACCTTGAAATGTATTTTTGTCAGACCCAAAACTGTCTCCCTCAGCAGTGAGAGATGTGTGTCTGTCGGGATGGTTTTGTGTGGCACTGTCTTGCTAATCGTCAGCGATGCCATCAAAGAGATGAAGCAGACCTGACAACATACCTAAAATTAGAGCCGAAAGACATGCGACCGTTATTTTGTGAAGCTTACCTATGCTATAATGAAAACGGCAACTTACACTCCTGAATTTTTCACTTGTATGCCCCAAAGACATTAATGATATTATACTCAACACTTCTTTATATGATGGTACTGTTCTGTTAGCATCTAAAGACTAGTCATCCTGTAGTACATCAACGCTCATTTACAGTTTAAGTAGGGCTGTGACGGTCATGGATACAAATTTAAATTCTCCTCTCCTCTGCCATAGAAATAGAATGAATAAAACCTGCGTCCCCATTCAAGTCAATGACGGCATAATGGGTGGACTGGCGAACATTGCGAGTAGCAAAGCAGGAAGTAATAGCAGGAAGTGTACCCATCAATATGTGCTGGGATTTGTTGATTAAACTCAACTGACATTACAAAAAATAGATTCCATTGCATGTGCCACATCAGTTAACATCATTTGAATAAACATTCTACATTACCATGGAAATTAGTGACTCACAATACCATGCAGCCATTGCGAGTGTACCCATGAATTTACCAGTCAAATTGCCAGGGTTAGAGGTTTCAAGCCTGCTCTATCCATTCTATTTCTATATGTGCTGCTGCAAGTAGGGGTGCATTGTCTAGGCAACTGAATACACGTTTGCTACAACAACCTTGCTTGTTTCAGCAAGGAGCAACAAAGTTTCATCACGTTGTTAAGAGTCCATTTACTGCAGAAACACACTCAACCGCATTAATTGCCTGGTCATCCCGTCTTCAGTCACCTGGTCGCCCCTTCTCTCTAGAAAAAATTATAATATATGCATACAGTTGTGATGGTTATTTTATTTTCATGACAGTCTTCATTCATAACTGTCGGTTACACAGTTATGCAGTAATTGTGCCCGCCCCAAGTATAAGGCTTTATTTGCTGTAAATGGGGAACACCTTATTTGAAGTACATGTGCCACGTTCAACCAGTTAACAAGTCGGAAATTTCAGAGACACCCATTCATAATATATTCATATGCAGTACAACTAAATAAATATAAACAATCATTAAAGCTGCAATATTTAACTTTTTAGGAGACCCGACCAAATTTCACATAGAAATGTAATCTGTCATTCTCATTGAAAGCAAGTCTAAGAAGTGGTAGATCTGTTCTATGTGCGCTATTTATATGCTTCCCGTTCTTAACTACGGGATCGGTGTCCCTATACCGGGACGGTTGAGCTAATGTATGCTAATATGACTAGCATGACATTGTAAGTAACAATAATCTTTCCAGGACATAAACATGTCTTATATGGGCAGAAAGCTTAAATTATTGTTAATCTAACTGCACTGTCCAATTTACAGTAGCTATTAGTGAAAAATACCATGCTATTGTTTGAGGAGAGTGCACAACAACAAAAATCACGGCAACTGGTTTGATACATTCACCTCTGAAGGTAAATAATGTACTTACATTCAGTAATCTTTCTCTAATTTGTCATCCTGAGGGTCCCAGAGATAAAATGTAGCGTAGTTTTGTTTGATAAAATCAATTTCTATATTCAAATGTAGGAACTGGGTTCTACAGTTTGAACCCCTGCTGTCTCTGGCTTCACACCCACCCTGCCCAGCCATCTAGATGTGTGAAAGTTAGTGTATAAGCTAATGATCCATCATGTATGACATTCCTGGGACTGTGTAAACTTACATTTTGTATTACCATATCATGTTTGTATGTTCTCTATAGTTATGTACTTGAAAATGTATCAATTGACCAATTCAGCACATTTGGGCAGACTTGATACAAAATGTTGTCCAGTATTGCAATGCTTCACTGGATAAATCTGAAACTTTGTACACACACTGCTGCCGTCTAGTGGCCAAAATCTAAATTGCGCCTAAACTGCAATATTATATTATGGCCTTTCTCTTGCATTTCAAAGACGATGGGGATTTTTTTTTCTGTTTGTATTATCTTTTACCAGATCTAATGTGTTATATTCTCTTCCATTAATTTCACATTTCCACAAACTTCAAAGTGTTTCCTTTCAAATGGTATCAAGAATATGCATATCCTTGGTTCAGGTCCTGAGCTACAGGCAGTTAGATTTGGGTATGTCATTTTAGGCAAAAATTGAAAGAAAGGGTCAGATCCTTAAGAGGTTTTTAAATAAACATAAATGCAGTACATCTAACCGATGGTTATAAACTCCACTGTTAGAGATAGATTGGATGGATTGATCGATGAACAGATTGATAGAAAGATATATAGATATGTTACGGTAAATGCGTAAAACCGGAAAAACTACAATGAGTATAGCAAACATTAGGAACACCTTCCTAATATTGAGTTGCACCCTCCCTTTTGCCCTCAGAACAGCCTAAGTTCATTATGGCATGGACTCTATAAGGTGTTCCACAGGGATGCTGGCCCATTGTTGACTCCAATGGGGAACAAGTTGTGTCAACTTGGCTGGATGTGTGAGGACAGACACTGAGAGACGAGAAGCAAGTACAGGGAGTGAATATTTAATAAATAACAAACATGAAACAGAGAGGTGGAGCGGGAGCAGGCATGACAGTACCCCCACCACTAGGGGCCTCCACCCGGCGTCCCACCTGAACGAGGCTGACAGACCGGCCGAGGCGTGGGAGCCGGACGAGCCGTCTGAGGCATGGATGCCCAACACGCCTGCTGAAGCGTGGAAGCTTGACAAGCCGGCTGAGGCGTGGAAGCCCAAAGAGACGGCTGAGGCGTGGGAGCCCGACGAGCCGGCTGAGGCATGGAAGCCAGACGAGCCGGCTGAGGCATGATGTGGGATGGGAGCCCGACGAGCCGGCTGAGGCGTGGGAGCCCGACAATCCGGCAGAGGCATGTTGTGGGATGGGAGCCTGCCGAGCCAACCGAGGCAAGAAAACATCTCGAGCCAGCTAAGACATGGAAGCCAGACGAGTCAGCTGAGGCTCCCCCGGTTCCTTCGGCAGCAGCACCTGGACCCAACGTCACCAACCTCAACAAGAAACAAAGAACTCTCTGATGCTTCCAATATTTGTGTCTGCATTCTGTGAGGACAGACGCTGGGAGATGAGAAGCAAGTACAGGGAGTGAATATTTAATAAATAACGGACATGAAACAAAACAAGGACAGCGTCTGGACAAGGGAAACAAAACGACATTAATGCAGACACGGGGAAGACATTGAGAAAGTGACAGATATAGGGGAGGCAATCAAAAAGTTAAGAGTCCAGGTGAGTCCCATGAAGCGCTGATGCGCGTAACGATGGTGACAGGTGTGCGTAATGATGGGCTGCCTGGCGTCCTCGAGTGCCAGAGAGGGGGAGCGGGTGCAAGCGTGACAGAATGTCCTTTGGGTGGTGGAGCATTCTTGATACAGAATATTTGGTGTGGAAAACCCAGCAGCTTTGCAGTTCTTTACACACTCAATCCGGTGCACCTGGCACCTAGTACCATACCTCGTTCAAAGGCACTTAAACCTTTTGTCTTGCCCATTAAACCTCTGAATGGCACACATACACAATCCATGTTTCAATTGTCTCAGGGCTTAAAAATCCTTATTCAACCTGTCTTCTCCCCTTTATCTACACACATTGAGGTGAATTTAACAAGTGGCATCAATAAAGGATCATAACTTTCACTTGGATTTAGTCAGTCTATGTCATGGAAAGAGAAGGTGTTCTTAATGTTTTGTATACTCTGTGCATATCTATAATCTGTGATTTTACACATGTACCATAACCAATAGATTAATTCATAGATACACCTACAGTAGATACATACAGTCCATATAGATAGAAAGATATGTGTGACAGTGATATTGACACATTGGACCTGTTCCAGGCCTGGTTGATGAATGAGTGTTGGCTCTAGGCAGTACGAGAGACACTGGGTTGCTCAGGGGTCAGAAGCCTCCAGGAAATGAGGCCTTGGCAGCTTTACTACCATTCCAACTATGATAGACCTGGCTTGTCATCTTTCTCTCTGGGAGCACACTCAGAAAAGGCATCAATTATCAGTAGGAGCGGGAAATTGATTCCCATCTTTTCCGTACGCAGCAAATGTTCCCCATAAATACACAGTGCTTTGACATACCTCTTTGTATTAAACATGTGCAAACAAGGGACTGGTGTATTAGAATCATAGTGAGATGTACAAGATGATTAGCGTGACATGTCTTTAGGTATCTGATAGCCGAATTAGTAAAAAATTAGCAGAAACTGACCAGTAAAACCCTAAAACGTATGCAAATTCATGAAATTCATACTTCATAGGAGGCCTGTGCTGCTAAAAATGACTGTCCTTTACCTTGGCCTAGCCTGCAGTACTGTATGGTTTACTCATATACATAATGTGTGTACTCTGTGTACTCAAGCAGGACTGGTGTGGAACACAGGCTCCAGAGTGTCATGGAGACAGAGTTATTCTTCACTACTGGCTGACGCTGGCATTATTCTCATGGACATTGTTTGACTAATAAGCATTTTCACTTCCCTGTGAAGTGCTGGCTCCAGTCAATGCCGTGCAGTTCTGGATTTTTAGAGGACACCTTATTGGAGGAAAAGGTGGCCAACACCATTAAATGCAGCCACTGATCTGGAAAACACACTGTGATATCATTAGGAAAATCATAAAACGGTCTAAAACATTATAACGGAGTTGCGCTTTGTCTTAAAAAAACTGTAGTGTATGCCAAATGCAATAACTTCCTCTGTCAGGAAATGTTTTTTGATGATTTAACTTTGAGTAAGGCTTGCAGTGGACAGTAAAGGATTGTTGTTTGGGTTTTTGGGCAGGTTGCCCAACAGACACTTAGCATTATAAGCCATCGAAATGCAGCATTGTTGTCAAATCAGTGACAAGAACGATGTGAAGTCTCAATCTCAGAGTGGTTCTAGGAACATATGAGCACCTGCCTCATCCAATGTACACGCTAAGAGTGGTTGTATTTTTCACGTATAATTGGTGATATTCTCACTAGAATATGCTGTTCCTCCGTAAGACCTGCAGTCAAGAGATCTCCTGCTGATTGCTGGAGATCTTTACAATCCGAATGCATCCAACAGAAGTGGAACTCCCAGCAGACTCATGAGACTCCTAATTTCATGGAGATTTCTTCAATCAGATTGTGTAGAGGATTCTAAAGTCTCTCATGGTTTCGGTAAAGGTTCAACACACATGGGACGGCGTCATTTGAAAAACATCTGTCACTCTGACAATAATAAGTGCACTGGCACCCTGGGGAAAAAGAAGTGCAAGCTACATATTTTATGTTCTGTGTGCGTGATGCCAAGGCTGCTGTGTGTGTGTGGTGATCTGCACTTTATTTCTAATAGAAGACAACTGACATTTTAAGGGCATTGCGCTTGATCGAGAAACCTGGACAAATAAATATAGTAGGCAGGAATGAGGAATGAAAACGATTTGTATTTGCTTGATCTTACATATATACATGTTACTATGTTATGTCTAAAATAAATCCCATATGAATACCTATGTATGTACATAGTTATCCCTGTTTCAGCCTATGTTTGTACATATTTAGCCCTGTTTCAGCCTTTGTATTACATATTTAGCCCTGTTTCAGCCTATATTTGTCACGTTCCTGACCTGTTTTCTGTTGTTTTTGTATGTGTTAGTCGGTCAGGGCGTGAGTGTGGGTGGGGATTCTATGTTATGTGTTTCTATGTTGGTTTATGGGTGACCTGATATGGTTCTCAATTAGAGGCAGGTGGTTTTCATCTCCTCTGATTGAGAACCATATTAAGGTAGGTGGTTTCACATTGTTTGTGGTGTGTGGTTGTTTCCGGTGTTTGTATGTTTGTTACCACACGGGACTGTATCGTTCGTTAGTTTGTTTGTAGTCTGTACCTGTTTGTGCGTTCTTCGTTTTTGTAAGTTCTAAGTCCAGGTCTGTCTACATTCGTTTGTTGTTTTGTAATTTGTTCAAGAGTTTTTCGTCTTCGTCTGTTTTTGTAAATAAATATCATGTCAAATTACTACGCTGCAAATTGGTCCTCCGATCCTTCTCGCCTCTCCTCGTCTGAGGAGGAGGACGAAGTAGACGTCCGTTACAATATTAATGTATGTACAAATTTAGTCCTGTTTCAGCCTATGTATGTACAAATTTAGCCCTGTTACATATATTACTGTATGTACAAATTTAGCCCTGTTTCAGCCTATGTATGTACAAATGTAGCCCTGTTTCAGCCTATGTATGTACATATTTAGCCCTGTTTCAGCCTATGAATGTACATATTTATCCCTGTTTCAGCCTTTGTATGTACATTTTTAGTCCTTTTTCAGCCTATGTATGGATATATGTAGTTTACGTGACCCAAGGCCTATGCATTCGGAAAGAATTCAGACCCCTTGACTTTTTCCACATTTTGTTACGTTACAGCCTTATTCTAAAATAGATTAAATAGTTTTTTTCCTCATCAATCTACACACAATACCCCATAATGACAAAGCAAAAACAGGTTTTTGGGAATTTTTGCAAATGCAGCTATTTTCAGGTCTCTTCAGACATGTTTGATTGGGTTCAAGTCTGGGCTCTGGCTGGGCCACTCAAGGACATTGAGAGACATGTCCCAAGTCACTCCTGCGTTGTCTTGGCTGTGTGCTTAGGGTTGTTGTCCTGTTGGAAGGTGAACCTTCGCCACAGTCTGAGGTCCTGAGTGCATTGGAGCAGGTTTTAATCAAGGATCTCACTGTACCTTGCTCCATTCATCTTTCCTTCAATCCTGACTAGTCTCCCTGGTGCTGAAAAACATCCCCACAGCATGATTCTGCCACCACCATACTTCACAGAGGAACTCTGGAGCTCTGTCAGAGTGACCATTGCGTTCATGGTCACCTCCCAGAGCAAGGCCCTTCTCCCCCATTTGTTCAGTTTGGCTGGGTGGCCAGCTCTAGAAAGAGTCTTGGTAGTTCCAAACTTCTTCCATTTAAGAATGATGGAGACCACTGTGTTCTTCAATGCTGCAGAACATTTTTGGTACCCTTCCCCAGATATGTGCCTGACATGCATTGTCAACAATGGGACCTTATGTAGAGAGGTGTGTGCCTTTCCAAATCATGTCCAATCAATTGAATTTACCACAGGTGTACTCCAATCAATTTGAAGAAACATCTCTAGGATGATCAATGGAAACCGGATGCACCTGAGCTCAATTTCGAGTGTCATAGCAAAGGGTCTGAATACTTATATAAATAAGGTATTTCTGTTTTTTTTAAACAGTTTTTGCTTTCTCATTATGGGGTATTGTGTATATTGATGAGGAAAATGTTTTATTTAATCCATTTTAGAATAAGGCTGTAACATTAAAAAAAATGGAAAAAGTCAACGGGTCTGAATATTTTCTGAATGCACTGTATCAGGTATCTTTCCCTTGGGTCCTAGCAAAGCCAATACAGCACCGCACTGCACTGCAGTGCTCTCATCCTCTATTTCTCCACAGTTCCTCCTGCCTTAATTGAGAATTTGAACAAACAAATTAATCATTTCAGCCCATAAAAATGACAGGATTCATGCAGTAGCATTCTTCATTCTCTGTAATTTGTTGTGTGTTGTCGTCGTCCCTCTCACCCTGCTCCCCTCTGCCATCCCTTTCTTAAACCCACACAGCATTTTTTTGTGCTGAATCTGCTATAGTTTTCCCCTCTTATGAAAATTACAAATACTTGTCAAGGTTAACGAGTTAATATTCTCATTTAATATTTATTTTACGGGCAAGAGAGAGAGCATCTCCCTTTAGCGTGTCGTCCTCTTGCAGAGGCGTTCTCTTAATCAATATGACAAGGACAGTGTCCTTTTGATAATCCCCTGAATCATCGAGAATAAAAAAATATATAACTTTAATCAGCGGACTCTGATTAATTGTTATGAAGTGTTGCTCGTCCATTTCCCCCTGCATTTCCATAATTTCCACAGAAGCCTAACAATCTCCCCAATGATTTGAAGCCTTTTGGGCTGCATGCATGGCGTTGCACTCAGCAGCACGGCAATAAAAAGCTGGGCTACACATTAGCCTTAGCTGGGGGTATGCATACTGTAGTGACAATACAATTATTTTATGTCTTGTGTATTTTATGTCTGATGATACAGAATCTACAGCCCATAATGCGGAAGAAATCTAAAAATAAGTTTTGTTTATTAACTGATAATAACAACATTGACTATATCACGGTTCAAATGTTTGATTTAATTTATGTTTAATTGCATCTGAGATGTTAAAGATGTTTTATTATTGTCACATACACCGGATATATGCACACCGGATATATGCAGGGAAATGTGGGATTTTACAGGGTCAGCTGAAGTAGTATGGCGCCCCTGGAGAAAATGTTGGTTAAGTGCCTTGTTCATGGTCACATCAACAGATTTTTCAGCTTGGGGATTCAAACCAGCAACCTTTTGGTTACTGGCCCAATGCTCTAACTACTAGGCTACCTGCCACTCTACATGAAAGTGGTTGGTCACTGAAGTCAATTAGCTAAGGTACTGTTCAAATGGACATGTTTGAAAGTTTTGTCCAGATATAAACTTTTAGAGAAGATACATGGTGTGGGGAAAAATTATGCCCCACTGAGTTTGATTTGAACACACATGTATATAGTATGAAGTGTGATCCCAAAACTCTCCAACAGATCATCTTTAAGATTTTTAAATAAGTAGGGCAATTAATACTGCATCCATTGAATGTTTTATAATGAATATATGAAATGAAATGCCTTTTGCATAGCGGATGGGCTCAAGGTTGGGGTTCTAATCTAATCTAATTTACATGAGCATGTCAGACGTGTGGTGCTCATTTTCTCTGAAGTTCTGTCCATCAAACAGAATACAGTATACAAGCTAGGAAAGTTTCATATCTTAAGGGTCTATCTTTTCTTTCTTTCTATCTCTTCAATGCTTATTATTACTGGAGGAGGCACATCAGACCTTAATTTACTGTGTGTATCTACTGTAGCCTATTAAATATCTGATACAATTAATTTCAGCGTCCAAAGCGATGTTTACATAATAGTGTTAGTATCAAATTGCTATTATATTTGTTTTGCAACAAATGAGCCTATAAAATCCTGAAAACGCCTCAAAGTAAATGAATGGGTGTTGGCTATGCGGTGACTGCAGTATCTGCCCTATCAGTAGTTTTCAGAGGGTGCTGGTGGCTCGTATGCAATTAATTGTGGAGGTGTTTTATCCATCAGCATGAATAATTTAAAGGAAGTGTTAATAGGTAGGCCAGACTAGGCTTGTGGAAGAGAGAAAAGCGTTGTTGAATGACTTATCATGACTTTTCTCTCAGATCAGGCGCTTCCTACAGTCTCCTGGGTCGTCTGTGGTGTTGCAGAGATCGGAGGGAAAAACAAACGGAACACTACTACTAATTCATACATTCATAAGAAGGTAAATAAACTGTAAGATGATGAGATATTCTGCATTGTTTACAATACAGTGTACTGTATATTCCTCGTAAAGTCTAATGGTATTTACAGTGACATGGAAGTCAATAAACTTGAGAACATGATGAGAACATTGCTTATTCAACAATTTCTCATGAGGAAAAGGATAACAACCTTTTTAAAATGAACACAAAGTAAATGTTTAAACATTTCAACAGGAATACAGAATAACGGTATCTGAATCAAAATAATCAATTTGTCACAGACTGCTGTGCCATACAATGGCTGAGGTTGAGCAGCATCTCAAACAAAAGCCATTGTGCATGGTGAAAAGTCAAACATTCCAATGAAGCTAAATATTGTTCATGACTTAGTTATCTCTGTCACGTTCTGACCTTAGTTCCTTTTTTATGTCTTTATTTTAGTGTGGTCAGAGCGTGAGTTGGGGTGGGCATTCTATGTTGTTTTTCTATGTTTTGTTCTGTTGTTCTATTTCTATGTGTTTGGCCTAGTATGGTTCTCAATCAGAGGCAGGTGTCAGTCGTTGTCTCTGATTGGGAGCCATATTTAGGTAGCCTGTTTTCCTTTGGGTTTTGTGGGTGGTTGTTTCCTGTGTCTGTACCATATGGGACTGTTTCGATTTTTCGTTTGTTCATTCACTTTGTTATTTTGTATTTTTGTAGTGTTCCATTTTATATATTAAAATGGACACTTACCACGCTGCACATTGGTCCGATATCTCTTACTCCTCGTCAGAAGAAGAGGAAAGTCGTTACAATCTCTTCCAAATTGTTTAAGATTAGTGTGCTGTGTGTTCCATTTGTTACACAGACTGCTGAAATATAAAACTACACGAAAAGAACTAATCTATAGAAGTTTTCATCATGATCCTCCAAAATTATTGTGTCCACAAACACAATCATCTTGGCCTGAATTACTGTTTCCCAAAAACACACTTCAAATCATCATCAGTAATTCAGTGATGATGGCCAAAGTTTATTGTTTGACTAAATATCTTAGTTTAGTATTTGGAACTCCCACATGCAGAGTACAGACGAAGACACCTAAAAAGTAATCTGTCAGATGCAGTAAAACGTAGACCAGAGGTACATACTTTCCCATCCTTCATACCGTTATATACATCACTCCAAGACATACATTAGCTAAGGTGATCATTCCTTTTTATTAACCATTCAGGACAAAGAAAGACATCTGGACAAATATGAATATTTACTGTCATAATATATCAATATTATGACAGTATATCCTTCCTCAACCAGACATGTTTAGAACAAAACAGTATATCCTTCCTCAACCAGACATGTTTAGAACAAAACAGTATATCCTTCCTCAACCAGACATGTTTAGAACAAAACAGTATATCCTTCCTCAACCAGACATGTTTAGAACAAAACAGTATATCCTTCCTCAACCAGACATGTTTAGAACAAAACAGTATATCCTTCCTCAACCAGACATGTTTAGAACAAAACAGTATATCCTTCCTCAACCAGACATGTTTAGAACAAAACAGTATATCCTTCCTCAACCAGACATGTTTAGAACAAAACAGTATATCCTTCCTCAACCAGACATGTTTAGAACAAAACAGGGATTTCAATCTTCCATGTCGTTTTTAGACTTTCCTGAGAAAACCTTCAAAAATGATGTCATGATGATTATATTTACAACTCACATTGAGTGCACAATGTGATACCAAATGGCATACAGTTGATCTAACACGTACTGTAGATGTACATTATATTGCATACAAACATACATTTTTATCAGGAACATACATTTCCTCGTTGTATATTTGTTGACTTTGGGAGGATCATTTCCCACAAAAGATTTCACCATTGCATATCAGTCCTCGTGTACAGTCAGTCGATTTCCATGTTGATCTATGAGTTCTGGGAAAAAAGACACTCCTTCAATGACAAGTGGAGAGTACATCAGTCCTGTCCCTTTTCAAGTAATTCCAGCCCTGGCTATTCAGGGTTTGCCCTGTGGCAAAGACTCAGCACTTAATTCTCCAGAAATAGCCATAGCTCATCCTTCACAATGACTCAGGTAGCCTTGTCATGGAGAACGAGGTTCATTTTAATTTCTGTGTTTCTGTCTCTTCAATGAAACTGGCGATCATAATGCTTGGTTAATATTGAAGTTTGGGGAGCACTTGGTGTTTCCCTCCCACAGGGCCCATACAGTAGCATGCAGAAGGAGCACGTAACTTGTCATCAAACATCTTATCACATAACGGTATCTGCCGACATTTGCGTTCCCCCACCTTGCAAAGCTGATGATCCTCAGACTTATATATACTCTATTTGTCCTCTAATATCTATTTGCTTAGACGCAATAGAATCGCTGTGTTTACCTTTTGGAATCAGGATAGAAGTATAGTATAGTATCGTATGAAAAAAATATTAACATAAGTCTAAACAGTAATTGACCCTTATAACAATTTTGCTCTAGTGGCTTCCTGTTTATTTGTTGTCCAGTGGAATGGAGTGTATAATGTCCATATAGAATTTACATTACCTCTGCCCCCTTTAAATAATTCACCATAAAATAATATTGCTTATCCAGTTTATCCAATATATCCTACTTGCAAGTGTGCCACGATTACATATACACTCAAATGTGTTTTTGAAAATTAAATATGCATGGAAAAAAATCCACAACAAAAAAATCCCATCATCTGAAAAGAAAGGCATTTTGATACATTTCAGATAAAAGGTAAGACTGTCATTTTTCCCGTGACATATTTGTTCTTTAACAACAAGTCAATGGCAGTGGAAGCTTGGCACCTGAATACAGAATAATGAAGGTAATGAAGCAAAGATTGTCTTCATTAGGCACATTAATATTCATAGAAAGTAGATAATCTGACACCACAGAGGACTTGGTAACCTTTTCTTATATTAGATTATTTTCTTTTTTTACTTCTTAACATAATTAAAGTCCAGCAATGACTTCATTAATTCCGCTTTCTGTCAGCTGCTTTAAAGAACTGTCAATTTGGTCCCGGCCTGCCTGTCAGTGTGGAAGAGAGACAGTCATTCCACTCTTTCTGGAAGACAGTTGGAATCACAGTGCTGTATGAAGTCACATTCCCAGACACCTTGCCAAATTGATTCTTTTAAGGTCTTTCTCTTGTATAATCTTTTTCCCTGTCTCTTCTTCATGTGAAGAGTGTCAAATCTAGGCTAAATCTGAATCTGGTGTCGGTTTTAGCCATTATCAATGTCTCCTGTTTTGCTCTGTTTTAATAGCATTTTCTGGATTTATAGGCTACTATACATTAAATTCTAATACTGCTTTCTTTCAGTGATGACGGCAACTAACATAGCTAATAACTAAAGTAGCCTATATAATGTTGTCCTCCATCATACTCTCCCACAGCATTCTCTTGCGACAAAATATAAATACTTTAATGTCTGGGTAGTGTGTTTCTTGACAAATCAGCATCTTCACAGACACACTATACAATAGGATGAGATTAAGGGTGCTTCCCAAGTAGCACATTCCCTATATAGTGCACTACTTTTGACCAGATCCATACGGGCCCTGATAAATTGTAGTGTCCTATAAAGGGCACATTTCCTGGAGAGCCACAGCGATGTGAGAGCCGCAAGCTGTCAGTGTAAATGGCTGACTCTCCTCCTGCCTGTGTTTTGATCAGAAATACAATAGCTTCTGCTAGCTGGGGATATGGCAGTGGCCAGAATTGTACCACATCAGATCAGCCTATTCTTAGTGATGGTTTGTCATCACATCAGAGATTTTTTATTTAACCAAGCAAGTCAGTTAAGAACAAATTCTTATTTACAATTACAGTCTACCATGGCCAAACCCTAACCCAGGTAACACTGGGCCAATTGTGTACCACCCTATGGGACTCCCAATCACAGCCAGTTGTGATACAGCCTGGAATTGAACCAGGGTCTGTAGTGACACCTCTAGCACTGGGAGTGCCTTAGACCACTGCGCCACTCAGGAGACATGATCTCATTCAAAATCTATACTACTAACATCAGTCGATCCATATTCTTTTGAGAATACCATCTTATTGTAAGAAAGGAGGCATTCAACACATTAAACCTGTGGTGGCACGTAACCTCCATCAACCTGTAGTCTATAATTACAATTCTAGAAAATAATATTCAATTCGCATATGAATTTTCACAGGTGTGACCTAAGGGATGTGTATACTCTTCTCCTCTGTATTAATTAACCAATACCTGTTTAATCATATGCTACTATGTGTAATTCACCAGGTGCTAGCTCATACAGGGAAAAACAGTCTGGGCTCCATTCACTGCTGTACCTAAAACAATGGTGTCTGAGGCTTCATATGGTGGTAATCATGCCATAGTCTGAGAAGAGGGCCTAATTGGAATGATACTAGAACAGGCAGATAGCTCATTAAAAGCCGTGAACACTACCTCATGGTAAACAGTCACTTTAAGGGCCGGCACTAATGTGATGAGGCAAAGGCTTGATATCTCACTTTCCAATGAACACATCTAATGTTTAAGCTCCTTATATTCCCTCAGAGGTAGCAGCTGTAGGAGCAGTGCAGTTTGGAATGTATAAAGGCTCCTAATTGCCACTGGAAATTAGTCAGATGCTTGTAGAGCTATTGAGGATGCAACGGCGCTGAGAGATTTGTTATATTGTCTAGGTACTTTAGCATGACTTTGCCTTTGCTTCTCATGACCGGTTACAGGCAAAGAAAGTTTTATTATGTTCTTGATTGACAAATGTTATATTTCTGGTACAGTACAGAAATGACCAGGTAAGTACATGGTCTTAGGGTAATAACTAGGGCTGCCAAACGATAAAAAAATATAATTGAGTTAACTTGCAGGAGTTGCTGCATTTATTCGTAATTAACAACACATTCTGAATATGCTACATTTTTGTAATTTAAGATATTTCATACAAAAAACATGACAAGAATATTGACGAATATTGACGTCCCATCAAACCAAAATTGATTCTGTGAAAGTTCCCAGAAGATTTGTTAGGTCGCAGCAAATGTTCTAATAACTCAAACTGTCTAGTCGTGCTGATGATTATAGAATGTCTGTAGAACATTCCTAGACCACATTTAAACTAAAGGTTCCCAGAATGTTTCATTAGGTTGTGGGAACAGTCTGGTGGGAACATTGTGGGGACATCACAAAATATATGTTCCCAAAACACAAAAACTTTTTAGTTGTTTGGATAATTCTACAATGTTTCATTTAGGGTGCAAAAAACATTCACCTGGTGTTACAAGAACCTTCCCAGAACACATTTAGTATGTTCTTAAAAGGTTCCCATAATGTTTATTTAGGTTGTGGGAACATTGTGGGGATACTGTATGCCAAGAGATAGGTTCCCAAAACACTAAAACTGTCCAGTTTTGCTGATATTCAGATAATATTTGTGTCAGTGTGCACAAAACATTCCTTTGATGTTGCAAGAATGTTGACATAACATTTTATTAGGTTGTGGGAACAATGTTGGTACATCGGTTCCTACAACACAAAATATGCTCAGTTGTGATGACATTCATGCAATGTTTAAGTTGGGTTGCTCAGGACATTCCTAGCATGATAACAGAACACCTGGTCTAAGTTGTTTAAAGGTTCTCAGAACATTTAATTAAGTTATGGGAGTTGTCTGGAATGTTGCAAGAATATTCTTGTGATATTCACATAGGTTGCACAGAACATTGCCACAACGTTACATGTTCCACAATTTCCAAATAAGTCAGTTTTTATGACATTCATAGCATATTCGTTTTAGGTTTAACATAATATTTATTGATCTTCATACAATATACACTGCCGTTCAAAGTTTGGGGTCACGTAGACATGTCCTTGTTTTTGAAAGAAAAGCATTAAAATAACATCAAATTAATCAGAAAAACAGTGTAGACATAGTTCATGTTGTAAATTACTATTGTAGCTGGAAATGGCAGATCTTTTATGGAATATCTACATAGGTGTAGAGGCCCATTATCAGCAACCATCACTCTTGTGTTCCAATGACACGTTGTGTTAGCTAATCCAAGTTTATAATTTAAAAGGTTAATTGATCATTAGAAAACCCTTTTGCAATTATGTTAGCACAGGTGAAAACTGTTGTTCTGATTAAAGAAGCAATAAAACTGGCCTTCTTTAGACTAGTTGAGTATCTGGCGCATCATCATTTGTGGGTTCGATTACAGGCTCAAAATGACTAGAAACAAAGACCTTTCTTCTGAAACTCATCAGTCTATTCTTGTTCTGAGAAATGAAGGCTATTCCATGCGAGACATTGCCAAGAAACTGAAGATCTCGCACAACGCTGTGTACTACTCTAGCGCAAACTAGCGCAAACTGGCTCTAACCAGAATAGAAAGAGAAATGTGAGGCACCGGTGCACAACTGAGCAAGAGGACAAGTACATTAGTGTCTAGTTTGAGAAACAGACGCCTCACAAGTCCTCAACTTAAATAGTACCCACAAAACAGCAGTCTCAACGTCAACAGTGAAGAGGCGACTCCGGGATGCTGGCCTTCTAGGCAGAGTTGCAAAGAAAAAGACATATCTCAGACTGGCCAATAAAAAGAAAAGATTAAGATGGGCAAAAGAACACTGGACAGAGGAAGATTGGAAAAAGTGTTATGGACAGACGAATCAAAGTTTGAGAGGTTCGGATCACAAAGAAGAACATTCGTGAGACGCAGAAAAAATGAAAAGATGTTGGAGGAGTGCTTGACGCAATCTGTCAAGCATGGTGGAGGCAATGTGATGGTCTGGGGGTGCTTTGGTGGTGGTAAAGTGGGAGATGTGTACAGGGTAAAAGGGAACTTGAAGAAGGAAGGCTATCACTCCATTTTTCAATGCCATGCCATACCCTGTGGACGGCGCTTAATTGGAGCCAATTTCCTCCTACAACAGGACAATGACCCAAAGCACAGCTCCAAACTATGCAATAACTATTTAGGGAAGAAGCAGTCAGCTGGTATTCTGTCTATAAATGGAGTGGCCAACACAGTCACCGGATCTCAACCCTATTGAGCTATTGTGGGAGCAGCTTGACCGTATGGTACGTAAGAAGTGCCCATCAAGCCAATCCAACTTGTGGGAGGTGCTTCAGGAAGCATGGGGTGAAATCTCTTCAGAATACCTCAACAAAATGACAACTAGAATGCCAAAGGTCTGCAAGGGTGTTATCGCTGCAAACGGAGGATTCTTTGACGAAAGCAAAGTTTGAAGGACACAATTATTATTTCAATTAAAAATCATTATTTCTAACCTTGTCAACGTCTTGACTATGTTTCCGATTCATTTTGAAACTCATTTCATTTATGTTTTCATGGAAAGCAAGGACATTTCTAAGTGAACCCAAACTTTAGAATGGTAGTGTACATTTTACATTGTCTTGGAGGTCCTTAGAACATTTTGTAAATGTTATATTTAAGTTTGAACTAATATCACCACAATATTTTCAGCATGGAAAACTGTTGCTCCTTAAAGCATAGGACAGCAGATTGGAATAGATCCAAATTACCTTTCTCTCTACATTTAATGACAATTCATATTTGAAGATTGTATGTGATATACAGACACATGGCATTTTAATTTTATTCATAAGACATTTGAACAGCATTCAATCATACAAATCTATTGTTTTTTACATGTTGGCAATCTGCACATATGGGGTGTGAACCTGCAGTGATTGGTTCCCAAGTCTAGTCTTTTAGCCTCTGCGCCACCAGGGAAGCTCTTTTACAACTTATTGTTTCAGTATTTACAGTAGCTATGGCAGTATGTTCAATCGGGAATTCCATGCTTTTTAGTGTTCTTAGACATAACTAACTTATTCACTAGCACTCCACCCATCCTTTTTATATGCTGTATACTTCTGGGCCCATATTTACAAGTTAACCAAGACAATGAGTGCGGATTTAGATTCACTTTCGCTTTTCAGATCATGAAAAATAAGACAGGGGGGACCATATCATGTGCAGTGCAACTGAAGCACAAAATGAGTCTGATGCCAAGCAGAAATGACCAGCGTCGCCCTGTTCATTAGGGCATTAAGGGTGGCGCCCCACTTGTGATTGATCAACAACAAAAAACGTGTGATTGGTAAACAAATATATATATTATATAATTAATGGATTATGTTTTAAATGCTCATAAAAGTGTGGTAAGTGTGTACATTTTCCTACTGCAAAAATATATTGTACAAAGACAAGCTGCGCCTCCGTGGACACATAGGCCATGTAAACATTACTTGGATTGTTTTGCCAGCTACTTGCTATGAGGGAGAACTGCCCCAATAAAATCGGGATTTCATAGCAAAATTATAACAGCACAAAGTAAATGGACCATCCTGGGGCGCTCAAATAAATAATCATAACAGTCATGGGAGCCTGGAAGCCTGGGACCCGATAAACCGGACATTTACACCCAACAAGAGTCGAAGGACAGAGGGATACACTAGCTAAAACCTCATTGCACATCTGGTAGGGCAAAAAAGCATGGCCAATTTTGTTTCCCCCCATGGTATTCATCAGGTTCTACTGTAGGTGACAGAGCAACATGTGTGGAATAAAACAGCATAAAACTGGGTGAATCACAACGCATTATCAAATTAATTAGCCGGCTACAGTAATTTTGAGAAACATCGAGAAATAGTTTGGGTGATGTTTTGCTCAAATTAAACAGTAATCTACAGTACTAGTCAAACGTTTGGGAAAGAGTGTGGAAAGCTATCATCAAGGAAAATGGTGGCTACTTTGAAGAATCTCAAATGTAAAATATTTTTGTATTTTTTTAACACCTTTTTGGTTACTACATGATTCCATATGTGTAATTTCATAGTTTTGATGTCTTCACTATTATTCTACAATGTAGAAAATAGTAAACATAAAGAAAAACCCTTGAATGAGTAGGTGTGTCCAAACTTATGATTGGTACTGTACCTTTGATAAGCAACTAGCTAGCTAGCTATATCTAGCTGGTTGCTTGCCAGCTAATTAGCTCCCGTGCAAATTTCAAGTCTTTCTAAACTCATATCTGACTCGGAAATATGAAGTTATTTCATAATAAAAGTTAACTGGCTAGCGCAACATGCTTTCTGACATTATGTTAGCTAGCTATCCCCAGTTAGATCATATGTTTTCACCTATTGCATCTGCATGATTTTGCGTTCTCCCTGGTTTCCACTAGTTACCACAAGCAAAAACAAAAAATTGGCTATATAGTAAAAATTCCAGATTTTTTTGTTTTAGTTTTAGTTTAAAAAATCCTCAATAGTCTTAATAGTCTATTGACACACCCACACGTCAATCTAATTAACATAATTTAAAAAAAATCCCCATAAAAATCTGTCAGTTTAAGCTAAAGATATCATTGGCTGTATCTCAATCCATCACATCCACCTATGTCACCATTCTGCATCTGCGATGGAAAGTGGCAGAGCTACAGTGCTATTTGTCAGACCAGGAGACATCCTGAAAATCGGTCTTCTCACGAAAAGGTCTGTAGCTTGAGAAAGGTTGGGCCCACTAACTACAATGTCACGGGACTCATCTGCAGGTAAACCATACACATTTATGGAAGGATAGAGGTCGTTTTGTGACAACAAAGAAAATGGTAGTGAAGGCCAAATTTAATATTCTATCAACATTCTTTTTATATACTTTTTTTTATACATACAGGGGTCCTAAAATTCCAAATTAAATAGCTTAATGATCCATGGTATGACCATCTTAAAACAATTCCATTAATTAGCTTAGTAGTGTGGTAACTAGTGACAACCTGACTTCTCCTTCTAAATAGTATAATCTAATCTGTTCAAAACAGTGGCAGCATGTGCATCAGTACTCATTTGGTTTTTGACATGGAAAAGTTAAATAGGTGTACTTATGCTGTTGTTAAAATGCACAGATCACTTTATAAATCTTCTCAAAGAAACTAACGGTAGTTAGAAAACTTGGCATCATATTTCTTTCATGCTGCTTTCTTGACAACTCCAACCACCTCGCTCCCTGGGTATTCAGCCAATCAGCGGCTGCTGCTGGAAATTACAATAACAAGCAGTTTATAAAACTCAGCAAAGATATTTCTTATGTGTTTTATATATATTTTTTCTGCATGGAAAATGCTGAATTCTGCGTTAATGCGACCCCTGTTAAGTTCCCTATCATGATCAAGCTCTCCTATCACAGCACAACTAGCTCCATGACAAATCATATGCTTATTAAGCACAAAGGAATGTTCTCGGAGGCGGCCAAGCAGCAGAAATATTGCTGGTGACATGTCTGGTGAGTATGCAGGTGTCACGTTCTGACCATAGTTCTTGTGTGTTTTACTTGTTTTAGTGTTGGTCAGGACGTGAGCTGGGGGGGCATTCTATGTTGTGTGTCTAGTTTGTCCATTTCTATGTATGCCTGATATGGTTCTCAATCAGAGGCAGGTGTTTGTCATTGTCTCTGATTGGGAACCATATTTAGGTGGCTTGTTTTGTGTTGGGGTTTGTGGGTGGTTGTTTCCTGTCTTTATGTTCTGCACCAGATAGGACTGTTTTCGGTTTTCACATTTATTGTTTTGTTGCTTGTAGTGATCACGTTATTATCTTTATTAAATCATGTTGAACACTAGCCGCGCTGCGTTTTGGTCCTCTCCCTCATCCCAGGAAGAAAGCCGTAACAGCAGGCCATGGAAGAACTGGGACATTTTCAGCTTCCAGGAATTATGAAGAGATCCTTGCAACATGGGGCAGTGCATTATCATGCTGAAACATGAGGTGATGGCAGGGGATGATTGGCACAACAATGGGTCTCAGGATCTTGTCACAGTATCTCTGTGCATTCAAATGGCCAACGATAAAATGCAATTGTGTTCATTGTCAGAAGTTTATTTCTGCCCATACCATAACCCCACCGCCACCATGGGGCACTTTGTTAACAATGTTGACATCAGCCATACACGCTTGTGTGCCATTTGCCCCGGTACAGTTGAAAAAGGGATTAATCCGTGAAGAGCACACTTCTCCAGCATGCCAGTGGCCATCGACGGTCAGCATTTTCCCACTGAAGTCGGTTACAACGCCGAACTAAATCCACAGTTTCATCAGCTGTCCGGGTGGCTAGTCTCAGACTATCCCGCAGGTGAAGAAGCACATGTGGTCTGCGGTTGTGAGGCCAGTTGAACGTACTGCCAAATTCTCTAAAACGACGTTGGAGGCGGCATATGGTAGAGAAATTAACATTAAATGATGAGGCAACAGTTCTGGTGGACATTCCTGCAGTGAGCATGCCAACTGCACGCTCCCTAAAAACTTGAGACATCTGTGGCATTGTGTTGTGTGACAAATTTAGAGTGGCCTTTTATTGTCCCCAGCACAAGGTGCGCCTGTATAATGATCATATTGTAAAATCAGTTTCTTGATACACCACACTTGTCAGGTGGATAGATTATTTTGGCAAAGGACATATGTTCACTAACAGGGATATAAACAAATTTGTGCACACATTTTGAGGGAAATAAGCTTTTTGTGTATATGGAAAATAAAAATATATTTTTTTAAATGAAGTACTCCAGAAAATCAGTTATTTTCTACATCAAACGTTTTTGTTATATTTCAGACATATATAAAGTATAATATTGGTGTAACGCTCATCGTCGGGAGAAGGAGAAGAGGACCAAGGTGCAGCGTGGTAAGTGTTCATATTATTTAATAAAATACGCAACACTTGACAAAACAACAAACACGACAAACAGTCCTGAAAGGTGAAACAAACACTAAACAGGAAACAACCACCCACAAACACAGGTGGGAACAGGCTACCTAAGTATGATTCTCAATCAGAGACAACAATAGACAGCTGCCTCTGATTGAGAACCATACCAGGCCAAACACACAGAAATACAAAACAAGGACAACATAGAACACCAGACATAGAATGCCCACCCAAACTCACACCCTGACCAACCAAAATAGAGACATAAAAAGGATTTCTACGGTCAGGGTGTGACAGTACCCCCCCCCCCCCCCCCCCCAAAGGTGCGGACTCCGGCCGCAAAACTTGAACCTATAGGGGAGGGTCTGGGTGGGCTTTTCACCGCGGTGGCGGCTCTGGTGCGGGACGCAGCGGGCCCCGGACAGGAGGGCGACTCTGGCTGCTCTGGACAGGAGGGAGACTCTGGCTGCTCCGGACAGGAGGGAGACTCTGGCTGCTCCGGACAGGAGGGAGACTCTGGCTGCTCCGGACAGGAGGGAGACTCTGGCTGCTCCGGACAGGAGGGAGACTCTGGCTGCTCCGGACAGGAGGATGACTCTGACTGCTCCGGACTGAGGCCCGTCGCTGGAGGCTCCGGACTAGAGGGCGTCGCTGGAGGCTCCGGACTAGAGGGCGTCGCTGGAGGCTCCGGACTAGAGGGCGTCGCTGGAGGCTCCGGACTAGAGGGCGTCGCTGGAGGCTCCGGACTAGAGGGCGTCGCTGGAGGCTCCGGACTAGAGGGCGACGCTGGAGGCTCCGGACTAGAGGGCGACGCTGGAGGCTCCGGACTAGCTTCCTTCGTTGGAGGCCTCGTGCCATAACTCCTCACTGGAGGTTTCGTGCCATGGATTCTCACTGGAGGCTTCGTGCCATGGATCATCACAGGAGGCTTCGTGCCATGGATCATCACAGGAGGCTTCGTGCCATGGATCATCACTGGAGGCTTCTTGCCATGGATCATCACTGGAGGCTTCGTGCCATGGATCATCACTGGAGGCTTCGTGCCATGGATTATCACTGGAGGCTTCTTGCCATGGATTATCACTGGAGGCTTCGTGCCATGGATCCACACTGGAGTGGAGAGACACACAGGAGGCCTGGCTCTGGGAGAAGGCACAGGACTCACCAGGCTGGGGAGACAGATAGGAAGGTTAATTCTCGGCGCAGGCATAGGACTCACCAGGCTGGGGAGACATGCAGGAGGCCTTGTCCTTGACCGAGGCACCGGATACACTGGGCCGTGGAGGCGCACTGGCGGTCTCGAGCGCAGATCTGGCTGCTCCCATTCTGGCTGAATCCCCCCTGTAGCCCAGCAAGTGCGGGGAGTTGGAACAGGCCGCACTGGGCTGTGCTGGCGAACTGGGGACACCGTGCGTAGGGCTGGTGCAGTATACCCCGGGCCGAGGAGACGCACTGGAGACCAGATGCGCTGAGCCGGCATCATCCCTCCTGGCTCGATGCCCACTCTTTTTAAGCCCATAACCATGTGTGTGAGGTGAATACTTTAATTTCTAAATAGATTTTTTTAAGACTACCAAGAAACACTCTTTGTGACCCTGATTTAGCCCACTGCAGTAAAAGGTTAAAGAACTCTGAAAGGCTGTTCTGTCAACATTCTTGCAACATCAGAGAAATGTTTTGTGCACCCTGTCACAAAAATATCTGAATTTCAGCACAACTGGACAGTTTTAGTGTTTTGGGAACATAAACTCAGCAAAAAAAGAAATGTCCATTTTTCAGGACCCTGTCTTTCAAAGATAAAAATTCAAATAACTTCAAAGATCTTCATTGTAAAGGTTTTAAACACTGTTTCCCATACTTGTTCAGTGGAATGGTCGTTAATGTCACGCCCTGACCATAGTTTGCCTTGTATGTTTATATGTTTTGTTTGGTCAGGGTGTGATCTGAGTGGGCATTCTATGTTGTATGTCTAGTTTGTCTGTTTCTGTGTTTGGCCTGATATGGTTCTCAATCAGAGGCAGGTGTTAGTCGTTGTCTCTGATTGGGAACCATATTTAGGTAGCCTGTTTTGTCATTGTGGGTTGTGGGTGATTGTCTATGTGTTAGTTGCCTGTGTCTGCACTGTTATATATAGCGTCACGTTGTTTTTGTATTAGTTTGGTTAGTGTTTCTTCTTAAATAAATAGAAGAATGTATTCACTTCACGCTGCGCCTTGGTCCTCCTCTCTTCCACATTACGACGAACGTGACAGTTAAGACACTAACAGCTTACAGACAGTAGGCAATTAAGGTCACAGTTATGAAATCTTAGGACACTAAAGAGGCCTTTCTACTGACTCTTTAGTCACCAAAAGAAATATGCCCAGGGTCCCTGCACATCTGTGTGAATGTGCCTTAGCCATGCTGCAAGGAGGCATGAGGACTGCAGATGTGGCCAGGGCAATAAATTGCAATGTCCGTACTGTGAGACGCTTAAGACAGCGTCTACATCCGAACATCACACCTGCGGGACAGTTACAGGATGGCAACAACAACTGCCCGAGTTACACCAGGCACGCACAATCCCTCCATCAATGCTTAGACTGTCCTCAATAGGCTGAGAGAGGCTGGACTGAGGGCTTGTAGGCCTGTTGTCTGGGAGGTCCTCACCAGACATCACCGGCAACAATGTTGCCTATGGGCACAAACCCACCATCGCTTGACCAGACAGGACTGGCAAAAAGTGCTCCACTGATGAGTTGCAGTTTTGTCTTACATGGGGTGATGGTCGGATTCGCGTTTATCGTCGAATGAATGAGCGTTACACCGAGGCCTGTACTCTGGAGCGGGATCGATTTGGAGGTAGAGGGATCATCATGGTCTGGGGCAGTATGTCATAACATCATCAGACTGAGCTTGTTGTCATTGCAGGCAATCTCAATGCTGTGCGTTACAGGGAAGACATCCTCCTCCCTCATGTGGTACCCTTCCTGCAGGCTCATCCTGACATGACCCTCCAGCATGACAATGCCACCAGCCATACTGCTCATTCTGTGCGTGATTTCCTGCAAGACAGGAATGTCAGTGTTCTGCCATGGCTAGCAAAGAGCCCGGATCTCAATCCCATTGAGCACATTTGGAACCTGTTGGATCGGAGGGTGTGCTCTAGGGCCGTTCCCCCCAGAAATGTCCGGGAACTTGCAGGTGACTTGGCGGAAGAGTGGGGTAACATCTCACAGCAAGAACTGGCAAATCTGGTGCAATCCATGAGGAGGAGATGCACTGCAGTACTTAATACAGCTGGTGGCCACACCAGATACAGACTGTTACTTTTGATTTGGACCCCCCCCTTTGTTCAGGGAGACATTATCCAATTTCTTTTAGTTACATGTCTGTGGAACTTGTTCAGTTTATGTCTCAGTTGTTGAATTTTGAATCTTCATACAAATATTTACACATGTTAAGTTTGCTGAAAATAAATGCAGTTGACAGTGAGAGGACGTTTCTTTTTTTGCTGAGTTTTTCTTTTGTGATGTCCGCACAATGTTCCCACCAGACTATTCCCTCAACCGAATTAAACATTTTGGGAACCTTTAAAGAACAGATTAAATGTGTTCTGGGAATGTTCTTGTAACATCTGGTGAAAGTTTTTTGTACCCTAAAATATATATTTTGGAATTATTTGCACAACTGGACAGTTTTTGTGTTTTGGAAACATATTTTGTGTTGTCCCCACAATGTTTCCACCAGACTGTTCCAACAACAAAATTAAACATTCTGGGAGCCTTTAAAGAACAAACTAAATGTGTTCTGGGAACATCCTTGCAACATCATGCAAATGTTTTACAGTATACAAACATTGTATAATCATAAGCTGACCAGTGGCTCAATGCTATGGAAAATGGCAAGTTTGTGGGTGTACTATTTTTAGATTTCAGTGCAGCATTTGATTTAGTGGATCATGAAATAATTTTGACAAAATTAATGCATTATGGTTTTAAGGAGGTAGTATTGAATTGGGTACAGTCATATCTAACTGACAGGAAACAGTCCACCTATATCAATGGTTCATTTTCTTCCCCTCATGTGTTAAACTGTGGAATACCGCAGGGCAGCTGCCTTGGGCCATTTCTTTATTTAATATATACCAATGACCTTCCCTATGCCTTAGTTGAAACTCAAGCTACTATATCTGCAGATGATACTACAATTTATGCAGCAAGACAATCGGTTCAACAGGTACAGCAGGCTTTACAAGAAGATTTGGAGAATATCAGGGAGTGGGTTTGCCAAAACAAACTTGTTTTAAACACCAAGAAAACCAAAGTTGTTGGTCTGTTCAACTAGGAAAAGGCCAAAACAGCATGGGATACAATTACGTATGGGAGGAGTACAAATTGAAGAAGTGGCAGAAACCAAACTATTGGGAGTGCAGCTAGACAACTGCTTATCATGGTCGTCTCAAATAACTAATCTATGTAAAAAAAAAAATCGTTACCAGGAAAAATTCTTCAGCAAATAACACAAGCATTAATTGAGAGTCAGGTGAACTACTGTTCTGTGGTCTGGGGAAATGCATCATCAAGTGAAGTTAGGAGGCTGCAGAATGCACAGAACAAAGCAGCAAGGATTGTTTTAAGGTGGAGATATGGTTCTTCTGTTGCAGTCATGCGCAGTGTTCTTGGTTGGTCATCAATCGACAAGATAATTGAAAAAAACATGCTTATTTTATTTCATAATATAAATCATTTAAAATGGCCAAGTTCTATTCACAACGGTATTCAGTTGGTAAGTGACATTCTGTAAATACTAGGAATAGATTGTCCACCATCTATGCGTTATCCAGACAGAAAAGAGAAATAGGCAAAAGAACATTTCGATTTAGAGCAATAAAGAAATAGAATAAATTAACTGAGCAAACTAGAAACCTTTCAATATATAAATTTAAACATGATTTTAAAACGATTTAAATATAATACATAGAAATGTTGTGGGACTATAGTAGATGAAGAATCAATATTTTTTGGATTGAGTATTTATTGGGTCATTATGTTAGTATATTATGTATGTTTGTAATAGTGTGTTATATGTGAAAATGTGTTTTTATTATAAATTGTATTTTAATGTTTAAGGACTCTTGGAAGATTAGTCCAAATGGGGACTAAAAGAGATCCAAATAAAATGAAATAAAATAAGCACAACTAGACAATTGTTGTGTTATGAGAACATTTGCCACAACCTAACGAATGTTCTGGGAACTTGCACAGAATCAATTTTGGTTTGCTGGGAAAACATTAGTACATTAGTACACTGGTACATTGTGATATTACATTATCTGGAAACCTAATGAGAACTTCTGGGGAATGGTCTGTGGTGGTTGTTACAGATGTTGCGCGCAACATTTTAGTGAACGTTAATTTATTTTAGTGAACGTTAATTTATTTTAGTGAACGTTAATTTATTTTAGTGAACGTTAATTTATTTTAGTGAACGTTAATATTTAATTTAAAAAAATTCTGAGAATGTTCTGAGAATGTTGAGCTAATGTTCCTGGTTTGCTGGTTGATTTTGTGTAATGTAACCGTTAGCAAAATTAGATCAAATGAGAAAGCAGACTTTATTTAACCTCAATGTCAATCTATTTCTGACAATGTGATTAATCGTGATTAAAAAAAATATGAAATTTGGGAATTAAAATTATTCAACGTTAACTCGATTAACTCTGCGAGCACTAGTAATAATACAGTTAAACTCTATGAATTACTTGGTTGTTTCTTAGGATTCATTAAGTCAAGCACCGTTTGCCAACATTAGCTCCCAGGTAGTTACCAATTGTGTAAGAACCAGAAAGTAACCATTGTTACCACATAATTTTCTAATAAATACCAGGCAAATACCAGTGGAAAGTACTGTAAAATAAAACCTAAATTTCACTCAATAAGCAGTACAATGACCTAATCATGTCCAATAGTCTATTTCATAATTTTATTACAGCAACATGACACCAGACTAATGACAAAAAATAACAATAACCATCCACCATCTTATGGACTACGACCAATGATGAAGTTATGAAATAAAGACAAATTTTGTTCAATAAGACATTGGTCTTGCCCAAAATAACTCCTTTATCCCCTAGCATTTCAACCAACCACGATTCATTAGCTACATCTTAGCTCAGACAGGCAGAATCCTCTGCTGTGCCATTTTGACTGTATTCAAATCTCTTTAATACCATCTCATGTTTAAAGACTGTCCATAAATCCCATATCAGTTCTTAATGACCATTGCCGGCCAGCCGGTAATATGTCATTGTTCGCAGGCGATCACCCAGTGGGGAATAGACCATGCCAGTCTGTAATTGCAAACAGAAAGATTTATATCGCCATTATGAACACCCATGAGAAATAATTCAAACATATCATTGAAAAAAAGCCTGCCAGTTACTAATTCCCAAAACCTAAATTAGGCACACACATTGTACAATATTCTATAACTGCGATTTTTATCCAATCGTCATTCAGGAGTTTTCCTGAGGAAGATGTCTCACAGATTCTAATTTGATGTTTTCAATTCAGTTTGATCACTGCAGGTTCTTGTCCTACAAGGTAGCGTTATAGAATGACAATAAGGAAGAAATTATATTGAATGTTATGCTAATTGTTACACAATACCGGATTATTGCTTGGTGCGATATTATTTAGTGATTACTTGTGTAAAAAGACCATCCCAGAATAAGAAGGGACAACGTTTTATTTTATTTTATCAACATGAATCAAAAATCAAATTCCCCAAATGCAATGCAGTCAGTCCCCCTTTTCCTGGTATTTGAAATTTTCCAATGGCCATGAGACTGTGATTGAAGGAGCTGCTAAAGGAACTCCCATAGTGTGTCAATATAGCTTAGTTATGCAACCACTATTGGATCCTCCTGAGAAGGAGAGGAGGCAGGTGTAGGCTGACGCAGGCTGAGGTTTAATCACCATGGTGAATGTGGACCTGAGTGTATTCTCTGTAGCCAAGGAGAGAGGTAAGGAAGAGCAGCAACAAACTGAAGAGAACCACTGTTTGACATTGCCTAACGAATTGCCTCATTGAGTACACTTTCAACATGGTTGTTATTTTTTACTAGAGTTTGATAGTTGTTCAAATGTTAATTAATTGTTGGTTCTAGTTTAAACTAAAATATCGGGACCAGTTTGAAGCGATAGGGAAATATTGTATAATAGACCATTACCAGTAGCACTAGCAGGAATGATTTTATGGATTTGTTACAATGTTTTCCAATCAATAACTGATGTTTATGCATTTATTCCATGTATCTATTTCCTATATATTTATAATAAACTCTTATCAAATCTCCATAACTAAAATGGCAGAAACAGCACGCTTTTGTTTTTGTTCTAAGTCTCAGGGCAACTGAGAGCAAAGCTTGGCAACAGAAGCGAGTTGAAATGCACTGTTGGAGTCAGCCATCAAAAGCAGGCCAGTCATGCAGACTCCTGTTCTTGAGTCTACTGAGATTGCTCTGAGGGACTCTGTCTTTGTCCTTCCTCAGCCAGACTGCTGCTGTCTGGGAGCTCTGGGGGCTCACTCACCACTGACAAGCACAGTCAGATCATACCCCCTAAATCAAATATAGTTTTATTAGATCTGTCTTGTGGAGCGGCACTCCACTGCAAAAACATGTTTTGTTCTCTTTAACCTATTCCACCAGGGATGCAAACCAACAGTGACACTGTCATTTGTGAGCAATGCAGTATGACTCCCTTGTGGTACAAGTGTCAGATTATACTGTGCAGTACTAGTTATCCTCACTAAATATATCCTCTCTGGTATCATAGGGCTGTCGTAAGAAATTCATGGTTCACACACATACCCTTTAGTGAAGGCCAGAGAGACACTGTCATAAACCTTAAGAAGTTTGCCAGGATGAAGCTAATTGTAAATTCATAACTGTCTTCTAACTCTCCTTGCAATTAAATTAAAGGTACCTGTTCCTGCTTGATCTTGACTCTTATCGTATGATATGCAGTTTTATGTCCCGACGGACACCAAATTGACTGCACACGGAATTCCCATCTCTTATTATGCCTGCATTTAAAATGTATTAGATTCAAATATGCAGATGCATTTAAAATGAATGAATCATTCCTATTTGTGACTGAATTAGTTACTAATTTGACAAAGACATTGGTTTAATATTGACTTAAATACTTTGTTAACCTCCAACTTTGTATTTTAACTCTACATAAAGACAGCTTATAAATACTGACATTATATTTCTCTGTTACTTGTTGCACACAAATGACAACTATTGTCCCTTGAAGATTGTTTTCAACCTCTCTCTCTCCATTGTGACAGATGAGGGTCAGAATGACATGTTGTGAGCTTCACATGTTGGTATAATTGTGAGCGACTCATTGAGTGACAATGCCTGAGGTTATGCCATACTGTAGATGGTAGAACACAATACGGTGACTGTTGACTGCTGGACTGATGGGCTCATTCAACTGACCTGATGTTGAGGAGACAGGCTTCTTCAAGTGAAGGATGGCAGACAGCACAAGTCTCAATGTGGAGGAGGGGTCCCCTGGAGAACGTTCCCTTAGGACAATTAAGCAACGTTCATAGAACGTTCTCAGAACGCCAGAGGGATACCGTCGTGCCGTAACCCTTGTGGGACCTAATGGGAACGTCGCAGAATGTCCTCAGGACATCCCCTATTTGATGGGATGTTGCTGAAAGGGAGATACAGATCCCAATAAAACCATCTAAAAAACAGAACTATAGTTAACAGAACTACAGTAAACATGTTTCCTATAATCTAACTAATTCATTCATTTTGATTAGGACAGAAGAATATAATGTGCTTTATGTTTGCAGTTTATTTCCTTTAATTGACCCAAGGATGAGGAAAGGCGATACGTTAGTTTTGAAGGATGAATGTCATTATATTCACCTATATCATTTGGTGGGTTGTAAATCAGGCCTTCCAATGTCTAAGAGACACAATGACTACAAGGATTACATTAAACCAGAATGTATTTGTCACATGCTTCATAAACAACAGGCCAAATCAAATCAAATCAAATGGATTTATAAAGCCCTTCTTACATCAGCTGATATCTCAAAGTGCTGTACAGAAACCCAGCCTAAAATGCTTACTTATGGGCCCTTCCCAACAATGCTGAGAGAAAAATATAGAAAAATAAGGTAGCTGAGGTAGATATGTACATATTCAGTGCATTCGGAAAGAATTCACACCCCTTCACTTTTTCCACATTTTGTAACTTAAAGCTTTATTCTAAAATGGATGAAATAATTGTTTTCCTTTTTTCCAATCTATACACAATACCCCATAACGACAAATCAAAAACAAGTTTTTAAAAATGTTTGTTAAATAAAACTGAAGTATTCAGACCCTTTGCAATGAGACTCGAAATTGCGCTCAGGTGCATCCTGTTTCCATTTATCATCCTTGATCCAGGCACACACCTGTCTATATAAGGTCCTACAGTTGTCAAAAAATGTCTCCAGCATTGAAGGTTCCCAAGAACACAGTGGCCTCCATCATTCTTAATGGAAGAAGATTGGAACCACCAAGACTCTTCCTAGAGCTGGTTGCCAGGCCAAACTGAGCAAGAACCCAATGGTCACTCTGGCAGAGCTCCAGAGTTCCTTTGTGGAGATGGGGGAACCTTCCTGATGGACAAACATCTCTGCGGTACTCCACCAATCAGGCCTTTATGGTAGAGGAAACTACTCCTCACTAAAAGGCACATGACAGCCTGGTTGAAGTTTGGCAAAAGGCACGTAAAGGACCTCTTGAAACCAACATTGAACTATTTGGCCTGAATGCCAAGCGTCATATCTGGAGGAAACCTGGCACCATCCCTAAGGTGAATGAAGCATGGGGGTGGCAGCATCACGCTGTGGGGATGTTATTCAGCGGCAGGGACTGGGAGACTAGTCAGGATCGAGGCAAAGATGAATGGAGTAAAGTACAGAGAGATCCTTGATGAAAACATGCTCCAGAGTGCTCAGGAACTCAGATTGGGGCGAAGGTTCACCTTCCAACAGGACAACGACCCTAAGCACACAGCCAAGACAATGCCGAGGCCCGGACTTGAACCCAATCAAACATTTTGGGAGAAACCAGAAAATAGCTGTGCAGCGACGCTCCCCATCCAACCTGGCAGAGCTTGAGAGTATCTGCAAAGATGAATGGGATAAACTCCCCAAATGCAGGTGTGCCAAGCGTGTCATACCCAAGAAGACTCAAGGATGTAATCACTGCCAAAGGTGCTTCAACAAAGTACTGAGTAAATTGTCTGATATTTCAGCTTTGAATTTTTAATACATTAGCAAAAATGTCTAAAAACCTGTTTTTGCTTTGTCATTTTGGGCTATTGTGTGTAGATTGATGAGGGGAAAAAGGATTTAATAAATTTTAGAATAAGGCTCTAATGTAAATAAATGTGAAAAAAGTTAAGGGGTCTGAATACTTTCCAAATGCACTGTAGGTAGTGGTAAACTGGCTAGGTAACTATGAATCAAAAGAATTAGTGCAAAAGGCACTTAACCCTAATTTGCTCCAGGGGCTACGTATTACTATTGCTGACCCTGTAAAACAACAAATTTAACTGCAGCTATTCAGTGTATGTGACACTAAAACATAATTTAAAACATCCTGAGTGATGAGCTTGGAGGGCTCTATGGTGTTGAATGCTGAGCTGTAGTGAATGAACAGTATTCTCACATTGGTGTTCCTCTTGTCCAGGTGGGAAAGGGCAGTGTGGATGGTGGTCTGTTTGAAACATGTAGGTTGAAAAAAAAAGGTTGAAAATGTCAGTGAAGACACCCGCCAGCTGGTCAGCTCTTACTACACGCCCTGGTAATTAGTCTAAATGTTAACTTGTTTAAAGGTCTCACTCACATCGGCTACGGAGAGCGAGATCACACAGTCGTCCTGAACTGCTGGTGCTCTCATGCATGGTTCAGTGTTGCTTGCCTCGAAGCGAGCTTAGAGGGCATTTAGTTAATCTGGTAGGCTTGCATCGCTAGGCAGCTAACAGCTGGGTTTCTCTATGTAATCCGTAATAGTTTGCTAGCCATGCAGTATCCGATGAGCGTCAGAGCCGTCATAGTAGGATTCAATCTTAGTCCTGTATTGACGCTTTGCCTGTTTGATGGCTCATCGGAGGTCGTAGCGGGATTTCTTACAATATTCCTGAGTAGTGTCCCTCTCCTTGAATGAATCTCTAGCTTTTAGCTCAGTGCAGATGTTGCCTGTGATCCATGGCTTCCGGTTGGGATATGTATGTATGGTCACTGTGGGGATGACGTCATCGGAGCACTTATTAATGAATCCGGTGAATGATGTGGTAAACTTCTCAATGTTATTGGATGAATCCTGGAACATATTCCAGTCTGGGCTAGAGAAACAGTCCTATAGTTTTACATCCGCTTCATCGGACCACTTCTGTATTGAGGGCGTCAATGGTACTTCCTGTTTGAGTTTTTGCTTGTAAGTAGGAATCAGGAGTGTTAATTTGTAGAGATGGCATTTTGTAACAGACACACTCATCGAAATCTGAAAGTTCTACCAAAAACGTAATTTTCTTGTATTGTAACTAATGTGAAGTAATTCAAAGCAGCATTTATGTTTGCATGTTTTCAGACATCCAGATCCAGCCCTATAAATAATCACGGGTTTCTCGGAATGCTCCGAGGTATTATCTACATTCACTGACAGCCAAAGGCAGCACCAAAATGACAGGTCTCCAAGAGGGAGATGTAGTGTACATTTTATGAGTGGCAAAGGAGATTAGCAGAGCGATGTTGTACATGTAACTTTGACCTCCATGGGGCAGGCAGGAAGGAGAACAGTAGGCTGGGTCAGGTGGAGAGGAGATGCTGCTGGGTAGTCCAACACAGTACTGGATCATCTGTATTTGTAAACATTGCAGACCTGCGTTCAAATAGATGTGCATTTGAGTATTTGTTATCTAAATACTTATTGTCTGTATATTTTATTATTTTCAAATAATGTGGCCCAAATCAACTACTTCTATTGGAAGTATTTTAAAGTATTTTCAAATAATTTCCTTTAAATAGCCTACTATTAGAAAAAACATTTAAATACTTATTTCAAATAAGTATTTGCGTCAATGTGTATTTGCATCAGTGTATTATAGTATTTTCAAATACATTCCAACATTCAACTACTTGTTGTTTTTTAAAATAAAAAAACTTGAATTAAAATATTCTAAATAGTATTTGAACCCAGGTCTGATTCATTGAGTGCATCTCGTTTGCCATCTAGAGAATACTTCTTAATACTTGTTAGTATGTGATGATCACATAAGAATTTCTAGATGTGATCAAGGTACAGTATATCTCAAGTGAAAGGGAAGTAGAAAAATGTGCCATTATTTTAGATACTCTCACCATTATTATTGTTTGTTGTGATTCTATTATTTGCATCCCATTTTTATGTTTTGATAAAGTTGCACATCACATTTTGTTGTAGTCACTTATTTTTTAACTGATAAATTCTGCTCAGCAGTTGAATAGAAACCTCTGCTCCATTATTTCCTTCTCTGAACCTCCCCTTTTACCACAGCCCCATTGTGTACTGTAAGAAATGTGTCAACCCCAAGCATTACTCTCTTGCATTTGGTCTATTATTTTGAGTACTGACTCAGAATGTATTTGTTTTTCACATACTATAATTATAGGGCCTGTTATTTTTACATGTTCTGCCTGCTGCTTGTCTGTCTGTCTGTCTGGCATAGTCAGAGATACTTCATGGTGGCATCAACCATGCCATCACATTGGGCTCAGTGAAGCTCTTACAAAACTTGGGGTGTGTGTGTGTGTGTGTGTGTGTGTGTGTGTGTGTGTGTGTGTGTGTGTGTGTGTGTGTGTGTGTGTGTGTGTGTGTGTGTGTGTGTGTGTGTGTGTGTGTGTGTTCAACGTTCAGCAGCTATGCAGGCAGGCAGTTCTGGAGCAAATCTCCCTGGTCATCTTGCACTGCTCACGCTGTTCAAACAGGTTCCACGTCGGTTTGTGTCTTGTCTTGTCAAGTGGCTGACATCCTGATTTAATCAACATCCACGGCTGCCAGATGAGTTAGATCACTATCAAAAATGTTCCTGGTACACCATGTCCCTCACTTGTCAGAACCAAACTCGTCTGCTCATTTATTTATGACATTATTTTTCCTGAGAGAGGCTTTGTACTGTCGCACCAATGGGGGCTAAAGGTAAGCTTGTCTCATAATGATGAGGTCATTTGGCTCGTTAAATTCGGATGAGATCCAGGCATTTCAATAATTCCATCACCAACTTCCATCATATTGGAAACACAATACGGTGAAATGGAGTGTCAAAGACAAACAAACATAACATTCCAACCATAGAGTTGCATATGTTCTAGAAATATGTGATCCCCATACACATTGGGTGCTCACTAACTAAATTGGTGTTTTTGATCAACAAAATACAACACGTAGTATTAGTGAACTGCTTCTAACAATATAGTTAATTAACAGACAAAACATTTTGTTTTCCACATTTCACATTCTCTAGTATTTCTGTTCAACCTAAAAGTTCAATGTTGTTGTGTTTTTTTATGCAACACATCAGAGGAAGAAGACACTTGGGGAGAATCTCAAGTGGTTTTGCTCGACTCCTCGCATCCTCTCCTCCGTCTTCTCCTCGCGTGCTTTTGAAAAAAGGTCAAAGGTAATCCAGGGGTGGAGGCAAGGAGAGGAGAGAAAACATGGAAACAAAAGCACTTGTATGATAGGAGACTCTCCTTTTCCACTCGCGTGTCCTCAGGCATATGTTTTTTAAAGGGGTGGAATCCCAAAAATAAAATGTGTAAAGTGATAAAAACAAATGTAGCGAGTTGTGCAGAACATTTTATTTGTAAAGGATAAGTAGCGTATGATTTTTAAATGCTTTTCTCCTTCCAGAAAACAACAGCTGATTCAAAAGGGGTGTGGTGGATTTTAAAACATTTCTGCACTAGCCACCAGGAGGATCATCTTGTGCGTCATCTTCCAAAGTATTTCATCAAAGAGGTGAGCATGCTCCTCCATTTGCTTACTAACGATATGACACTCTCCTCGACCACACAGAGGAGAGGAGGACGGAGGAGTCGAGGACAGACTTTTTTCCAATTGAGAATCTCCTCTGGACACACTCTATATGGAGTCACATGACCATCATGTCCTTGTCTTGTGCTTCACAACAGATACTGGAAATGGAAATGGGGGATCGACATAAAATACAGTACATTCTGGCCAATAACCCAGAAAGACATAGATATTCGGAAAATTATTGAAATGGTGTCCTCTTGTTCCAATGTGGTCTCAATGCCAATAGGACTATACGCTAAATGGACATCATTTCTGAAACAATGCTTTTCAGAGAATGCTTTCCATTGAGTGCATCATTGTACTTTGCCTTTTCATTCACCTCAGTAATTTGTTCAATATCTGAAAATAGTCCAGACAGTCATAGTACTTATTTTGAATGGACACAAGTGATGTGTACACATAGGCTCTTTTTAATCATACTGATGGCAATATCTAAAAAATGTTTTCAGTTTGACATTGTGGGGAGATAGAACAGTAGATCAGTTGAAAATCAGCTTCACAAGCCTGGACATGTGCTCTGAGCAGAGCACATGCCCATGAATTATCTGAAGGAGTACTATTAGGCAGGTGTTGGGCAGAGCTGAGTAGGATTCAGATTGAGATGTCCATCACGGCTCACTGGGTTGATATTTCCATCATGGACAGCAAAGGAGACCTTGACAGTTGGGCTGCTCACAGCAAGCTGTTTTCATGGCTTGAAGAGCCCTTAACATGCACCAGAGTTGAAGGATTGGTAGGAGATTATTAAATAAAGTGACAAACACACCACCCATTCATCCTCTGCTTCGAAATCACTGTGAATGTCACGATTCTCTAAAGTAGAACCCAGAAGCAGACCAGGACAAGGAGAGTAAGACAAAGGTGAGTATTTATTTACAAGTGTAAATGTAGTGATAGAAAAATCCAAGTAGCGGAGCGGGCAGCGGAGGTGAGTTGATGGAATTGAGTAAGCAGATCCAAGGAAGTAACTGAAGTCACCGACGACCAGGTAGGGATGGGATGAGTGTTCCGGGTGAATGACTGTAGACAGAAAAAACGGAGGTAAGTTCAAGGCAAGCAAGACGTACAAAACAACAAAACAAACTCTATCAAACTGGAGGCTGATACGCTGGCACAACATACTGTTCATGGCTAAAAATCCGGCAGGGAATGGATGTCAGGTCAGAGCTTATGAAGTGGAGGGGTGATGATCAGGACCAGGTGTGCAGATAGCTGATGGGATACAGGTGCGGGTAATCAGAGATCTCCCAACTAGCTACGTCGCCCTGCAACCAGACAGGGTGCGTTCCAGGACACTGGAAAAACACTCCAGGACAGAACACAGGCAAAAACAGACTCAGGAAGCGGGATTCGTGACAGTACCCCCCCTCCGACGAACGCCACTGGGCGGACTACCGCCAGTGGCGGACTACCGCCAGTGGCGGTAGCCACCCTGGCTCCGGCGCCAGGGTGGAGGCGGTAGAAGTCACGAAGCAGGTCAGCATCAAGGATCTGACGCCGAGGAATCCAACTCCTCTCCTCTGGGCCATATCCTTCCCAATCCACGAGATACTGGAACCCTCGACCCCGCCGTCTGGAGTCCATGATGCGGCGCACCGTGTAGGCAGGACCACCTCCGATCATCCGAGGAGGAGGAGGACGAGGAGGAGGGGGCAACAGAGGACTGAGGAGAACCGGCTTGAGGCAGGAGACATGAAAGGTGGGGTGTACTCTAAGCGTTGCAGGCAACTTGAGTCGGACCACAACAGGATTAATGATTCTCTCCACCACAAACGGACCAATGAACCTCTGTGACAGTTTCCTCGACTCAGTCCGTAGAGGAAGATCCCGTGTAGCCAACCAAACCTTATCTCCGACGGTATAAGCGGGGGCAGGAATACGGCGACGATTCGCCTGGATCTGATACCGGTCAGAAACTCTGAGGGTCTTCCTGGCCCGATGCCAGGTCCGGTGGCAACGACGAATGTGGGCCTGGACAGAGGGAACCGAGAGATCCCTCTCCTGAGAAGGAAACAAGGGAGGTTGGTAACCGTACAGGCACTGGAAGGGAGACATCCCAGTGGCAGATGAAGGGAAAGTATTATGGGCATACTCGACCCAGGGTAACTGAGAGGACCAAGAGGTGGGATCAGAGGAGACAAGGCAGCGCAGCGTGGACTCCATCTTCTGGTTGGCTCTCTCCGCCTGACCATTAGATTGGGGGTGAAATCCAGATGTGAGACTGACTGTAGCTCCAATGGCCAAACAGAAGGATCTCCAGACAGCAGAGGTAAACTGAGGACCACGGTCAGAAACAATGTCACTGGGCAACCCGTGGACCCTGAAAACCTCCCTAACAAGGATCTCGGACGTCTCAGTGGCAGATGGAAGCTTGGAGATGGGGACAAAGTGAGCAAACTTGCTGAATCTGTCCACAATGGTCAGAATGACCGTGTTACCCAACAGAAGAGGGCAACCCCGTGACAAAGTCCAGGGCCAGATGCGACCAAGGTCGCCGGGGAATAGGTAGGGGGTGAAGAAGCCCAGAGCTGGGCCGATTGGTAGTCTTATTCTGCGCACAAACAGGACAAGCGGCAACAAACCTCCGGGTATCTTCTCCCATGGCAGGCCACCAAAATCGTCTGCGCAGTAGCGCCATAGTCCGAGCAACGCCAGGGTGACAAGCTATCTTGCTGGCGTGGGACCACTGAAGGACAGCAGAACGGACCGACTCAGGCACGAACAACCGACCGGGTGGACCGTTACCAGGGCCGGGCTGCGTCCGAAGGGCCGCCATCACATCCTCCTCAATCCTCCATGTAACGGCTCCCACGACAAAGTTCTGGGGAAGAATCGTCTCAGTCTTGGCCCCACTCTCCTCCGTCTTGGAGAACATCCGGGACAAGGCGTCCGCCTTGCCGTTCTTCGACCCAGGTCGGAACGTCAGGGAAAAATTGAAGCGTCCAAAAAACAAAGCCCACCTGGCCTGACGGGAGTTGAGACGTTTAGCCGATTGCACGTAAGCCAGATTCTTGTGGTCAGTCCAGACCACAAACGGTTGCTCCGCTCCCTCCAACCAGTGGCGCCACTCCTCCAAGGCAAGCGAGAAGCTCCCGGTTACCCACATCGTAGTTTCTCTCTGCTGGTGAAAGACGACAAGAGTAGAAGGCGCAGGGATGGAGTTTACCGTCAGTGGAGCTACGCTGGGACAGGATGGCGCCCACCCCCACATCAGACGCGTCCACCTCAACAACAAACTGACGGGAAGTGTCAGGTTGAGAGAGAATCGGGGCGTTGGTGAATCGGCTCTTCAAGTCCAGAAATGCTCGGTCTGCCTCAGGAGTCCAACAGAAATTTCTGGTGCAAGACGTCAGGGCAGTTAAAGGGGCGGCCACCCGGCTGTAATCACGGATAAACCTCCGATAGAAGTTCGCAAACCCCAGGAATCTCTGGAGCTGCAATCTCGTACCGGGCTGGGCCCAATCCCGAACCGCCCGAACCTTCTCTTGGTCCATCTTGATCTCTCCCCTGGAGATGATGTACCCGAGGAAGGACGTAGTGTGGGCGTGAAAATCACACTTTTCAGCCTTCACGAACAGGCGGTTCTCCAATAACCGCTACAGGACCTGCTTGACATGCTGGACGTTGCTAGAAAGCTCCCTCGAGAAGATGAGGATATCATCCAGGTAAACGAACACAAAAATACCAATCATATCTCTCAGCACGTCATTCACCATACTTTGGAACACAGCAGGAGCGTTGGTCAGTCCAAACGGCATCACCTGGTACTCGAAATGTCCCATAGGTGTATTGAACCCAGTCAACCACTCGTCCCCCTCTCTGATCCGAACCAAATGATAAGCATTGCGTAGGTCAAGCTTCGTAAACACCGTAGCACCCTGTAAAGAGTCAAAAGCAGAGCTCATCAAGGGCAGGGGATACTTGTTTTTGACCGTAATATCATTCAACCCCCGATAATCAATACACGGTCGAAGAGAGCCATCCTTCTTGCTCACAAAAAAGAATCCTGCTCCCATGGGTGATGACGAGGGGCGAATGAGACCTGCAGCTAGAGACTCCTTGATGTAGGTCTCCAAGGCTTCACGCTCAGGTCGAGAGATACTGTATAACCGTCCCTTGGGAAAGGCAGCTCCAGGGAACAGATTAATCGCACAGTCATAAGGTCGGTGGGGAGGAAGTGACAGAGCCTTCTGCTTACTGAATACTTCACCCAAATCGTGATATGTTTCTGGAACCAGGGACAAATCAGGGGGAGCAGACTCACTGACCTGACTGGGAACAGCATGAGAACAGGCAGTCCTAAGGCAGTTAGCATGACACTCAATGCTCCAACTAGTTACCTTACCCGTCACCCAATCAAACGAGGGATTGTGTTCTCTCAGCCAGGGGTAACCAAGAACCAGAGGAACATGGGGCGAAGGCAGAATGAAGAAAGAGATAACCTCTGAATGATTCCCCGACAACAACACCTTAACCGGTTCAGTCCTCATAGTGATCCGTGCCAGACTACTGCCGTTCAGAGTGGTTGCTTCAATGGCTTCCGGCAATTGCTCCTTGGAAAGCCCCAGCTGTTCCACCAAGTCGGCATCAATAAAGCTGCCATCGGCACCTGAATCGATAAAAGCGTTCATCGCTAAACTCTGATTCTTATTCATGAGGGTCGCAGGAAAACGGGGTCTGACAGGGTTCTTGGGAGGTTGAAACTGGCTCGCTAAAAGTCCTCCCAAAACTAGCGAGCCGGGCAGTTTAACGGGCGCTGAGGACAAGCGGAGATGTAATGTCCCGAGCTACCACAGTAGAGGCAGCTGTTGGTCTCACGTCTACGTTGGCGCTCCTCCTTAGTTAACCCGTGTCGCCCCACTTGCATGGGTTCAGGATCTGGCGGCAAGACACCTCCACTAATCCCGTGTGGGGAATAATGATCAACACGTTCTGGTCCACTTCCTGACCCGAATGGTAACCGAGTTGCTGATTGATTGGACGGGCCCCACTGCTTCTCCCTCCTTCTCTCTCGGACTCTATTATCCACCCGAATAGATAATGTGACCAAACTGTCTAGGTCACTAGGCTCTGGATAGGAGATCAGCTCGTCCTTGAGTTGCTCCGACAACCCCTGGTAAAAAGCCGCTTGTAGTGACTCCTCATTCCAACCACTCTCCACAGCCAATGTTCTGAATTCGATCACAAAGTCTGCCACACTGCGAGCTCCTTGGCGAAGAGAGAACAAACGTTTAGCTGCGTCCTTACCTCGGACTGGATGGTCAAAAAGCTCTCATCTCTGCCGTGAACTCCTGGTATGACGCCATGCAGGTGTCCTGTCGTTCCCAAACGGCTGAAGCCCATTCCAGAGCTCTACCACGCAGCAGTTCAATAACAAAAGCTATCCTAGCCTTCTCTGTGGCGTAAGAGTATGGCTGCAGATCAAAAACTAAACCACACTGCATAAGAAATGAACGGCATCTTCCCAAATCCCCTTCGTACTTATCAGGCGTCGGAACCTTGGGCTCACGGAAGGAAACCGCTCCAGAAGCGGCAGGTGAGAGGGGTGAAACAGGTGGTGGATGACCCGCCGGCAAACTGAGCTGATCCTGGATACTCTTCAAGCTAGCAGAGAAGTTCCGGACTGAAAACGCTATCTCCTGTAGCGCCGTGTTGTGTTGTCCCAATATCTTCTCCTGCTGGGTAATGGCATGGCAAACGGAGTCCAGGTCCGCTGGGTTCATCCTTGGCCGGATCGTTCTGTCACGATTCTCTAAAGTAGAACCCAGAAGCAGACCAGGACAAGGAGTGTAAGACGAAGGTGAGTATTTATTTACAAGTGTAAATGTAGTGATAGAAAAATCCAAGTAGCGGAGCGGGCAGCGGAGGTGAGTTGATGGAATTGAGTAAGCAGATCCAAGGAAGTAACTGAAGTCACCGACGACCAGGTAGGGATGGGATGAGTGTTCCGGGTGAATGACTGTAGACAGAAAAAACGGAGGTAAGTTCAAGGCAAGCAAGACGTACAAAACAACAAAACAAACTCTATCAAACTGGAGGCTGATACGCTGGCACAACATACTGTTCATGGCTAAAAATCCGGCAGGGAATGGATGTCAGGTCAGAGCTTATGAAGTGGAGGGGTGATGATCAGGACCAGGTGTGCAGATAGCTGATGGGATACAGGTGCGGGTAATCAGAGATCTCCCAACTAGCTACGTCGCCCTGCAACCAGACAGGGTGCGTTCCAGGACACCGGAAAAACACTCCAGGACAGAACACAGGCAAAAACAGACTCAGGAAGCGGGATTCGTGACAGTGAAATACAGTATCACTGTTGGGGTGTGTGTGTGTGTGGCGGGGGACTATTTTATAGCAAATATACTGTAACAATGTAAAATATATATATTTAAAAAATGCCGCATTGAATTCATGATCTGAATTCATGATCTGAATTCCCCAACTTTTCTGCTTTGTATGTCCCATGTAATGGATGATTATGGCTGTGACAGTATGGCTGTGTCCATTCATCTTTGAATGAGACTCGGTACCAACTTTAAATCACACATTGAATGAGACTCGGTACCTACTTTAAACCACACTTTGAATGAGACTGGATCTACTTTAAACCATACATTGAATAAGACTCTGTACCTACTTTAAACCACACATTGAATAAGACTCGTTACCTACTTTTAACCACACATTGAATAAGACTCGGTACCTACTTTAAACCACACATTGAATACGACTCGGCACCTACTTTAAACCACACATTGAATAAGACTCGGTACCTACTTTTAACCACACATTGAATAAGACTCTGTACCTACTTTAAACCATACATTGAATAAGACTCTGTACCTACTTTAAATCATATACTGAGCAACATGATTTTCTTTTTAAAGCCTGAAGAAAAAAGAAAAACATACATTGAATAAAATCGGGAGCTACTTTAAACCATACATTGAAGAAGACTTGACACCTACTTTAAACCACACATTGAATAAGACTCGGTACCTACTTTAAACCACACTTTGAATAAGACTCGTTACCTACTTTAAACCATACATTGAATAAGACTCGCCACCTACTTTAAAACATACATTGAATAAGACTCGGTACCTACTTTAAATTATATATTGAGCCAACATGAAAAAAAGTTGGAGAAGAAATGAAACCCCCAGTGCCGCTGGCTCACCTTAAGAAACATTACATTTATGTTTTGTTTACCCAAGTGTGCACTTCTGAATCCCAAGGGTACTGCAACCTGTGTATAACTCACCCTTAGGGCCTCAGAGTATTTTTCACTATAAAATGAAATTTTATGGCATGCGAGATTAGCTGACACTAATGCAAGGTCAAAAAGAATAGAATCAATACAGCGGGCTGGGCGACATTTACACAAAATAATGGGTTGAAAAGCGTTGTTGAAAACAGTATGAAACAAATCTCTGCTGAATTCTTATTGATGGCTTTTCATTATGTCTGATAGTTTGACTTTACTTTGTGTGCTGTGGTGTGGTGTGGTTTATCTCCCCGTGTGTGTGTGTGTGTGTGTGTGTGTGTGTGTGTGTGTGTGTGTGTGTGTGTGTGTGTGTGTGTGTGTGTGTGTGTGTGTGTGAACATATTTACGTGTGCATGCATGCTCATACATGTATTAGGATTAATCAACAGCTACCAATGCCTTTTCAACAGCTGCCAATGCCTTTCCAAAGCCAATCTGGTTGTCTATTGTATTTGATTAGTGACTTTTAAGAAGAGGGGGATTAAATAGTTTATTGTTGTTGAAGTGCGCTGTGTTGAACAACATAACCATTTTCCTATAGAAAAAAATACCTTACATGGAAGGTCCAGGTGAACTCAATCCCTATTTTTATTGCCCATCATCAGCACAATATCATTATCTTCTACTAATGTACGAGTGGTCACAGGAGGGTTAGAGAGAGCATTCTCCATCCCGCCCATATAGTTCTATTGTCTTTTTCCTGAGCTAATGAAAATAACAGTTATGGATGTTTTTTGTGACGTGATTGTCACATCCAGTGTTTTTACTGCCGTCATTATAGTTTAACATCGCACTGTTAATTCCATTAATTAAAAAGCTGATTGCTTTTGCCAGTCTGTGATCTTCAGTTGATGAGTCCATATGGTAGAGGATGGCTTGTTGTAAATGTCAATGAAGCAATATCACACTAAAGTTGCATACACTGAGTATACCAAACAGTAGGAACAAAGACAGTTGCACCCCCCCCCCCTTTCTGCCCTTAGAAAAGCCTCAGTTTGTCAGGGTATGGACTCTACAAGGTGTTGACAGGATTCCACAGGGATGCTTGCCAATGCTGACTCCAATGCTTCCCACAGTTGTGTCAAGTTAGCTGGATGTCCTTTGGCTGGTGCACCATTTTTGATACACATGGGAAACTATTGAGTTTGAAAAACCCAGCAGCGTTGCAGTTCTGGACACAAACCGGTGCGACTCCCACCTACTACCATACCCCGTTGAAAGGCACTTGCATCTTTTGTCTTGCCCATTGCCCATTGTCTTGCCCAAGCTCTGAATGGCACACATACGCAATCCATTTCTCAAAGGTGTCAAGGCTTGATAAAAATCCTTCTTTAACCTGTCTCCTCCCCTTTATCTACACTAATTGAAGTGGATTTAACAGGTCACATCAATAAGGGATCATAGCTTTCACCTGAATTCACCTGGTCAGTCTATGTAATGGAAAGAGCAGGTGTTCTTAATGTTTTGTATACTCAGTGTATAATCAAGCAGGACAGGTACTAGAATGAAGTACTTACAAACCTTGATCTTCCCATGGCTTTGACTGTTAGTTGGTCTGAGATAATCCATGTCATGATCACACACACACACATCCTTTGAAGGCCTCAAAGTTTGGGCATCCAATGGCATTTCTTTCTTAATAATGACAATCCAAGTCTAGGTGACAACATCGCTAAAACACTGTCGCATGTTCCCTGTCGCATGTTCCCTGTCGCATGTTCCCTGTCGCATGTTCCCTGTCGCATGTTCCCCAGTAGAAACAGTTGCCACATGTATTATGACAAACATTTTGTGACGTTTTTGTTTGTTTTGGTGTTCAGCAGGGTTTATTTCTGCTGATCACGCTCATACATTGTTTTGTTTTTTGAGGCAATTCGAAGTTCGGTAGTCGAAATCTATGCCCCCTTCGTCGGTGATTGGTCAACAGTACTACTCCTAGTAGGAGTGGGAACTATGGACGGGATTCTTCATTGAAGCATTTATTGTCATTTAATGAGAGATGACTAGTTTCCATGCACAATTTTCACTTGAGAAATACTGCACCAAACACCTTAGTTAGATGTAAAATTGCACGACTAAGACATCCTCGGCCAAAAAAAACTACATGAATTACAGATTTCTTGAGTTATCTTAATTCCGGCTATTTTGACGAAGTATATACTGGCTATGGTGTCTCCAGAGGGACAAACAGTACTATTGTCGCTTTTTCCTAGTTTTTCTAGTGAAGGTTGTTTAAAGGAGTATGCGAGGCACCGATGTTAACTTCGCCTCGCAAGTTCAGCTAGGAGCAAACCGAACCTAGTATGCGGACTCCTTTAGTAACGTGGGTCAATAAACATTGATGGAGGGCATATTCAAAACATGTGTGTTAAACTTATGCAAAATGTACTGTTTCTCTCTCCACTTGAGAGGCGTCTGTATTTAAACTGAGCATTCTTAAGAGAAGTGACAGTGCTTGTGATGGGAGCTATACACCATCTATGAAGAAAGCCATTATGTTTTGTAATTTACTGCCTTTATGAGGTGGGTCTAGGGTTCTGAATTATAATATTGTGAAAGATTAAACACCTGATAGGATTTTATTTTTCTGGGACTTTCAAATCTTTGTCCTACAGTACACAAGTATGTTTGGTCATGTCTGTCATGGTCCTCGCTCAACCTTTTGAGGCAACATTCTATTCTAGTTCCCATGAGTTCTTTACTACGAGGTCTCTAGGCCTACTAGACTGATAAATGATTACAGTAACAACAACAAATACATATTCTGACCTGATTGATTTGGATGGTCATGTCCAGTCACTTCCAAATGAGGATGAGCTTCCCTCAACACAGAAAAGAACCGTAAGTACATAAACACTCTACATGATAATGTCTTATGAGAATCTTGTGACAATGTCTTGTGAGGATGTCTAGTGAGCATTCATACACCCAGCTGACATGTCTAGACCTGGGTGGACTGACAGGGTCTGCTGTGGTAAGAGGCTGTCAAGTAGAGTAGCAGAGCGTTGTTACAGTCAACACCATAGTCCACTGAGCACGTCTCACATGCACTACACTATAGTAGGTAGGTGTGTTCACCTAGAAAAGACTGCTGCTGTTGACCTACTTTGACTACACTATATATTTATCTTCAGTCCTCCAGCTCACTGTCTGAGAGAGAGTGAAATAGAGGGAGGGAGAGAGAGAGAGGATACTGTACAGTATGTCTGAAGGAAAGAACGACCCCATATCCCTAAAACGTTTTCCCTCACCAATAAGTACGTAGCATTACATGCAGAGTGCCTTCAGAAAGTATTCACACCCGTAGACTTTTTCCACAATTTGTTTCTTTTCAACGATCTACACAAAATACTCTGTAATCTCTGCCCTGCCGATCCAACACGACTGGTCTGCCGACGTAACCGTCCAAGGGGGCTACAACAGACTTCCTCCGTCGCGACCTCCCCCTAAGCCCCTTCTGTTAGCCTGCTAGCCCCGGCCCGCTAGCTGTCTGAATCGCCGTGTCTCCAGCTTGCCAAGCTTCCTACTGGTCCCTATGATCACTCGTCTACGCATGCCTCACTCTAATGTCAATATGTCTTGTCCATTGCTGTTTTGGTTAGTGATTATTGTCTTATTTCACTGTAGAGCCTCCAGCCCTGCTCAATATGCCTTAGCTAGCCCTTTTGTTTCACCTCCTACACATGTGGTGACCTCACCTGGTCTAAATGATGTCTCTAGAGACAAAACCTCTCTCATCGTCACCCAATGCCTAGGTTTACCTCCACTGTACTCATATCCTACCATAACCATGTCAGTACATTATGCCTTGAATCTATTCTTCCGCGCCCAGAAACCTGCTCATTTTACTCTCTGTTTCAAACGCACTAGACGACAAGTTCTTATAGCCTTTAGCCGTACCCTTATCCTACTCCTCCTCTGTTCCTCTGGTGATGTAGAGGTTAATCCAGGCCCTCTAGCACCTAGCTCCACTCCCATTCCCCAGGCGCTATCATTTGTTGACTTCTGTAACCATAAAAGCCTTGGTTTCATGCATGTTAACATTAGAAGCCTCCTCCCTAAGTTTGTTTTACTCACTGCTTTAGCACACAACCCGGATGTCCTAGCCGTGTCTGAATCCTGGCTTAGGAAGGCCACCAAAAATCCAGAAATTTCCATCCCTAACTATAACATTTTCCGACAAGATAGAACTGCCAAATGGGGCGGAGTTGCAACCTACTGCGGAGATAGCCTGCAGAGTTCTGTCATGCTATCCAGGTCTGTGCCTAAAAAATCTGAGCTTCTACTTCTAAAAATCCAACTTTCCAGAAACAAGTCTCTCACTGTTGCCACTTGCTATAGACCACCTTCTGCCCTCAGCTGTGCCCTGGACACCATATGTGAATTGATTGCCCTCCATCTATCTTCAGAGCTCGTAGTGTTAGGTGACCAAAACTGGGACATGCTTAACACCCCGGTCGTCCTACAATCTAAGGTAGATGCCCTCAATTATCAATGAACCTACCAGGTACAATCCCAAATCCGTAAACACGGGCACCCTCATAGATATCATCCTGACCAACCTGCCATCTAAATACACCTCTGCTGTCTTCAACCAGGATCTCAGCGACCACTGCCTCATTGCCCGAGTCCGTAATGGATCTGCGGTCAAACGACCACCCCTCATCACGGTCAAACGCTCCCTAAAACACTTCAGCGAGTAGACCTTTCTAATCGACCTGGCCCGGGTATCCTGGAAGGATATTGACCTCATTCCGTTAATAGAGGATGCCTAGTTATTCTTTAAAAGTGCTTTCCTCTCCATCTTAAATAAGCATGCCCTATTCAAAAAATGTAGAACCAGGAACAGATATTGCCCTTGGTTCACTCCAGACCTGACTGCCCTTGACCAGCACAAAAACATCCTGTGGCATACTGCATTAGCATCGAATAGCCCCAGCGATATGCAACTTTTCAGGGATGTTAGGAACCAATATACACAGGCAGTTAGGAAAGCTAAGGCTTGCTTTTTCAAACAGAAATTTGCATCCTGTAGCACAAACTCAAAAAAGTTCTGGGACACTGTAAAGTCCATGGAGAATAAAAGCACCTCCTCCCAGCTGTCCACTGCACTGAGGCTAGGAAACACTGTCACCACCGATAAATCCACGATAATTGAGAATCTCAATAAGCATTTTTCTACAGCTGGCCATGCTTTCCACTTGGCTACCCCTACCCCGGTCAACAGCCCTGCACCCCCCACTGCAACTTGCCCAAGCCTCCCCCATTTCTCCTTCACCCAAATCCAGATAGCTGATGTTCTGAAAGAGTCGCAAAATCTGGACCCATACAAATCAGCTGGGCTAGACAATCTGGACCCTCTCTTTTTAAAATGATCCGCCGCAATTGTTGCAAGCCCTATTACTAGCCTGTTCAACCTCCCTTCACGTATCGTCTGAGATCCCCAAAGATTGGAAAGCTGCCGCGGTCATCCCCCACTTCAAAGGGGGAGACACTCTAGACCCAAACTGTTACAGACCTATATCTATCCTACCCTGTCTTTCTAAGGTCTTCAAAAGCCAAGTTAACAAACAGATCACCGACCATTTCCAATCCCACTGTACCTTCTCCACTGTGCAATCTGGTTTCCGAGCTGGTCATGGGTGCACCTCAGCCACTCTCAAAGTTCTAAACGATATCATAACCACCATCGATAAAAGACAATAATGTGCAGCCGTATTCAACGACCTGGCAAAGGCTTTCGACTCTGTCAATCACCAATTTCTTATCGGCAGACTCAACAGCCTTGGTTTCTCAAATGACTGCCTCGACCTGGTTCCACAACTACTTCTCAGACAGAGTTCAGTGTGTAAAATCAGAGGGCCTGTTGTCCGGACTTCTGGCAGTGTCTATGGGGGTGCCACAGGGTTCAATTCTCGGGCCGACTCTTTTCCCTGTATACATCAATGATGTCGCTCTTGCTGCTGATGATTCTCTGATCCACCTCTACACAGACGACACCATTCTGTACACTTCTGGCCCTTCTTTGGACACTGTGTTAACAAACCTCCAGACAAGCTTCAATGCCATACAACTCTCCTTCCGTGGCCTCCAACTGCTCTTAAATGCAAGCAAAACTAAATGCATGCTCTTCAACCGATCGCTGCCCGCACCTGCCCACCCGTCCAGCATCACTACTCTGGACGGTTCTGACTTAGAATATGCGAACAACTACAAATACCTAGGTGTCTGGTTAGACTGTAAACTCTCCTTCCAGACTCACATTAAGCATCTCCAATCCAAAATTAAATCTAGAATCGGCTTCCTATTTTGCAACAAAGCATCCTTCACTCATGCTGCCAAACATACCCTTGTAAAATTGAGTATCCTACCGATCCTTGACTTCGGCGATGTCATTTACAAAATAGCCTCCAACACTCTGCTCAGCAAATTGGATGCAGTCTATCACAGTGCCATCCGTTTTGTCACCAAAGCCCGATATACTACCCACCACTGCGACCTGTATGCTCTTGTTGGCTGGCCCTTGCTTCATATTCATCGCCAAACCCACTGGCTCCAGTCATGTGTAAGTCTCTGCTAGGTAAAGCCCTGCCTTATCTCAGCTCACTGGTCACCATAGCAGCACCCCCAAAGCCTATTCCTTGTTTGGCCGCATTTCCTTCCAGTTCCCTGCTGCTAATAACTTGAAAGAATTGCAAAAATCACTGAAGCTGGAGACTCATATCTACCTCACTAACTTTAAACATCAGCTGTCAGAGCAGCTCACAGATCCTTGCACCTGTACATAGCCCATCAGTACAGTCGTGGCCAAAAGTTTTGAGAATGACACAAATATTAATTTTCACAAAGTCTGCTGCCTCAGTTTCTATGATGGCAATTTGCATATACTCCAGAATTTTATGAAGACACGGCCTATTTATTGCCTTACCTCCCTAATCTTACCTCATTTGCACACACTGTATATAGATGTTTTTTCTATTGTATTATTGACTGTACGTTTGTTTATTCCATGTGTAACTCTTTCAAATTATAGTTTTTTCTTAAGTTCTAACTAAAGAAATTAAGAAAATGAAATGGGTATGTGCCAGGTCTTCCATCTACAAAGCCACTTTAACACAAGTAATAAACTGGACATAGTGTCATTGCCAGTTGATATTTTGGTGAGCGAGACCAGAGAGGTAAAATAACATCTTTAACAGAACACTGCAGTCTTCATTTGTCCAGGCTGCCTTTCTGTGCTCTTTTTAGAAGGCAGGTAATTTATCATTTAGTCAGCTGTTATTTTTAATGAGTCTGTTATCATTCATTTTAGGGCATCCCACCTTTCCTTGACATGGATAGTATTTCTTTTTATATAGTACATAAGATTTATGCCTCCCCCCGTCGGCCTCTCTGCTCTCTCCCTGGCTGGGACTGGAGCTGTCAGCTGGTTGTGTTCTGATGGCACTTTGGGTGGAGGGGGAATGGTGGGGGTGTTAGTGCAGGCTAGGGCCAGGCAGGCCTGCCATCAGGCCCCCCAAGCACACATAGGCCTCATACTTGTCTTGGTGAGTTCACTTACACAACCAACATCTGTCTAATCTGTGTCTTTCACAATACAAGGAAGACTTAAGTTTTCTCCCAGGTGCAACAGCTAAGGATGTAGACCATTTAAGGCATTGACAGTTTAGATGTGACCAAGGTAGTGTCTGTTGCTGTGAAGGTCATTCCTGGTGTTTACAGCCACATATTCAACTCAAGTTTTCACATGGCTGTGTCAACCATTGGAGGCTCCTCAGAGGAGGAAGGGGAGGACCATCCTCCTCAGTGAATTTCATAAAATAGATATATATTTTTTAGATAAAACTATAGTAAATATAATCACATCACCAAATAATTGATTAAAACACATAATTTTGCAATGAAGGTATACAGAAGCCTCAACCACACTCTATATGGTAGCACCATGGTGTAGCCAGAGGACAGGTAGGTTCCATCCCCTCTGGGTACATTGACTTCAATAGAAAACCTATGAGACTCATGGTTCTCACCCCCTTTCATAGACTTACACAGTACTTATGACAACTTCCGGAGGACATCCTCCAACCTATCAGAGCTCTTGCAGCATGAACTGACATATTGTCCACCCAATCAAAGGATCAGAGAATGAATCTAGTACTGAAAGCATAGGACACAGCTAGCTACAGTTGAAGTCTGAAGTTTACATACACTTAGGTTGGAGTCATTAAAACTCGTTTTTCAACCACTCCACAAATTTCTTGTTAACAAACTATAGTTTCGGCAAGTCGGTTAGGACATCTAATTTGTGCATGACACAATTCATTTTTCCAACAATTGTTTACAGACAGATTATTTCACATATAATTCACTGTATCACAATTCCAGTGGGTCAGAAGTTTACATACACTAAATTGACTGTTCCTTTAAACAGCTTGGAAAATTCCAGAAAATGATGTCATGACTTTAAAAGCTTCTGATAGGCTAATTGACATCATTTGAGTCAATTGGAGGTGTACCTGTGGATGTATTTCAAGGCCTACCTTCAAACTCAGTGCCTCTTTGCTTGACATCATGGGAAAATCAAAAGAAATCAGCCAAGACCTCGGAAAAGTAATTGTAGACCTCCACAAGTCTGGTTCATCCTTGGGAGCAATTTCCAAATGCCTTAAGGTACCATGTTCATCTGTACAAACTATAGTACGGAAGTATAAACACCATGGGACCACGCAGCCGTCATACCGCTCAGGAAGGAGACGCGTTCTGTCTCCTAGAGATGAACGTACTTTGGTGCGAAAAGTGCAAATCAATCCCAGAACAACAGCAAAGGACCTTGTGAAGATGCTGGAGGAAACAGGTACAAAAGTATCTATATCCACAGTAAAACGATTCCTATTTTGACATAACTTGAAAGGCCGCTCAGCAAGGAAGAAGCCACTGCTCCAAAACCACCATAAAAAAGCCAGACTACGGTTTGCAACTGCACATGGGGACAAAGATCGTACTTTTTGGAGAAATGTCCTCTGGTCTGATGAAACAAAAATAGAACTGTTTAGCCATAATGACCATCGTTATGTTTGGAGGAAAAAGGGGGATGCAAGCCGAAGAACACCATCCCAACCGTAAAGCACGGGGGTGGCAGCATCATGTTGTGGGGGTGCTTTGCTGCTGGACTGGTGCGCTTCACAAAAATTATGGCATCATGTGGCAGGAAAATTATGTGGATATATTGAAGCAACATCTCAAGACATTAGTCAGGAAGTTAAAGCTTGGTCGCAAATGGGTCTTCCAAATGGACAATGACCCCAAGTATACTTCCAAAGTTGTGGCAAAATGGCTTAAGGACAACAAAGTCAAGGTATTGACTATAAGCTCTGACCTCAATCCTATCGAAAATGTGTTGGCAGAACTGAAAAAGTGTGTGCGAGCAAGGAGGCCTACAACCCTGACTCAGTTGCACCAGCTCAGTCAGGAGGAATGTGCCAAAATTCACCCAACTTATTGTGGGAAGCATGTGGAAGGCTACCTGGAACGTTTGACCCAAGTTAAACAATTGAAAGGCAATGCTACCAAATACTCATTGAGTGTATGTAAACTTCTGACCCACTGGGAATGTGATGAAAGAAATAAAAGCTGAAATAAATCATTCTCTCTACTATTATGTTGACATTTCACATTCTTAAAATAATCCTAACTGACCTAAAACAGGGAATTTTTACTAGGATTAAATGTCAGGAATTGTGAAAAACTGAGTTTAAATGTATTTGGCTAAGGTGTATGTAAACTTCCGACTTCAACTGTAGCTAGCATTGCAGTGCATAACATGTGGTGAGTAGTTGACTCAAAGAGAGAGAAAAACAATAGCTGAACAGTTTCTTCCAAAATGAAGGAGAAGCAAGAGAGAGATAGAGAGATTGTATTTTTTTCCACTCTCAATTTCACTTACTTAGCTAGCAAATGCAACTCAAACACCCTTCTCAAACAGAGGGATGCTATGTTAGCTAGCTGACTGTGACTATCCAACACAACACTGGAACTCTTCCAAGTCAAGGTAATCTTTTGGATTTAGTAATTTATTGCCACCATGGCCCGCCAGTGTAAGTGCCGAACTGCTTACTGACTGCATACTGTAACGTTGCTGCATGATTATAGTGGGTTTACTAACGCGTTAGTTCTATTAGCTATGTTGTCTATGAAGTTACTTTAACTAATATGGGGACAACGATGTAGGCCGTGTGTAACGGTTATGTTATGGTTTGGCTTAGAAAGGGATTAATGCCTGGTCACATACAGCTGATGTGTTGTGCATTGAAGTCCACAAGTGAAGGGAAAAGGTGAGAGGAGGAGAGCACATAGATGCAAGAAGGAATACAACGTGGCTGCTATGAAAGGGAACTGTGTTTACGTGTGATCACGGGTGTATTCATTCAGCCGATTCTGTTAAAAATACATCAGCCAGATGCGGGCAAGAGTGTGCATGTGTTACTGTCCATGTGTTACTGTCCAATGATAGTAGGCTGTCATTGTAAATAAGAATTTGTTCTTAACTGATTTGTCTTTTAAATAAATGTTAAACTAAAAAAATTACCAAAATTGAAATATATTGTCAGCCAGATCAGGCTAGTACATCACTGATTCTGTAAGAGATAATCCCTAAAACGCTGAATCCAGGTATAGATGCATTATAGTTGCACTGTGAACATTTTGTTACAAATGATGTTGTCATCAATTTTCATATTTTTGTTTAAACATATTAGTCTTTAAGACAAGATAGGTCATATTTTAGCATGGTTGATCAATTCTCCCCTCTCTCCTGTTCACAGAATGTGCACTTAATTAATTACACAACCTTTAATTGGACAGATTATTCCTAATAGTGCCACTGTGCTAAATGTACACAGTCTGAGAGGTTCTCAGGAGTATTTATTTTAATGCCACATTCTCAGCCCCTTGTAATCAGCATATTTCAAATAATTTGTCCGTTTCATCGCATTAAGATATGAAGATTCAGAAACCCTTAAAATAGACAAATACCATTTGTATTTGTGTGTATGGGGAGTTTTTTCTCCTTCTGTTGATCCCATTTTCTTGTACAGTATTTTAGATGATATACGATGATATATGATTAAGTAGAGAGTGATCACTGTTTGAGTTGATGGAATCTGCAGGCGTTAGCCCACTTTTTAATTAGCTTTGCAATGTTCTTTGATGTACAAGATGGATTTTATGGAAGCAGACTTAACTATCGGATGCAACAATATGGATGATCCTCATCACCACTGCTGTCACGTTCCTGACCTGTTTTCCTTTGTCTTGTATTTATTTTAGTTGGTCAGGGCGTGAGTTGGGTGGGTTTGTCTATGGTTGATTTTCTATGTTGGGATTTTTTGTGTTCGGCCTGGTATGATTCTCAATCAGAGGCAGCTGTCAATCGTTGTCCCTCATTGAGAATCATACTTAGGCAGCCTGGGTTTCACTTGTGTTTGGTGGGTGTTTGTTTCCGTGTTTGTGTTTTTCACCACACGGTACTGTATCTGTTTTCTGCACTTCGTTTATTTGTTTTGTATTTTCAGTGTTCAGTTTTCCGTTATAATAAATCATTCATCATGAACACTAACCACTCCGCGTATTGGTCCGATCCTTCTCGCCTCTCCTCGTCCGAAGAGGAGGAATATGACGACTACCGTTACAACTGCAGTGCGTTTTTGAGACAATTTAATAATGTTGATTGAGCACCTGGAATAGATTGTGTTGGAGGAACTGTGGACAAATTTACAGTACAGATGTATCATACTGTATGGTGATAATGTAAATAACAGTACATGTTTTTCACTTCACATTATTGATGCAACTGTAGGTCTACCTAATTCAAAGCAATGTCCTTTAAATCTATTCATATCTGTAGCTATCAATACCATACACACTACCAATACCATAACCCTACTACTACCATAACCACTACCAATACCATAACCACTACCGTAACCATAACCATTACTAATACAATAACCACTACCATTACCACTACCACTACCATAACCACTACCATAACCACTACCACTACCATAACCACTACCATAACCACTACCAATACCATAACCACTACCATAACCATAACCATTACTAATACAATAACCACTACCATTACCACTACCAATACCATAACCCCTGCCATAACTACTACCACTACCATAACCACTACCACTACTACTACCATAACCACTACGAATACCATAACCTCTACCATAACCACTACCAATAGCATAACCACTACAATAACTACTACCAGAATCATAACCACTACCACTGCCATAACCACTACCAATACATAACCACAACCAATACCACAACTACTACCACTACCATAACCACAACCACCACCATAACCACTACCACTACCATAACCACTACCAATACCATAACCACTAACATAACCACTACCATAACCACTACCACTACCATAACCACTACCAATAACATAACCACTAACATAACCATTACTAATACAATAACCACTACCATAACCACTACCAATACCATAACGCCTGCCATAACTATTACTACTACCACTAACATAACCACTACCAATACCACAACCACTACCATAACCACTACCAATACCATAACCAATAACATAACCACTACCATAACCACTACCACTACAATAACCACTACCAATAACATAACCACTAACATAACCATTACTAATACAATAACGACTACCATAACCACTAAAATAACTACTACCACTATCATAACCACTACCACTAACATAACCACTACCAATACCATAACCACTACCATAACCACTAACATAACCACTACCATAACCACTACCACTACCATAACCACTACCAATAACATAACCACTAACATAACGATTACTAATACAATAACGACTACCATAACCACTACCAATACCATAACGCCTGCCATAACTATTACTACTACCACTAACATAACCACTACCAATACCACAACCACTACCATAACCACTAACATAACCACTACCATAACCACTACCACTACAATAACCACTACCAATAACATAACCACTAACATAACCATTACTAATACAATAACGACTACCATAACCACTAAAATAACTACTACCACTATCATAACCACTACCACTAACATAACCACTACCAATACCATAACCACTACCATAACCACTAACATAACCACTACCATAACCACTACCACTACCATAACCACTACCAATAACATAACCACTACAATACCTACTACCACTATCATAACCACTACCACTGCAATAACCACTACCAATTCCATAACCAATACCAATACCACAACTACTACCACTACCATAACCACAACCACTACCATAACCACTACCACTAACATAACCACTACCAATACCATAACCACTACCATAACCACTAACATAACCACTACCATAACCATAACCAATACCACTACTACTACCATAACCACTACCAATACCACAACTATTACCACTACCATTACCATAACCACTACCACTAACATAACCACTACCAATACCATAACTTCTACCATAACCACTAACATAACCACAACCACTACCATAACCACTACTAATACCACAACTACTACCACTACCATAACCACAACCACTACCATAACCACTACCACTAACATAACCACTACCAATACCACTACCATAACCACTACCACTACCATAACCACTAACATAACCACTACCAATACCATAACCACTACCACTGCAATAACCACTACCAATTCCATAACCAATACCAATACCACAACTACTACCACTACCATAACCATAACCACAACCACTACCATAACCACTACCACTAACATAACCACTACCAATACCACTACCACTACCATGACCACTACCATAACCACAACCACTACCATAACCACTAACATAACCACTACCAATACCAATACCATAACCACTACCACTACCATAACCACTACCACTAACATAACCACTACCAATACCAATACCAATACCATAACCACTACCATTACCATAACCACTAACATAACCACTACCAATACCATAACCACTACCATAACCACAACCATAACCACTACCATAACCACTGCCAATACCATAACCACTACCACTACCAATACCAATACCAATACCATAACCACTACAACTACCATAACCACTACCAATACCAAGACCACAAACCCGTCCATCACAGGAGAGCAAGTAAAATGGGGTGAATGATTTACATTTTTGTCATTTAGCAGACGCTCTTATCCAGAGCGACTTACAAATTGGAAAGTTCATACATATTCATCCTGGTCCCCCCGTGGGGAATGAACCCACAACCCTGGCGTTGCAAGCGCCATGCTCTACCAACTGAGCCACACGGGACCATGATATCACAGCGTCACAGCTTGGCTCTGCGATAAGGAGAGAGGTGAACTAATGGTTGAGGATTGCACTGAAGGTGGAAAGGCTTCATAATTGTTGCTGCAGCGGAGCATGTCGACCTACTCTCATTACAATGAGTGATCATCTTCTCGACCAGTATCCTGCCTGCTTGGCACTGAGGCCTGCAGGTGGTACTTAATCTAACGTTGATGTATGTTATTGAAGAGATGTTCATGGTACAAGTTAGAAATGTAAGTTGGAAAACATCTAAAATCTAATTATTTAGGCCTACCCCAAGTAACTACAAAAAAGATACATTGTAGCGATAAAGGCAGTATAGTATATGGAAGTATAGTATAGGATTTCTGCATTTTCGCTGTAACCTGATCTCAGAGCAAAACATATTATATTTGACTAAAATCCGTACCACTCTATTTAGTATGATATGTTACTTTATTTTTGGTTACATTCCATTGGCCTACCAATGTAATAGCGATCATACAATATAATACAACTTTAAGACATATAGTATCCCACGTCATGATCGCACCAGTTTGCTTTGACCTGTTTAGTATGATATATTACATTCGACTGCTTTGGTATGATATGGTACGTTATATTAGGTTTAAGATTAGGAGTTAGGTTAAATGGTTAAGGTTAGAATTAAGGGTAGGGGAAAGGTTCGCTAACATGCTAAATAGTTGCAGAGTTGCTAAAGAGCTGTAAATATTTGTAAAGTTGCTACTTAGCTAAAATGCTAAAGTTGTCCATGATGAGATTCAAACACGCAACGTTTGGGTTGCTAGACGTTCGCGTTATATGCCTACCTATCCACCCCGACCCTCCTTTCGTTTTTTGCCTTAAGTAACCTACTGTCTTATTTTACCATGCCGAATGTAACATATTATACTAATTTCAGTGTCTCGTATTTGAGTGGCATAGATTTTAGTAAAATATAATGCTGAGACCAGGCTTGCATTTTACGCTCATTGATGGACAAAAAAGCTAAATCATGTGGTTTACCAAACTGTTATTTATTATATTTAGGTGCTCAAACACATAAAACAAAGAATGTGTCAGTGGTTACTTCTCCTCCTTCTCCGGACTGCATCGATGGATCTTTATTTTTTGTTTTCACTCTCTTTCTCCCTTCTCCCCCACTCTCTCTCTCTCTCCCTCTCTCCTTCGCTCCCTCTCTCTCTCTCCCTCTCTCTCTTCCTCCCTCTCTCTCTTTCTCCCTCTCTCCCTCTCTTGTCCTTCTCTTTTTTTGTTTTGTACAGCAAAGCACCATTACTGATCCCTTCCAAAGCACAAACTAAAAATCTATCCCGTTGTCATTTGCTGTACCGTGCCATCTATCATCGGGGTGCTTGGCAGCTTCTCCCGACCAGAGAGGAGGTGCTGGAACAGGAGGCAGAGTCAAGGACTTTCACGCGCAACAAAAAACTTGTCAAAATTATTTATGGCTCTTGCTGGGACACATAATAGGACACATCAAACTGCTGTTTTTTCTGTGTGATGAGCGCCCTCACATCGCCGGCTCCCTTGTCGAAGTGGGTCACAGGCATCTCTTGCCTTACACATACAATTTCCAAGACAATGGAGGAGCACTTGGGGAAGTGACAGTGACAAATACTGGAGCCCCCACGGAAAGCTGGGCAGGCTGTTGCATGAGTGATTGCGCCAATAGTCGTCACGTGTCTGTGGAAGGGAGGGAGGGTGACGGGCAGCAGGGGTGGCAGGGGGTGGGAAGAGAGGAGAGGAGAGCGAATATATGAGAGCTAATGTGTGTGAATGAGACAAGGAGGAGGAAGGAAGAGGTGGGGGGAGCCGAACCAGGGAGCAGCGGGCCGGGGCCTAGTGGTGTAGAAAGAGAAGTGGCTAACAGGTCCTGGCAAATCATTTTGTATTTCCTTATCATCCATCTCTCGACTTCCCTCTCCTCAGATGAGTTGCTGCTAAATGACTGTCACTCCGGACCGGTGCTGTGATATGTTCTGCTGTAGCAGCACGTAATTGGGAAGGGGTCGCCGGCGCCTGTTTCTCTGTGCGACCTTTCTTAAACTCAGTAGCCCAGGGAATTGGGCAGAGGCTCAGATTAAATTACTTCTCCAGCGCCTTGGCTCTTCACCTTAAGTGCTGCCACTTGGCTCCAGATCATGGGGAAGAAGCCCCCTGTTCTTGCTTCATCGCTTCCCTTCTGCCTTGGAATGGCAGCAGGAACTAGGAACTAGGCACCAGGCTACAGGCTGAGGCACCAGGCACAAACTTTCCCTGTCTGCCAGGATCAACTAATAGGAGAACATGGGCAGGCTATGGAGGCAGTCCAGACTAACTAAAACATATCTTCTAACTTTGACTTAAATGTTGATTAATATACATTTACGTTGTAAACACATATGCATACGTTGCATGACAGTTTAGGTAAATAGTTTTACATCGTGCTGTGAAAGCTGATTGCGGTTTGTGTTCACCTATTACACAGTGATGTTTTTACAGCATTGTGCAAACACACTCAAGAGTTATTGATTAACATTATTTATTTTATTTTATTCTCCAGTCCACATCACTGTACTGTTCGTAAATAGGCCTACTGTAACACCAAAGAATGAAATCTGTGACCGTGTAAGGAATGGCACATTGACCTGACACAGCAATGTGTGGAGGGAGTTATCTACTCAGTGCTCTGTTACATATGATATAATGAGACTGCGATGCTGAGAGACAGACAGAAGAAAAAAGACCATCCAATTGTCCTCCAAACATTGGGGGAACGTCTAAATATAAATGTCACATTTTGACTTGCTATCATGCAAATTAATGTCAACGCTGGTTGCAAAATAGACATATGAAATCAAGTCATCTCCAAAGACATAAAACTGCTCTGATCAAGTGTTTATTTTCCCCTTTGAGTGCATCCAACAGCCAGACTACTTCCTCGATTACTTTGGGTGTCAGTAGACAGCTATCTCCAACGAGCGCATGTTTTCTCACGTGATGACAACTAATAGCTGGAGTCAGGCAGATTATGCGTTTCAATTTGTGTGTGGCAATAATAGCAATTACCGCACATGCATGTCTTCATCATTATTATTATGACATATGTTTATTTATAAACTCTCTTTTCTGCTCTATGACATAGTATACAATTTATTATCTAAATGTTCCCTCAAACATTCATTATGAATCACTTGAGATACAGTAGAACAAAGATATAAACACGTAGAGAGCCATACTGACCATTGTTTTATTTCTTACAAAGTACTGTTTCGTTTTGGCTTTGCCTTGACCCAGGCAACTTTCTTTATTTTCAAATGATGAAGGGTAGCCTGGGTGCCAGTCTGTTCCTTTTTAGCCAACTGTCGAATTATGCAACAATGTTAAGTCATTAAATACAGACACATTCTGGCAACCAGGCTAGACTAGACTAGGGGCCAAAGTACATTCATACTCAGTTACTTACATGGGGGTCAGTGCATGTTCTTATAATTTTCAATGCCTGGCATGGTGCCCTAAGACCCAGCTCTCAGACAGTGGATTGACTTGGCACACAGGACAGAAGTGGCAGATACAGTATGAATGTCTGGCTCCATGGTCAAGGCCTAGTGGTCTACCCAACATATGTCCTTGCATGAAAATGTCCTTGTATACCCAGAGTTGCGGACTCGAGTCACATGACTGGGACTCGAGTCTGACTGTTTTGCTCATCAGCTATAGGGCAACAATTACTAGCATAGGCTACTGGTATTTTGGTATGTAGCAATGCTTGAAATGTAAAATTTCACCCTTGTGGAATCTGGACTTGTTTTCATCATGTCTGAGGCATTTCTAGTACAATGAGATGTGTTTCACACATAATTGACCTTGAGGAAGGCAGGTCAGGGCTTGCGTGCTGAATGATACACCCGATGACAGCTTCCGGTGTATTGATGGGGGGGAGATCTAAAAATGAATGTAGTCCTGCTTTGTGGCATACTGATTGCTCTATACATTTTTGTGCGTGTAGATGCCCTTGTTCGATAGAGCCATTGGACGTCTTTCAGCGATGTTCCTATTGACGGATTCATTGTTAAATATACTGTAGAAGCAGACACATTTCTTCCAGTCTCTGAAAGACTACAACTTGTGTTGGGTGGTGCTTCATGCTCTTGCCCCCGTCCCTAGGCGGGCTTATTTGAAAAGGAGGTGTACACTAACAACAATCCTTTGGGCAAAACTGAAAGAACTGACCAGACGCAAAGGCTTCAAGTGATTCCTCTCATCAACATGAATTTGACGATGGAGTATCTATTAGCTACATGGTGACATTCAAAAGGTAGCTAAACAACTACCGTTAGCCATATCTATGACAAAAAATATAAGAGGTTTTTGTATCTCGATTTTAAAAACATCTTCTCTTTTTAATTGTAGATATGGCTAGCTGCTAAACTGCAAGCTACAACGTTATGACCAGCCACCTAAAGCTAGGTTTACCAGCAAACGTTAGCACATGACTGGAGTTGGCTAGCTTGTTAGGCTGGTGCCTGCGAACTTGTTATGCGGCTCGTATTTGTAAGTTGTTTGCGTACATGTGTAACATCAGCAACTGTAAATACTTTTACTAGCTAGCTATGTAACAGAATTGACAAGGGTTGACATGGGTTATGATTATGACCATGGATGCATTTCAATCATGATGATAGAGACCTGTCTCTATCGACCTGTCTCTGTAGAGCTTATATAAATATCCTGTTATGGAGACTGGTTTTTGTTCGGAATTTCAGATGACTGATGTGCCCAAAGTAAACTGCCTGTTACTCAGGCCCAGAAGCTAGGATATGTATATGGTAGCATTGTATAGAAAACACTGTGAAGTCTCTAAAACTGTTAAAATAATGTCTGTGAGTATAACAGAACTGATATGGCAGGCGAAAACCCGAGGAAAATCCATCCGGAATTATTTATTTTTTAGGTCACATGCCATTTCAGTGCTAGCCTATGGGAAATACAAATAGATAGGACCCAGATTGCAGTTGCTATGGCTTCCACTAGATTTCAACAGTCTTTACAAAGGGTTTCAGGCTTGTTTTTTTAAATTAGCAAGTAGTTGGAAGAACTACAAGGTGTCTCTCATTAGAAAAGTAGTCTTGTTGGCACGTGAATGAGGTGCGCGCTCTTCATTATTTATCTTCCCTATTGAACATACTATTCTCCATCTTAAATATTATCGTTTATTTAGATATTAGAGTACCTGAGGATTAATTAGAAACATCGTTTGACTTGTTTGGACAAACTTTACCGGTAACTTTTTGGATTCGTTTGTATAGTTTTTTGGATATAAAGAAGGACTTTATCGAACAAAATGACCATTCATTGTGTAGCTGGGACCCTTGGAATTGCAAATAGAGGAAGATCTTCAAAGATAAGTGATTTATTTAATCGCTATTTGTGATTTTGTGACGCCTGTGCTGGTTGAAAAAGTATTTTTTCCAGTTCCTTCCAGTTCTCTGCTGCCAATGACTGGAACGAACTACAAAAATCTCTGAAACTGGAAACACCTATCTCCCTCACTAGCTTTAAGCACCAGCTGTCAGAGCAGCTCATAGATTACTGCACCTGTACATAACCCATCTACAATTTAGCCCAAACAACTACCTCTTTACCTACTGTATTTATTTATTAATTTATTTTGCTCCTTTGCACCCCATTATTTCTGTCTCTACTTTGCACTTTCTTCCACTGCAAACCAACCATTCCATTGTTTTTTTTTTGTTTTTATTTTACTTGCTGTGTTGTACTCACTTCGCCTCCATGGCCTTTTATATTTTTATTTATTTATACATATATTTGTTTGCCTTCACCTCCCTTATCTCACCTCACTTGCTCACATTGTATATAGACTTATTTTTTTTTATTTTTTTTTTTCACTGTATTATTGACTATATGTTTGTTTTACTCCATGTGTAACTATGTGTTGTTGTATGTGTCGAACTGCTTTGCTTTATCTTGGCCAGGTCGCAATTGTAAATGAGAACGTGTTCTCAATTTGCCTACCTGGTTAAATAAAGGTTAAATAAAAAAATAAAATAAAAAATTTTTGGTGTGGGGCGCTGTCCTCAGATAATCGCATGGTATGCTTTCGCCGTAAAGCCTTTTTGAAATCTGACAACGCGGTTGGATTAACAAGAAGTTAAGCTTTTAAATTAATATATGACACTTGTATTTTCATGAATGTTTAATATTATGATTTTTGTATTTTGAATTTCGCGCTCTGCAATTTCACCGGATGTTGTCGTAAGTGTCCCGCTAGCTCCCGTTCATGCGCCAAAAGAGGATATCTTCTGCAAATCCATAAGGGCAGGCAAATTTTAAAAATGTATATAAAATATCCATATTTATTTTATGGTGGTTTCAAGTCAGGGCCCTCCAACCCTGTTCCTGGAGAGCTACTCTCCTGTAGGTTTTCACTCCAACCCTAATCTAGCATACCTGATTCTAATAATTAGCTGGTTGATAAGCTGAACCAGGTCAGTTACAACTGGGGTTGGAGCGAAAACCTACAGGAGGTTGGCTCTCCAGGAACAGGGTTGGAAACCCCTGTTCTACCTCAAGAGGTTGGTGGCACCTTAATTGGGGAGAACGAGCTAGTGGTGATTTTTGGAGCGGAATGAGTAGTATTGTGTAAAATACATCAAACTAAATCCATTTCCTCTGTTCCAGCCATTATTATGAGCCATCCTCTCCTCAGCAGGTTCCTGTGTGTTTTACATGGTCTTATGCTGAGCTACACTGTCTGCGTTTACACAGGCAGCCCAATTCTGATATTCTTTTCCACTAACTGGTCTTAATCTGTCACGTTCGTCGTATAGAGGAGACCAAGGCGCAGCGTGATTGGAATACATTCTTCTTTTAATGAAGAATAAAACACAAAACAAACTAACAAAGTAACAAAATGAACGTGAAGCTATAAACACTGAGTGCTGACATGCAACTACATATAGACAATAACCCACAAACCAAACTGGAAAATTGCAACCTAAATAGGATCCCCAATCAGAGACAACGATAAACAGCTGCCTCTGATTAGGAACCAATTCAGGCCACCATAGACCTACATATGCCTAGACTACACACAGACACCTAGACATACAAAACCCCTAGGCAATACAAAACAATCATACCCACCCTCGTCACACCCTGACCTGACCAAAATAATACAGAAAACATAGAATACTAAGGTCAGGGCGTGACATAATCACATCAGATCTTTTTCAGAAATGGGCTGCCTATGTAAAAGCAGCCATAGTCCTTTCCCCCGGCTTCCGTACACTGGCAATATTGTGCTCGGCATGGTGGGCTGGGGAAGCTGAGACTCTTTGTGCTTATGGCGATGGGCTTGTCCTGTAAGCGGTGAAGGGCTTCTTAACCACCAACTGTTTGGTCCTCTTTCAGAAGATTTTCTGGTACTGCACGTCTCCTGGAAAGACATGATTCTGGTGTTAGCATTTTACACTTGGTGTGGAAGGGACGTAGGGCAACACACCTTTGTTGGTAAAGGTATCAACCGAATGGGACCGGCTACCCTATTGTTTAGGGACAATGAGGAGACATTGGGAGCTGCTTTTGAGAGGAAAGATCAGTCTTAGGAAGGCAGTTCTTACCCAGTATGATTTTTTGTGTTTGGGAGATTGAGGAGAAATGGCTCCTCAATTGTTCTCATACACAACAAAACATTTACTGTCTAAGCACAACCCTGCAAAACCAAAAAAACCTTCCTCCTCTCAAAGTACAGTCTCTAAACCTCCCCCAGCCCATTGACTTTGACAAATCATTCTTGTCAAATAGTAGCCCTTTGCAGGGGAATTTGTAGACATGTCTTTGTGTTGTGTTTAGAAATTCTGCAGAGAGAAGAATGAGGTGGTTGTGTCGTTACGGTTGTAGTCTTGATTTTATACCTTTCAGTGTCCCCTGCTGGTGTCTGTTCCACAACCTCGTTGTGCTCCATAACTACAAGGTGTGTCCTCTCCCTCATGCTTGTGTACCCAAAATGTCCCCTGCTTTGGGGTATTTTTCAGCAGGGCACTGTGGTTTTACAGAAATAAAAGGTAAAAAGAGAAGAGGGGTAGACTAAATTGATTACATGGTCTGGAAGGTACTCTGTGCTCCTCAGGCTACCTCTAACCAACTGTAACCCCATAACACAAACACAAACTCAAACCATAAAAACACTACCCAATTCATGTTTATAACATGCTTACTGTAAATTGAGCTATCTTTGCCGTTAGTTTTTTAATATTTTGGAAAACTTACCTTCACCATGTGCAGAGCTCGAGGTTGGAAGTGCATGATGGTGGAATCAGGTTCTGTACCACCTACAATGAATTACACAACAATACACAATTTAACCACTCCACTAAGTGTATTGATCTCTATTAGACTGGCTAGCTTAGCATACCTAACATGGACATTTCAATATTGTAACTTGGGTCACTAAATTGGCAAGATTGCTAGCCAGCTGAGACTGGCTCAGAACCAACTAACCAACCATAGACAATTTATACACATTCATCATTGCTACCAACACACAAACACAATACCAAATTTAAAAAAAATTGTCACATGCACTGAATACAACAGGTGTAGACCTTACAGTGAAATGCTTACAAGCCCTTAACCAACAATGCAGTTTGAAGAAAAATACGTGTAAAAAAAACAACTAATTATTAAAGAGCAACAGTAAAATAACAGTAGCGAGGCTATATACAGTGGGTACCGGTACAGAGTCAATGTGCGGAGGCACAGGTTAGTTGAGGTAATTTAAGTAATATGCACATGACAATTTTTAGGGCCTTCCTCTGACACCGCCTGGTATAGAGGTCCTGGATGGCAGGAAGCTTGGCCGCTGTCACGATCGTCGTAACGTGGAAGAGAGGAGGACCAAGGCGCAGCGTGATAACAATACATCTTCTTTATTTGAAGACGAAAACGAAACGAAGGACACTACACAAACTAAACAAAACAACAAACGACCGTGAAGCTATAAAACGAAAGTGCAGACACAAGCAACTAACGTAAAGACATAGACAATCACCCACGACCTACCTAATGAATATGGCTGCCTAAATATGGTTCCCAATCAGAGACAACGATAGACAGCTGTCTCTAATTGAGAACCAATCTAGGCAACCATAAACATACATACACCTAGACTGAACACTGCCCCATAAACATACAAAAAAACCTAGACAATACAAAACACATACATCCCCCATGTCACACCCTGACCTAACTAAAATAACAAAGAAAACAAAGATAACTAAGGCCAGGGCGTGACAGCCGCAGTGATGTACTGGGCTGTACGCACTACCCTCTGTAGTGCCTTGCAATTGGAGGCCGAGCAGTTGCCATACCAGGCAGTGATGTAACCAGGATGCTCTCGACGGTGCAGCTGTAGAACTTTTTGACGATCTGAGGACCCATGCCAAATCTTTTCAGTCTCCGCAAGGGGGAATAGGCTTTGTTAAGCCCTCTTCACAACTGTCTTGGTGTGTTGGACCATGATAAATTGTTGGTGATGTGGACACTAAGGAACTTGAAGCTCTCAACCTGCTCCACTACAGCCCCGTTGATGAGAATGTGGGCGTGCTCGGTCCTCCTTTTCCTGTAGTCCACAATCATCTCCTTTGTCTTGATCACGTTGAGGGAGAGGTTGATGTCCTGGCACCACATGGCCAGGTCTCTGACCTCCCTATAGGCTGTCTCGTCATTGCCGGTGATCTGGCCTACCACTGTTGTGTCATCTGCAAACTTAATGATGGTGTTGGAGTCATGCCTGGCCATGCAGTCATGAGTGTAGAGGGAGTACAGGAGGGGACTGAGCACGCACCCCTGAGGGGCCCCCGTGTTGAGGATCAGCATGGCAGATGTGTTGTTACCTACCCTTACCACCTGGGGGCGGCCCGTCAGGAAGTCCAGGATCCAGTTGCAGAGGGAGGTGTTTAGTCTCAGGGTCCTTAGCTTAGTGATGAGCTTTGAGGGCACTATGGTGTTGAAAGCTGATCTGTAGTCAATGAATAGCATTCTCACATAGGTGTTCCTTTTGTCCAGGTGGGAAAAGGCAGTGTGGAGTGCAATAGAGATTGCATCATCTGTGGATCTGTTGGGGCGGTATGCAAATTGGAGTGGGTCTAGGGTTTCAAATGGTTGGTGCTCTAGCAAAAAGGATAAGGTTATAAGTGCAATGGTAGCAGCTCTACAGTTTAGTTGTTACTGTCAGTGTCTGAAATATATATTTAGATCCAAGTTTGCAACGAGGAGGGATTATAAGGATGGATGGGTAGCTTTCAATTGAATTGAAAAAATTGAATTGAATTGAATGGGTAGCTAAATGCACTCAGAGGTCAGTGTAGTGAAGGGATTTAGCCGATTCAGTCCACATCTTCACTAATTCTTCAAGTCACTCTGTAAAGGAAGGCTTGTATTACACTGGCATCCATGGTGTGTCTGTTTCGATCATCTCCATAAATGTGTGGCCAAAGCTGTACTCAGCAGTGACACAGACTCATGCCTCAGAGAGAGAGAGAGAGAGAGAGAGAGAGAGAGAGAGAGAGAGAGAGAGAGAGAGAGAGAGAGAGAGAGAGAGAGAGAGAGAGAGAGAGAGAGAGAGAGAGAGAGAGAGAGAGAGAGAGAGAGAGAGAGAGAGAGAGAGAGAGAAATCATTTTAAAAATCATGTCCCTTCCATGTGAGAGCAGTGTGTTAAATAAGACTTGGACACTGCAGAATGATCATTTTCAATCACAGCAGGCTATAAGCATCTGACAGCCAGAACCTTTTGCTGACTCTGCAGTCTGTACAAAATGGCAGACTTGTCCTTTTATCCCGGCACATGTTTCACTGCAATTGGACAATCAGCTACTGCAGCGAAAATCCATAGTATTGATCCAGACCTGTATCGTCTCTGTAATTCTCCAGCGGGAAATCCCTGATGACAAATGATATCTGCACTCGTTTTTGATTGGTGCTTTGGTGTAAGCTCCAAGGACAGTAAGCAGACAAACACACCGAACAGGAACTGGCTGGGGGTTTATTAACTGAGTCTAAGCCCTGGTCTGATCAGACAATCCTATTCTCTTCTCTTATCTGCACGGAGCAGAGGCTGTCAGACAAGGAGCCTATAGTCCCACCTGCTTCAGCAAAGTTCTCAGCCAGTAACCCAGCGGCATACATACACAACCCACCCAGCTGCATAGGCATGCATGTGTACATGCACAGAAATGCATGTGTACGTGACTGTGCTGGAAGGATGGTTGGCTTGGCTGTGAAGGTGACTGTGCTGGAAGGTTGATTAGCATGGCTGTGAAGGTGACTGTGCTGGAAGGATGGTTGGCTTGGCTGTGAAGGTGACTGTGCTGGAAGGTTGATTAGCATGGCTGTGAAGGTGACTGAGCTGAATGGATGGTTGGCTTGGCTGTGAAGGTGACTGCCTGTTGTGTCTGGAACACACACTCACACACTCTGTAACCAGTGGTCTAAAGTACTGAAGTATACTTAAAACCAAATACTTTTATACTTTTACTCAAGTAGTATTTTACTGGGTGACTTTCACTTTTACTTTAGTAATTTTCTATTAAGGTATCTTTACTTTTACTCAAGTATGACAATTCGGTACTTTTTTCACCACTGTCTATAACTACTAAATCAGGCATCAGATTTCAGATATCTTTTTTTGGTTTACATCAGCAAAGTCATTGCTGTATTTCATTACAATTTACAACACGTATACTGCTTTTTTACAAGACTAACCTGAGCCAGTCGCTGCTTTTTATTATGCCTTTATAAATTGTGCCGCAATGTTAAGATTTAATTTACTGTCAGTTGTAAGCGGTCATTTCTTTTTGCAATAGAAGTGCCAATGCCATTTCACCTACAAGTGTCATTATGTTTCTACTATAAACAGGCCATCTCATTCTATCTTCTACTAGCAATGTTCAAAAGTAATATAGCACTGTGAAACATCGTAAGGTTCTTCGTAACCTATGAACCCTGAAATCAGTGTGTGTGTTTTTATTTCCTCAGCTGATAACTCCTGCCACAACAGTAGCTCTACAGAAGAGAGCACATCACATCAAGAGGCCTATTAATCCTGCATCGGATACTTAGCAGGAATCACAATTGGCACAGAATAACTTTTGCTGAATCCTGCGTCGTAAATCCTATGATTTTGAAAGAAGACCAGAAGAACTATCCTTTATTGGAGAGTCAGGGAGGGATAATGTTGGACGTAATCCAGCATCTGACAAGGAGGAGGGGGAGAATACACATTCACAGAGGAAGGAGGAGGGGGAGAGTACACAGTCACAGAGGAAGGAGGAGGGGGAGAGTACACAGTCACAGAGGAAGGAGGAGGGGGAGAATACACATTCACAGAGGAAGGAGGAGGGGGAGAGTACACAGTCACAGAGGAAGGAGGAGGGGGAGAGTACACAGTCACAGAGGAAGGAGGAGGGGGAGAATACACAGTCACAGAGGAAGGAGGAGGAAAGACAGTGCACAGTCACAGAGGAAGGAGGAAGGGAAGAGTACACAGTCACAGAGGAAGGAGGAGGAAAGACAGTGCACAGTCACAGAGGAAGGATAAAGGGAAGAGTACACAATCACAGAGGAAGGAGGAAGGGAAGAGTACACAGTCACAGAGGAATGAGGAAGGGAAGAGTACACAGTCACAGAGGAAGGAGGAGAGGAAGAGTACACAGTCACAGAAAAATGAGGAAGGGAAGAGTACACAGTCACAGAGGAAGGAGGAGGGGGAGAGTACACAGTCACAGAGGAAGGAGGAGGAAAGAGAGTGCACAGTCACAGAGGAAAGAGGAGGAAAGAGAACACAGTCACAGAGGAATGAGGAAGGGAAGAGTACACAGTCACAGAGGAAGGAGGAGAGGAAGAGTACACAGTCACAGAGAAATGAGGAAGGGAAGAGTACACAGTCACAGAGGAAGGAGGAGGGGAAGAGTACACAGTCACAGAGGAATGAGGAAGGGAAGAGTACACAGTCACAGAGGAAGGAGGAGGGGAAGAGTACACAGTCACAGAGGAATGAGGAAGGGAAGAGTACACAGTCACAGAGGAAGGAGGAGGGGGAGAATACACATTCACAGAGGAAGGAGGAGGGGGAGAGTACACAGTCACAGAGGAAGGAGGAGGGGGAGAGTACACAGTCACAGAGGAAGTAGGAGGGGAGAGTACACAGACACAGAGGGAGGAGGAGGGGGAGAGTACACGGTCACAGAGGAAGGAGGAGAGGAGAGTACACAGTCACAGAGGAAGGAGGAGGGGGAGAGTACACAGTCACAGAGGAAGGAGGAGGGGAGAGTACACATTCACAGAGGAAGGAGGAGGGGAGAGTACACAGACACAGAGGAGGAGGGGGAGAGTACACATTCACAGAGGAAGGAGGAGGGGGAGAGTACACTGTCACAGAGGAAGGAGGAGGGGAGAGTACACAGACACAGAGGAGGAGGGAGGGAGTACACAGTCACAGAGGAAGGAGGAGGGGAGAGTACACAGACACATAGGAAGGAGGAGAGTGCACAGTCACAGAGGAAGGAGGAGGGGAGAGTACACAGTCACAGAGGAAGGAGGAGGGGAGAGTACACAGTCATATAGGAAGTATATGCTCCAGCCCCAAATGGCACCTTATTCCATATATTTTGTGCACTTCTTTTGTATAGAGCTTGACAGGCCCTAGTCAAAAGTAGAGCACTAAATAGGGAATAGGGTGTCCATTTGGGATGCAATCATGCTCTCCCTTCCCTTTCCCTTCCTTTCTCTTCACAGAGAGCAGAGCAGAAAGACATGAAGTACAGCAAAGCAGCCTTTTAGCAGCCAGTCAGAGGAGGATAATCTTTCCCCTCACAGCACAATGCGGGAGATTACACGGAGAACATGTCAGTCTGCACTGGATTTGCTCAACACCGGATCTCTTGTCCCTATCGATTTGCAGGCTGCTCATTCATGTTTTCACACGGGGCGCACAGCAGAGGCGTTGGGCCAAAAGCATATGGATGGGGAGGCAACCATTCTCCTCTCTATTTCCACTCTCTCGCTTTCTCTTTGTGTGGTGGTGGGGAGGGAGTACTCTCTCTCTCTCTGTGTGTGTGTGTGTGTGTGTGTGTGTGTGTGTGTGTGTGTGTGTGTGTGTGTGTGTGTGTGTGTGTGTGTGTGTGTGTGTGTGTGTGTGTGTGTGTGTGTGCGCGTGCGTGCGTGCGTGCGTGCGTGCGTGCGTGCGTGCGTGCGTGCGTGCGTGCGTGCGTGCGTGCGTGCGTGCGTGCGTGCGTGCGGTGGGGTTGAAGTTCAGTGTTTGTGGGTTTGCTTGTGTGTGTGTTTCACGTTAGTGTGCCTGCTTGTTTGTGCCTATTTGAGTGCTGCTTGCGCTCACACTGGCACAATGCAACACCTGCTCCGGGAATAAGCTTTGTAATCACAGGACAAGTCAACCTCAACACTGCAGACGTTGTTGTCCCAGATGCCCCTCTGTCGCTGCTCATTTAGTTTCTTTCATCCACAATCAGGGCTCTCATGTTAGGGCCATAGTTTTCCCCATAGATCCATGTTTATATTAATCAAGTATTCTAATACACATCTACTACACAAACAACTGTATGATAAAATCACTATTGAACCCAAGTGGCTACCAAGTTTCCAATAACTTTCTGTTCTATGGTGTTTTAGATGTCTGATTGTGTTAACATTGCCTATTGTCTATTGGTGATGCATAACTAGCCGGTGGAAAAGTAACTTAATTGTTGTTGGGAAACAAAGCTCAGGGAAGCATGGATCTTTGGTTTATTGAACACATCTGTGCCAGAAAACACCCACACAATGTTGACAAGCTGGCAAACCATCTCGTGACATACGTTGCACAATGGTGCTCTTTCATTCCATAATGAATCTATTATGAAGTAAAAAAAATAAAAATAAACTATGTCACATAAAACTATTGCTACAGAACTTTTTTTTCCATAGAAATTTAGTCATTCAAAGGATAAATGTTGCAACTTCCAACTTTCATATGTTGGCATATGAAGCAATGCTGACTGATTGCCGATAAAAGATTGAAATTGTTACTGTCAGCCAACCTTTTGCCTCAAACTTCTGAGATGTTTTCCTTGAACTTTATCATGTTTTTCTAAAGAAATCCCTAGAGCGTCTAATGTATGCTGGTCTTGAATGACAAATTACTTACAGTTGAAGTCGGAAGTTTACATACACCTTTGCCAAATACATTTAAACTCAGTTTTTTACAATTCCTGACATTTAATCCTAGTAAAAATTCCCTGTCTTAGGTCAGTTAGGATCACCACTTTATTTTAAGAATGTGAAATGTCAGAATAATAGTAGAGAGAATGATTTATTTCAGCTTTTATTTCTTTCATCACATTCCCAGTGGGTCAGAAGTTTACATACACTCAATTAGTATTTGGTAGCATTGCCTTTCAATTGTTTAACTTGGGTCAAACGTTTCGGGTAGCCTTCCACAAGCTTCCCACAATAAGATGGGTGAATTTTGGCCCATTCCTCCTGACAGAGCTGGTATAACTGAGTCAGGTTGTAGGCCTCCTTGCTCGCAGACGCTTTTTCAGTTCTGCCAACAAATTTTCGATTGGATTGAGGTCAGGTCTTGCGATGTTCCTTCAATATATCCACATAATTTTCCTGCCTCATGATGCCATCTATTTTGTGAAGTGCACCAGTCCCTCCTGCAGCAAAGCACCCCCACAACATGATGCTGACACCCCCGTGCTTCACGGTTAGGATGGTGTTCTTCGGCTTGCAAGCTTACCCCTATCATGACACAAGGCGAGACCCAGATGCAGATGGTTGGAGTCTTACAATGTTTAATAATCCAAAAGGATTAGGCAAGAAAATAGTCGTAGACAGGCTAAAGGTCAAAACCAGATCAGATTCCAGGAGGTACAGAGTGGCAGAAAGGCTCGTGGTCAAGGCAGGCAGAATGGTCAGGCAGGCGGGTACAGAGTCCAGAACAGGCAAGGGTCAAAACCGGGAATACTAGGAAAAAAAGAGAATAGCAAAGGCAGGAGTATGAGAAAACCGCTGGTTGACTTGGAACATACAAGACGAACTGGCACAGAGAGACAGGAAATACAGGGATAAATACACTTGGGAAAACAAGCGACACCTGGAGGGGGTGGAGACAATAACGAGGACAGGTGAAACTGATCAGGGTGTGACACCCCCTTTTTCCTCCAAATCCCAGAACAACAGCAAAGGACCTTGTGAAGATGCTGGAGGAAACAGGTACAAAATGATCTATATCCACAGTAAAACGAGTCCTATATCGACATAGCCTGAAAGGCCGCTCAGCAAGGAAGAAGCCACTTCTCCAAAACCGCCATAAAACAGCCAGAATACGGTTTGCAACTGCACATGGGGACAAAGATCATACTTTTTGGAGAAATGTCCTCTGGTCTGATGAAACAAAAATAGAACTGTTTGGCCATAATGACCATCGTTATGTTTGGAGGAAAAAGGGGGAAGCTTGCAAGCCGAAGAACACCATCCCAACCGTGAAGCACGGGGGTGGCAGCATCATGTTGTGGGGGTGTTTTGCTGTAGGAGGGACTGATGCACTTCACAAAATAGATGGCATCATGTGGCAGGACAATTGTGGATATATTGAACAAACATCTCAAGACATCAGACAGGAAGTTAAAGCTTGGTCGCAAATGGGTCTTCCAAATGGACAATGACCCCAAGCATACTTCCAAAGTTGTGGCAAAATGGCTTAAGGACAACAAAGTCAAGGTATTGGAGTGGCCATCACAAAGCCCTGACCTCAAGCCTATAGAACATTTGTGGGCAGAACTGAAAAAGCGTCTGCGAGCAAGGAGGCCTACAACCTGACTCAGTTATACCAGCTCTGTCAGGAGGAATGGGCCAAAATTCACCCAACTTATTGTGGGAAGCTTGTGGAAGGCTACCCGAAACGTTTGACCCAAGTTAAACAATTGAAAGGCAATGCTACCAAATACTAACTGAGTGTATGTAAACCTCTGACCCACTGGGAATGTGATGAAAGAAATAAAAGCTGAAATAAATCATTCTCCCTACTATTATTCTGACATTTCACATTCTTAAAATAAAGTGGTGATCCTAACTGACCTAAGACAGGGAATTTTTACCAGGATTAAATGTCAGGAATTGTAAAAAACTGAGTTTAAATGTATTTAGCTAAGGTGTATGTAAACTTCCCGACTTTAACTGTACAGTACATGCAGCTGGTCAGATTAAAAACCACCGCAGTGGACAGTGACTAGAGTAGTCCTGTGGACTCACAATGCCTAGTTTAGGGAGAAAGCCTCTCTTGACCGGTTCTCTGTGATATGCTAACTCGAGGAATGCTAAAATGGAGGCAGATGCTTGACAAAGATGGATAGATTTGCACCGTCTGTGAAATGTCACGGATTCAGTGGAGGATGTCACCTCAGGATCACTCGTCTGGGTGATAAGCCTGACACATCAGCTTGGGGTGGTGGTTGGTGGTGGCGTGGAGCCGCTCTCTCTCTCTCAACGTATCTGTGTCTCTCTCTCTTCCTCCTCCCCTCTTTCTCACTTTCCCGTGTCTCTCTTTCTATCTTGCTCTATCTTGATACAGTATCTCTTGATCTCTGCCGGTCTCTCTCTCTCTCACTCTCTCCCGTTATTGTTCTAGTTCTCTCTCACCACTTGTCTCTCTCGCTGTCCCTATCTCTCCCTCATCTGTCTACCCCCCCCCCCCCTCTCTCTCTCTCTCTCTTACTCCATCTCTCTCTGTTCCTCTTCTGTCGCTCTCTCTTCCTGTCACGGCAGACGGATGACAACGACCACCGCCGCAGCCAGATCCTGTGGGATCTAAAAAATAAAAAAAATAAAAAAAATGGATGAGTTGCAATCTGCTGGAGGACAGTCAATGCAGGGTTTCAGGTGGTTGCTAATTGACAGTGGTCTAGAAAAAAATCCTTAATTTTAAGGGACCCTCCCCAATCAAACAGTTGTATTAAACACAACACTTTTTTAAATAAAACCGCAGCAAATTAAATTCATGGAGAGTGCATGTGCACATTAACATTACATTATATATTTTAATATGTTCTGATTGACATCCATCACTTTTGCTTTCAATGCATCAGTACTGAACCTGAATGCCAATTTCTCTGATGATTGAAGAACAAAGCTCAGTCATTTTGTATGGATAATTGTCACACGACAGTCGCCTAAACTTTTTAAAATTATTTATTGAATATTCGAAACATACAATATACTTGCAGTGAAGCCGCTCAATAACTACATCATACCAGTCATCCAACAGATTCCCATTCAGAGCTACACACAGAAGCATCCAGGGTCAATGCCCTGCTGAAGGGCATGTTACCACCAGGCCAAAAAACGAACCCTCCAAGATCCCCCCCACAGTTCCCCAATAGCTGTCCCTCAACCATTCAAGACCCCTCCCACAGTCACCCCACCCCAGGAAGAAAAAATAAATATAAAATAAAATTAATTCCACTCCCCACACCCAAGAATCCCCCAATACACCAACAACCAAGAGAATGAACTAAAGAGAAAAAAGGAAAAGACAAGAAAACAGCAAACAACAATGCAAAAAAATTAATTTAATTAAAAAAATTATAATAATTAAAACAAGGACACTTGCACTTGATGTGCAACTAAAATCATAACAGCAATGCCAACTGTATATGTTTGTGTGCATGTCTGGCACTATTACATGTATGTGTGTGTTCTTGTATGTGTTTATTTGAATGAGAGTGTGTGTATATGCATGTGTACAAACACCTGCACGGCATCAGCCTCAGGCAAACCCGCATTAGTTGTAAAAATACTGCCACTTAGTGTCATTCAAATGTAGTTTTTATTATGTTTTATTTTGACTTTTTGACTTTTTGACTTTTATCTTTGACCGTCATTCTATCTCTCATACAGCAACTCCACTCCCACTTGTCTCCAATTCCACATCCCAACCCTCAGCTTCCCTCAGCCCATCCCATCTATCTCTGCTGGCCACCCACTTCGGGTTTCGAAGCAACACATATGTTTCAACTATGCTGTGATGTTTAACTTCTACTTGCACAGCATCCCGGATACGGGAGCACCCCCCACAGTAAAAAAGCTGACTAGCATAGCCTAGCATAGCGTCACAAGTAAATACTAGCATCTAAATATCATTAAATCACAAGTCCAAGACACCAGATGAAAGATACACATCTTGTGAATCCAGCCATCATTTCTGATTTTTAAAATGTTTTACAGGGAAGACACAATATGTAAATCTATTAGCTAACCACGATAGCAAAAGACACAACTTTTTTTTCCCACCATTTTTTTCCTGCATGGGTAGCTATCACAATTTCGACCAAATAAAGATATATATAGCCACTAACCAAGAAACAACTTCATAAGATGACAGTCTGATAACATATTTATTGTATAGCATATGTTTTTGTAGAAAAATGTGCATATTTCAGGTATAAATCACAGTTCTACATTGCAGCTGCAATCTGAAATAGTGCTGAAGCTGCCAGAATAATTACAGAGACCAACGTCAAATACCTAATTACTCATCTTAAAACATTTCTGAAAAATACACAGCGTACAGCAAATGAAAGCCCAACATCTTGTGAATCCAGCCAATGTGTCAGATTTTTTAAGTGTTTTACAGCGAAAACACAATATAGCATTATATTAGCTTAGCACAATAGCCAGAAACACAAGCAATTTACCAGCAGCACAGGTTAGCGATCGTAACAATACAGCAAAAGATATATAATTTTTGACTAACCTTGATATACTTCATCAGATGACAGTCCTGTAACATCATATTACACAATGCATATAGGTTTTGTTCGAAAATGTGCATATTTAGCAGCACAAATCGTGGTTATACAATGTGATCAGTGGCAACAGGTCATGCATTCTGGCCGGCGCCATCTTGGAAAGGCACCTAAGTTTACGATTATTTATCGATTAGATTGACTAAAAAATACAGGTTGGACAGCAAATGAAAGATGCATTAGTTATTAATGCAACCGCTGAGTTAGATTTGTAAAATTAACGTTACTAGACATACAGTGTGCGTTACAGCCAGACTAGTGCCGCAATAATGGCGGACAAATCCGTTTACATTTTTCCACATAAATACGGAATAACATCATAAATAGCTCTTACTTTTGGACGAGCTTCCATCAGAATCTTGGGCAAGGTGTCCTTTGTCCAAAAGAATCGTTGCTTGGTTGTAAAACGTCGTCTTCAACTTCGGAATTAGCAGCTAACAATAGCTATGTGGCCACAACATGCCCAAATCCTCAAAAGGCAATACTAAGGACATTCCGAAAATAGCAATATACTCGCATAAACTGATATAACTCGGTTTAAAATAACTTCGTTATGATGTTTCTAACACCTATATCGAATTAAATTACAGACGGATATATCTAAGGACGATAACTGAGCGTTTCAAAATGCCATCCTGAGGTCTTGCTTTGCGTAATGACGAATGTCGAAAAGAGAGCTCCCTTCGTTCCTTGGCCTTTTATAATGTCTGAGAACTACGTAGAAACTCCATTCCACTTCTCATTGGTTACTGACATCCAGGGGAAGGCGGGTGCAGTTCATGTCGACCCATAGGATACATACAGAGCTTTAAACTGATCTGAGAACAGAGCCTCGTTTTCAGACCTTCGCAGTTCCTGTCATGGATTTCGCTGCAGAAAGAGTTCTGGTTCACCCACAGACATAATTCAAACGGTTTTAGAAACTAGAGGTTGTTTTCTATCCAATAGTAATAATAATATGCATATTGTACGAGCAAGAATTGAGTATGAGGCAGTTTAATTTGGAGACGATATTTTCCAAAGTGGAAACAGCACCCCCTAGATTGAGAAAAGGTTTTAACGTACAATTTCAATCTATGTAATCGAATAGAATCCACAGATTGAGAGTTGAAGATAAATACTTTTACTAAGAGTATTAGTATATTAGTAATTGACTGACCAGGTCTCTCCAGATCTCCTAACAGTACTATTTCTAGGGTCAATTTTAAATCAATGCTATGCATTTTCAGCCATTCCTGAACCTGAGACCAGAAACAGGCTACCTGAGGGCAATACCAAAATAAATGGTATATTGATTCTGTATCCTCACAACAAAATCTGCAGAGCTTCAATGATTTTATGCCCCAAATATTCAACATTTTGTTGGTGGCAAGAATTCTATATAATAATTTTAGCTGAAAATCATGAAGTCTTGAATCTTGCATTGTTGTATATATCAACTCACACACCATGTACCATGGAATCGGTACATCAAACATCTCTTCCCAACTATTTTGCAATCTGTATGGCACAGTTGTCAACATCCTGGTCCTCAAATGAAACTTTCCTATTTATGCTATTTTTATTCCTCTGCCAGTTTTGATCCTTTATATTGGGCAGACAGACCAGTTCCCTACCTCATCCCGCTGCCACCCGCCTCCTCCATTTTGGGGGCAATGCTATAATCAATTGGTTGTACTCTTGGATTGAGCAGACCTTTCCGTACAATTCTGATAACTCCATGAAGGACATAACTCTACCATTCCAATTTACAATATTATTTAAGAACAAAATACCCTTTTCAAACATCTTTCCCATAAGTACAGGTATTTTATCAACAAGCACATTTGAGTTCAGCCATAATATTTGTTGTAATATTTGTTCTATCTTTTCAGGGGGATGGAATTGAAATTGTAGCCAGCTCTGCAATGCTTGTTTGAAAAAGAGAGATACTTTGAAAAAAGTATCATTTTCAATTAATCGAAAATGATACATGGCAATCTGTACAAAGGCAAAAAGGCAATTTTTCAACAATGGATGAGCTTTTCTTAGTAATCTACTTGAGAACCATTTAGGGTTCAAATAAAACTTTTGAATGAGTGAAGCTTTCAAAGAGAGGTTTACTGCTTTTATATTTAATAATCTCAACCCATCCAATTCATATTCATTATATAGATAGGCATTTTTTATTTTGTCTAGTTTAGCGTCCCAGATAAAGCGAAATATTTTTTGCTCATATGATTTGAAAAACGAATCAGGAGTAGGCAGCGCCATATGGAAGTGAGTAAACTGAGATATGACTAAGGAGTTAATCAGGGCAATTTTTCCATAAATAGACAGGTATTTACCTCTCCATGGTTGCAGGATCTTGTCTCTTTTTCCAAGTTTTCTATTGAAATTCATTGTGGAGAGCTTATTTATATATTTTGTGATATGAATAGAGTAGTTTGTCTACTTCACCATCAGCCCATTTTATAGGTAAACTGCAGGGTAATGTAAAAGTAGTATTTTTTAAGGATCCAATACGTGATATTGTACGCTTATCATAATAGGTTTTAGTCCAGAGAGTACAGAAAAGTTATCTAGCTCTTTAATGAGACATTGCAGGGATCTAGCTTGCGGACTTAATATAAAACTTGAGTCATCGGCATACATGGACACCTTTGTTTTTAAGCCTTGGATTTCTAATCCTCTAATGTTGTTATTGGATCTGATTTTAATAGCTAGCATTTCGATGGCCATAATGAATAGATATGGTGACCTTGGACACCCTTGTTTAACTCCTCTTGACAATTAAAAAATCTGAGAAGTAGCCGTTATTTACTATTTTACACCTGGGGTTGCTATACATTATTTTTACCCATTTTATAAGAGGCATTTATAAATAAAATCCAGTCTTACTTTATCAAATGCCTTTTCAAAATCTGCTATAAATACCATTCCTGGCTTCTTATATGTTTCATGATGTTCTATTATTTCTAGAAGTTGTCGTATATTATCTCCAATGTATCGTCCATGTAAAAACCTGTCTGATCAGGATGAACAATACCTGGTAAAACCCTTTTAATTCTGAGTGCTATGCATTTTGCTAGAATTTTTGCATCACAACATTGAAGTGTAAGGGGCCTCCAGTTTTTTAGATAGACTGGGTCTTTATATTTATATTTGGTCAGGGAGGTGACCAAGAACCTGATGGTCACTCTGACAGAGCTCTAGAGTTCCTCTGTGGAGATGGGAATGGGAGAAACTCCCCAAATAGAGGTGTGACAAGCTCGAGCTTCATACCCAAGAAGACTCAAGGCTGTAATCGCTGCCGAAGGTGCTTCAACAAAGTACTGAGTAAAGGATCTGAATACTTATGTAAATGTGATATTTCAGTTTTGTATTTTTTATTTGCTAAGATTTCTAAAAATCTATTTTTGGTTTGTCATTATGGGGGTATTGTGTGTTGATTGATGAGGGGGAAAACAATTTAATCCCTTTTAGAATAAGGCTGTAACGTAACAAAATGTGGATAAAGTCAAGGGGTCTGAATACTTTCCGAATGCACTGCATCCATAACCCAACTCAACTTCAATCTAGTGAAAAAAGAAATCTGCTATAATTAAATATGTATAATAAGGTGATTAGCTCACTAAAGAACTCTAAAGCCAAAGATGTGTTGGGCTGGACTCTACCTTTTTTTTAAACTACAAAGAGTCACTCATTGGCCCCATTACTAAGGTCACCAACACATCTATTGGTCTCGGGGTGTTTCCAAGGGTATGGAAGTCGGCCATAATAACGGCCATCTTTAAATCGGGCGACCCTGCTGACGTGAATAACTACAGGCCCATTAGTATACTACCTGTGGTGTCAAAGGTTGTTGAAAAGTGTGTAGCAGAACAACTGATTGCCCACCTCAACAACAGCCCCTTCACATTACACTCCATGCAGTTTGGCTTCAGAGTGAAACACTCAACAGAAACGGCCAACTGCTTTCTTCTGGAAAATGTGAAGTCCAAGATGGACAAAGGGGGCATTGTTGGGGCTGTGTTTCTGGACCTAAGGAAGGCTTTTGATACTGTTAACCATGAGATTCTCATCACAAAATTATCCAAGTTCAACTTTTCCCCCGATGCCTTGAGATGGATGAAATCATACCTTGAAGGCAGAACTCAGTGTGTCAGAGTGCGCAATGAGCTGTCGCCCACTCTTAGCTATGATGTGGGCGTGCCCCAAGGGTCAATACTGGGGCCCCTCCTGTTCAGCCTGTACATTAATGATCTGCCTTCTGTCTGTACTGGGTCTGAAGTTCAAATGTATGCAGATGATACAGTGATATATATGCATGCAAAGAGCAAACAACAAGCTGCACAAGAACTCACTACTGTAATGGTCCAGGTTACAAAGTGGCTCAGTGACTCGTGTTTGCATCTCAATGTGAAAAAAACTGTTTGCGTGTTCTTCACAAAGAGGGAAACAGATGCTACTGAGCCAGATGTCTATGTGTCAGGGGTGAAGCTCCATGTGGTATCTGATTTTAAGTACCTTGGCATCATACTTGATTCCAACCTCTCTTTTAAAAAGCATGTGAAAAAGGTAATTCAGATTACCAAATTCAACCTAGCTAATTTCCGATTTGTACAAAATTGTTTGACTACAGAGATAGCAAAACTGTACTTCAAATCTATGATACTCCCCCACTTAACATACTGCTTGACTAGTTGGGCCCAAGCTTGCTGTACAACATTAAAACCTATTCAGTCTGTCAACAAACAGACTCTCAAAGTGCTTGATAGGAAGCCCAAAAGCCATCATCACTAATACATAATCAAAAAGCATGAGCTCCTGAGTTGGGAAAATCTTGTGCAATACACCGACGCATGTCTTGTATTCAAGATCCTAAATGGCCTGGCTCCCCCTCCACTCAGTATTTTTGTTAAACAGAAAACCCAAACATATGGCAGCAGAGCCACAAGGTCTGCCATGAGAGGTGACTGTATAGTTCCCTTAAGGAAAAGCACCTTTAGTAAATCCGCTTTCTCTGTGAGAGCTTCCCTTGTCTGGAATACACTGCCATCAGACACATATAACTGCACCACATATCACACTTTCACAAAATGCATGAAGACATGGCTAAAGGTCAATCAGATTTGTGAACATAATCCCTAGCTGTGTATTGCCGCTTTCCATGTTGTCTGTTGTCTGTAGCTTGTGAGGTGTGGAAACACTTTGTTGCTTTTATGAATTTTGTCTTGCTGCTTTTTATTCTATGTTGCTCTGGCTTGATGCTACGTCTTGCTTGTCCTATGTCGCTCTGTCTGTATGCTATGTCTTGCTTGTCCTATGTTGCTCTGCGTGTGCTCACTGCTCAATGATTGTCTATATTGTAATTGTTTTTAATAACCTGCCCAGGGACTGCGGTTGAAAATTAGCCGGCTGGCTAAAACCGGCACTTTTACTGAAACGTTGATTAATGTGCACTGTCCCTGTAAAAATAAAATAAACTCTAACTCAAACTCAAGTTAGAGCCACTGTATTTTCCAATTGTTCACAAACGTGACAGCTAACATATTTTCATATACCACAAGCGTCATGCATTCAATGTATTGAAAATGAAGGCACATATGTAAACTACACCCTTTAAAGATTATATTTCAAAAATGTAATTGTTTTTTAAGCTGTTGAATAGACTTCTGATAACACATGTGTCTGTAAAATTACACCTTGCATATTTATGCTTGTGGTATAGTGATCATTTTGAGAAATCATATGAAACTTATTTTAATCATACTAGACGCCTTAATAATGTATCATGTACAACTTGAACTTCTCTAGAGCCTATAAAGTACAACTTTTATTTTTTGTACTATTGTGACTGATAGGATTAAATGGGTTAATGAGGGCAATAAGGCCTACATTTTAGTGTCTCCCTCCATAATACTCTTCAAATGCCTTCAGGCTGCAGTATTGACCACATTCTCTATTTGTCAGAGACCAAAGATCCAGTGAGATCTAACGGCTCCAACCACAGAGAGCCTTGTCTCAATGTGTTGGGTCTAGCGCTGGGCTGGAGAGGAGAGACCTGGGGATTGGGAGGGTGAGAGGTTTTTCTTTACTCTTAACCTCAGCACTCTGTCAGGGAGGCTATGCTCGGGGGAGATGGGGGGAATTTGTGTGGTCAAAGCAGAGAGTCGCACAGGGAGGGAAACATAGCTAGCTAGCGCTAGACCGCTACTTGGAGATGACCCACAGCCTGACCTGCTGTTTGAAGGTACCTGGTTCCCTCCTGAATTCTTTCTTTCTTTGAAAACATACTTGGTGCTGTAAACCCACCTCTTTACAGAATGCTTTTCTCTCTGCGTGCAGGCCATTTCAGGGAACCAAAGGTAATGGCCATGTCCAAATACCCATAATTGCTTCCTTAATAGTAGGTAATTTGAGTATGCGAAAAAATTAAGTTTAATAGGATGCGACATTTAGAAAATCGAGTATGCTTTAAATGCCCGGATGTCATAGTCATTTCAGCTATGAAAACAGTTGATCAGTTAGATATGGGGATGCGCTACCGAAATCAATGAATACTGGGAAACAAAGCAATCGCGCATGACGCATTCTCAGTATGCGAAAATATAATGTTTTGTATTATGTAATTTTTTTAAATCGAGCAGTGGTGGAAAAAGTACCCAAAACCCATACTTGAGTAAAAGTAAAGATACCTTAACATAAAATTACTGAAGTAAAAGTGAAAGTCACCCAGTAAAATACTACTTGAGTAAAAGTCTAAATGTTTTTCGTTTTAAATATACTTACGTATCAGAAGTAAATTTAGCTAAAATATCCTTAAGTATCAAAAGCAAAAGTAAAAGTATGAATACTTCAAAATTCCTTATATTAAGCAAACCAGACGGCACACATTTCTTTATTTACGGATAGCCAGGGGCACACTCCAACACTCAAACATAATTTACAAACAAAGCATTTGTGCTTAGTGAGTCCGCCAGATCAGAGGCAGTGGGGATGACCAGGGATGTTTTCTTCATAATTGTGTGAATTTGACAATTTTCTGTCATGCAAAGCATTCAAAATGTAACAAGTACTTTTGGGTGTCAGGGAAAATGCATGGAATAAAAAGTACATAATTTTCTTTAGGAATATAGTAAAGTAAAATTAAAAGTTGTCAAAAATATAAATAGTAAAGCAAAGTACAGATACCACAAAAAACTACTTAAGTAGTACTTTAAAGTAATTTTACTTAAGTACTTTACACCCCTGAAATCGAGTATCGTTTAAATGCCAGGATGTTATATTCATTTCGGCTCTTCATCTAGTAGAATTCGATGTACACTTTTTGACAATGCATTGGAATAGGTGGGCTGAGAGTGATAGGCCCTAGTTCTCTTCAAGTAGCCAAATAACAAAACTAGGCTACTTAATTGGAAAGCTGCCAAATAGCAAAGCTTCTGCAGTGGTGTTTAAATGTAGGCTAAGTAGTTTTTCTCCTTAATAATCAAGAGTATTGCATTGTAGGCTACATGATTTTTTAAATTATTTTAGTTGTTGTGAATTTCTGCTTTCTCATTGAAAAGTGTGTATTGTTCTCTTGCCCTTTGTCAGAGATTTTGAACTAAATTCTAAATCATCTTTTGATTTCTGAATGTGTCAGCACCGGAGATTCGGAATGTGGCTGCGTTATTGATGTCATGTTAATCAGGCCTTTTGATTTGAACATATGGATTGTTTTATTTTTGTAGGTTAGACTACCTATTTAATTATTTAATGTTTGGATCAAGCCTTAGCAGTCATTTTGATCTCTTTCCCAATGATAGTGCTTTAGTTAATTATGTCGCTCTACAGCATTTATGAACATTTGATGCTCCCAACTGTCCACGTTTGTCAGTGCAATAACCTTTAGATTTGAATATTTGAAAAGTGTTAGTGTGTGTACCAGGCTATTTAATGTATATATGTTACAGCACTTTGTTTTCACTAATAAATATGTTGAAATGGAACCAAATGATCTGTTTCTGTCTTCAGTCCCTTTTAAGGATCTGCCCCTTTTTAATTTTTTTTGCCTGAAATGACATACTCAGATCCAACTGCCTGTAGCTCAGGCCCTGAAGCAAGGATATGCATATTCTTGGTACCATTTTAAAGGACATACTTTGGAGTTTGTGGAAATGTGAAAGGAATGTAGGATAATATAACACAATAGATCTGGTAAAAGATAATACAAAGAAAAAAACAACCGTTCTTTTGTATTTTTTTTTGTACCATCATCTTTGAAATGCAAGAGAAAGGCCACAATGTATTATTCCAGCCCAGGTGCAATATATATATTGGCTGCTAGATGGCAGCAGTGTCTGTGCAAAGTTTGAGACTTATCCAATGAACCATTGAATTTCTGTTAAACATTTTGTATCAAGACTGCCCAAACATGCCTAATTTGTTTATTAATACCTTTTTATGTTCAAAATTGTGCAGTCTCCTCAAACAATATCATGGTATTCTTTCACTGTAATAGCTACTGTAAATTGGACAGTGTAGTTAGATTAACAAGAATTTAAGCTTTCTGACAATATCAGATATGTCTATGTCCTGGATATTTTCTTGTTACTTACAACCACTTACAACCTCATTAGCATACGTTAGCTCAACCTTCCCGTGGAAGGGACACCGATCCCGAATAAGTTTTTAAAAAGGATAGATGGGCTATATGGGCTACGGTATAGGTTGAATGTGATAGACTGCCTATAACCAGCCTGAGTAGGCCTATAACACAGTTCCTATTTTATTCAGAGTTTAGATACATTTATCAAATTGAGAATGAGCTATTATCAGGCTGGTTAATGCGATGCATATCTGTTGAATTTGGAAAAATCCACCCCGACTCAGCCCACCTACTCAGCCAGTCAGGAGCCTCCACTGCTTTGCGACCTTAGCATACTGCATACTTTTTACTTAACGTTACGTGCTAAATAGTATGTGACGATGAGTATATAGCAGTGGAGGCTCCTCAGAGGAAGAAGGGGAGGACCATCCTCACCTAACAACAAAAATAGTGAAACATTAAAAAAGTTATCCTTTTTCGATAAAACTGTATTAAATATATTCATATGTCACCAAATAATTGATTGTTTTGCAATGAAGGTCTACAGTAACCTTAACAGCAATGTCTTGGGTAGCACCATGGTGTAGCAGAAGGACAGCTAGCTTCCGTCCTCCTCTGGCTACATTGACTTTAATACAAAACCTAGGAGGCTCGTAGGCCTCAGCTGCTTCCATGGTAATTATGAACAGGTCCTCCAACCAATCCAAACTTTTCCAGTATGAACTGAAATGTTGTCCATCCAATCATAGATTTACGATCAGAGAACGAACCTAGTGAGTTGTATTGGGATTGTGCCACAGAGCATTATGGGGGTTTTACATTGAAGAACCTCTTTCATTCTCTGGGGAACACGGTGCGAATTAAAAGTGAGGGTCGATCTCTGCCTGCGATCAGTTTGATGAAGAAGGATGAAAAGGTGAGGGCATTCAATACCAACTGGTATCAAAAGTATAACGTTACCTGGTTAACAAGGAGCCTTTCATCAATCTAGCCTGCTTTTTGGAAAGTCTGAGCCTTGGGCGAAAGAGGGGTAGGTACAGTGACCTGGAGAGCATTGATCGTTCAGCAGGCAGCATATAAATGCCCACATCAGATTCTAGCTTCTGGGAAAATGCTGCATCGATCATGAAGAAGGTCTGCGTATTCAAACTGCGCGACACAACGAGAAAGTTAGAAGAAACAGGGATGTTCTCAAGTGGCTTATCAACACCCCTACGTTTTTGGGCATGCAATAATTTGCTTTTAGAGGACACTATGAGAGGGGAAGTTCCGCCGACAAGGGAAACTACAATGAGCTTGCAGAGGTAATTGCACGTAACAATGCTTTACTTGCTGAACATATCGAACTTTCGACTGTTCTTCTGGGATGTCGAAATCAATTCCGAATGATTTTATAGCTTCCATCGCATCATCCATTAAATGTTAGATTAAAGAGAGAGGTTGACAAGTAGGCAAGTAGGCTTTCCACTTTCCTCCGGTATATATTTAGCAAAGATGAAAACACATAATCACTCTGGACAGACACAAGCAGAAACTCCTGATATAAATGTTGCAGCAGCCTAGGCTACACCTAAACATTAGAGATCTGACATACAGTATGGGATGAAAACTAGACAATTTTTCAGTCTGATCAGAACAGAACAGGGCTCCGGGCAGCCGAGCGGAAATGGAGGAAAACTCGCCTCCCTGCGGACCTGGCATCCTTTCACTCCCTCCTCTCTACATTCTCCTCTTCTGTCTCTGCTGCTAAAGCCAATTTCTACCACTCTAAATTCCAAGCATCTGCCTCTCCGCACCACGTGCTCTCACCACTGGTGTCCCCCAGGGCTCTGTTCTAGGCCCTCTCCTATTCTCGCTATACACCAAGTCACTTGGCTCTGTCATATCCTCACATGGTCTCTCCTATCATTGCTATGCAGACGACACACAATTAATCTTCTCCTTTCCCCCCTCTGGTGCATGCTCAGCCCCCTCCTGTACTCCCTGTTCACCCACGACTGCGTGGCCATGCACGCCTCCAACTCAATCATCAAGTTTGCAGACGACACTAGTAGTGGGCTTGATTACCAACAACGACGAGACAACCTACAGGGAGGAGGTGAGTGCACTCGGGAGTGTGGTGTCAGGAAAACAACCTCTCACTCAACATCAAAAAACAAAGGAGATGATTGTGGACTTCAGGAAACAGCAGAGGGAGCACCCCCCTATCCACATCGAAGGGACAGCAGTGGAGAAGGTGGAAAGTTTTAAGTTCCTCGGCGTACACATCACAGACAAACTGAAATGGTCCACTCACACAGACAGTGTGGTGAAGAAGGCGCAGCAGTGCCTCTTCAACCTCAGGAGGCTGTAGAAATTTGACATGTCACCCAAAACCCTGACAAACTTTTACAGATGCACAATCGAGAGCATCCTGTCGGGCTGTATCACAGCCTGGTACGGCAACTGCGCCGCCCTCAACTGCAAGTCTCTCCAGAGGGTGGTGCGGTCTGCACAACGGATCACCGGGGGCAAACTACCTGCCCTCCATGACACCAACAGCAACCGATGTCACAGGAAGGCCAAAAAGATCATCAAGGACATCAACCACCCGAGCCACTGCCTGTTCACACCGCTATCATCCAGAAGGCTAGGTCAGTACACGTGCATCAAAGCTGGGACCGAGAGCCTGAAAAACAGATTATACCTCAAGGCCATCAGACTGCTAACTATTTAGCACTGTTAATCACTAACACAGAGAGGCTGCTGCCTACACTGAGACCCAGTCACTGGCCACTTTAATAAATGAATCACTAGACACTTTATGCAATGCACTCTAAATAATGCCACTTTAATAATGTTTACATATCTGTATATACTGTATTTTATACCATCTATTGCACCTTGCCTATGCCGCGTGGCCATCGCTCATCCATATATGTATATGTACATATTCTCATTCACCCCTTTAGATTTGTGTGTATTAGCTAGTTGTTGGGGAATTGTTAGATTACTTGTTAGATATTACTGCACTGTCGGAACTAGAAGCACAAGCATTTCGCTACACTCGAATGAACATCTGCTAACCATGTGTATGTGACAAAGACAATTTGATTTGATTTGGAATGTTGTCCCACTCCTCTTCAAAGGCTGTGCGAAGTTGCTGGATTTTGGCGGGAACTGGAACACGCTGCCGTACACATCGATCCAGAGCATCCAAAAAATGCTCAATAGGTGACATTTCTGATGAATATGCAGGCCAAGGAAGAACTGGGACATTTTCATCTTCCAGGAATTGTGTACAGATCCTTGCGACAAGGGGCCGTGTATTATCATGCTGATACATGAGATGATGGCGGCGAATGAATGGCACGATAATGGGCCTCAGGATCTCGTCAGGGTATCTCTGTGCATTCAAATTGCCATCAATAAAATGCAAGTGTGTTCAATGTAGGTAGCTTATACCTGCTCATACCATAATCCAAACACCACCATGGGGCACTCTGTTCACCATGGGGCACAACGTTGACATCAGCAAAAAGCTCGCCCACACAACGCCATACATGTGGTCTGTGGTTCTGAAGCCAGTTGGACGTACTGCCAAATTCTCTAAAATGACGTTGGAGGCGGCTTATGGTAGAGTAATTAGCATTAAATTCTCTGGCAACAGCTCTGGTGGACATTCCTGCAGTCAGCATACAAATTGCACACTCCCTCAAAACTTGAGGCATCTGTGACATTGTGTTGTGTGAAAAAACTGCACATTTTAGTGGCCTTTTATTGTCCCCAGCACAAGGTGCACCTGTGTAATGCTGTTTAATCAGCTTCTTGATATGCCACACCTGTCAGATGGATGAATTATTTTGGCAAAGCAGAAATGCTCACTAACAGGGATGTAAACAAACTTGTGCACACACTTTTAGAGAAATAAGCTTTTTCTGCATATGGAACACTTCTGGGATCTTTTATTTCAGCTCATGAAACATGGGACCAACACTATACATGTTGCATTTATATTTTTGTTCAGCGTAGAAGCCAATTTAGACCCTGAAACTCCCAGATCAGCCCACAGTAATCTGATTTCTCCTGCTCCCAAGAAATCTCCATGTATAGTGTTTATCAACTGGATTACTGGCAGGTAGGAAACATAACCCAATTTGAGGTTACTTGTTTCTCTGTGTGTAGTATTCAGTGTCACATCGCATTAGAGGAGAGAGGGTACTGCTTTGTGAAATACTTGCAACTGGCTCTCTTTCAGCTCTATCCACTATAATCATGAGCACAACACATCCCACTTCTAGCATCGGGATAAAAACACTGTTTTCTGCCTTTCCCAGCATGCCCATCATGCACTGGAAGTGACAGATTTGAGATGAGGCCGCTGGAGTGGTGACAGGGCTGGAAGGGCTCTTATGTGGTTACACTCTCCTCTCCTCTTCTCAGGATGAGGAAGGCATGGCCAGCCATTGAGAAATGTTTGTTGAAGTTTTCGATTATCACGGACTTATCAGTGGTGACCGTGTTACCTAGCCTCAGTGCAGTGGGCAGCTGGGAGGAGGTGCTCTTGTTCTCCATGGACTTTACAGTATCCCAGAACTTTTTGGAGTTAGAGCTACAGGATGCAAATTTCTGCTTGAAAAAGCTGGCCTTTGCTTTCCTGACTGACTGCGTGTATTGGTTCCTGACTTCCCTGAACAGTTGCATATCGCGGGGGCTCTTCGATGCTATTGCAGTTCGCCACAGGATGTTTTTGTGCTGGTCGAGGGCAGTCAGGTCTGGAGTGAACCAAGGGCTATATCTGTTCTTGGTTCTGCATTTTTTGAACGGAGCATGCTTGTCTAATATGGTGAGGAAGTAACATTTAAAGAATGACCAGGCATCCTCAACTGACGGGATGAGGTCAATATCCTTCCAGGGTACCCGGGCCAGGTCGATTAGAAAGGCCTGCTCGCAGAAGTGTTTTAGGGAGCGTTTGACAGTGATGAGGGGTGGTCGTTTGACCGCGGACCCGTGGCGGATACAGGCAATGAGGCAGTGATCGCTGAGATCTTGATTGAAGACAGCAGAGGTGTATTTGGAGGGCAGGTTGGTCAGGATAATGTCTATTAGGGTGCCCATGTTTACGGATTTAGGGTTGTACCTGGTGGGTTCCTTGATGATTTGTGTGAGATTGAGGGCATCAAGCTTGGATTGTAGGACTGCCGGGGTGTTAAGCATATCCCAGTTTAGGTCACCTAACAGAACAAACTCTGAAGCTAGATGGGGAGCGATCAATTCACAGATGGTGTCCAGGGCACAGCTGGGAGCTGAGGGGGGTCGGTAGCAGGCGGCAACAGTGAGAGACTTATTTCTGGAGAGATTAATTTTTTAAATTAGAAGTTCGAACTGTTTGGGCATAGACCTGGAAAGTATGACAGAACTTTGCAGGCTATCTCTGCAGTAGATTGCAACTCCTCCCCCTTTGGCAGTTCTATCTTGACGGAAAGTGTTATAGTTGGGTATGGAAATCTCAGAATTTTTGGTGGCCTTCCTAAGCCAGGATTCGGACACGGCAAGGACATCAGGGTTGGCAGAGTGTGCTAAAGCGGTGAGTAAGGCAAACTTAGGGAGGAGGCTTCTGATGTTGACATGCATGAGGCCAAGGCTTTTTCGATCACAGAAGTCAACAAATGAGGGTGACTGGGGACATGCAGGGCCTGGGTTTACCTCCACATCACCCGAGGAACAGAGGAGTAGTAGGATGAGGGTGCGGCTAAAGGCTATCAAAACTGGTCGCCTAGAGCGTTGGGGACAAAGAATAAAAGGAGCAAATTTATGGGCGTGGTAGAATAGATTCTGGGCATAATGTGCAGACAGGGGTATGGTGGGGCGTGGGTACAGCGGAGGCAAGCCCAGGCACTGGGTGATGATAAGAGAGGTTGTATCTCTGGACATGCTGGTCTCAATGGGTGAGGTCACCGCATGTGTGGGGGGTGGGACCAAGGAGGTATCAGAGGTACGGAGAGTGGAACTACAGGGTCCATTGCAAACCAAAACAATGATAACTAGCCTGAACAACAGTATGCAAGGCATATTGATGTTTGAGAGAGACATACAATAAGGCATAAAGTGATTGCAGGTCTTGATTGGGAGAGCTAGCTAAAACAACAGGTAAGATAACAGCAGCAATAACAGGGTGCTAGTCTAACACAGCAACAACAGGTAAAAATGGCGACGACTAGGCAGAGAGGGTCGGATTAACTACACACAGATCCTGAGTTAAAGCACAGAGCCGACAGATAAAACACAAATAAACAGAATGGAGTACCGTGAATTAATGGACAGTCAAGCATGCATCAGCTATGTAGCCAAGTGATCATAGTGTCCAGGGGGCAGCCGTAGATGGAGCAGGGAGGCCTCCACTAAGCTAGCACGCGGCGTTTAAAGTTAGTAGCCCGGGGGGTGGTCTGCTCAGACGGAGGGGGTCTGCTCAGACGTGGTCGTGTCGACAGAGAATCCAAGCCAGATGGCGATGGCGAAAGAGAGGTTGTGAATTGTAGAATTGTGTTTGCTAACTGGTGCTAGCTTCGTGGCAGTGGCGCTAGCTGCGCTAGCCGCAAGCTAGCTGTGAGGATCAGAAGCAGTGGCTCAGGGATTACGGCAGGAATCCGGCGTTGTTGTCGAGAGACAGTCCGATGCTGGTAAATTGGTGAGTAATATCCAGGCTAATAACAGGGCTGGTGTCTGTGCAGAAGGTAAAAGCTACTAGCAGCGGCAAAAAAATGGCTAAATTAGCTTGTAGCTGGTATTGTAGCCCAAGAATTCGCTGGTAGACCTCTTCAGCTAGCCGGCAGATGGGCCTAGCTCGAGGCTAGCTCAAGGCTAACTGGTGCTTGCTTCGGGACAGAGGTGTTAGCCAGTAGTAGCCACTCGGTTGCAGCTAGCTAGCTGTGATGATACGGTGTAATTGTCCAGAGCTTGCGTCAGGAATCCGGTGATGTGGTAGAGAAAAAGCAGTCCTATATGCTCTGGGTTGATATCGCGCTTGCAGACTGGCAGGTATTGGCCCGGTATTGAAGCTGGCTGTGTCCGAGTTGAGGGTGAAGACCGCAGCAGTGGCTAACTGACTACTAGCTAGTAGCTAGTTATCTGGCTAGCTTCTGATTGGGGTTACGGTTCTAAAGTATAAAAAAATAGCAGGTCCGTACCACATTGGGTGAGGCGGAATGTAGGAATGTATATTCAGTTCCTAGATGGAAAGTGAAATTAAAATATATACGAAATGTATACGAAAAATACGAAGACTATTTACACGGGACAGGACAAAACAAAGACTCGGCCGACTGCTACGCCATCTTGGATTCAACAGCTATGATGGCACAGCTGTAATGGAATGTATCTGCTATTTGTATTTCCAGCTAAGTCTCCTCCTGTTCCCTGATTAAGAGGTGATGACCACTCTACTACCATTGTCAACTCTGTCCTGACATGAACTGAAGCCACGTCTCATGTGCCCGCTCATCCACTGCCACATTGAATGTTTCCTCTCCAAGCACTTTGAGTACCCCTGTCAATTTTCTCTCATTACTCTATGTAGAGTCAATCACATACACAAACACAATCACATTATTACACATCAATGATTTTACTCCTTGCTTGGACTAACTCATTCTAAGCTCTTTGGTCTAACTGTGTAGTGTATTATTGTTTTTTGTCTTCACAGACAAATCCTGTCCTGCACTGAAGTCAAGCCTCTGAACACCTCAACGCATGCCTCATACCCTCATTCAATAACTGCTGTGATCCCTTCCAAACACTGTGTAAGTAGCCCTCTCATTCCCATAATATTGTACTATAAATGTATTTATTAAATGCTTTAGGTTAAAATAATTACTCTTTGACGATTTCTGAAACACACTTTGACATCTCGTGGGTCTCCCATCCTCTTCAATTTTCAAGTCACCAGCCTCCACTGGTACATAGTATGATGTTTAAGTATGTAGTACGCTAGTTTAGTATTTGAACACGGCCAATGTCTTGCTTTTGCTTTTTTCTCTGTGTGTAGGCCACTTTAGGGACTAAATAACAGTGTATGATGTATTGTTGCTATTGCCTTTTGTTGATCCGTGGTCCCTCCTTCCCTTTCTTCACCTCTGGGAAAGACAGGTCATTTCTCATGCTGAATGGATGCCACCGTCTTTGATTTCAATCCTGTTGGATTGCAAAGGATAAACACTGAAGGCCTGACAGAAGACGAATCACCAGGATACTCACAGGTTCCTGTGTAACTAATCGCACAGGGGCGGGGGGATTGAGATGGAGATGCACTACTTCCTCCTTGTGTTTTGAAGCAGGACCAGGAAACCCTCAGAGCTTGGACACCAGAATGATAAAATGCTGAGGTTGAGATGCAAGCTATTAATAGACTCCAGCACCTGAAACTGTCACACTGATCCCTGTCTAACAGCCCTGTGTCAACATCAGTAACACAAAAGTACTGTACTGTATGTGAGACCTGTGAAGTGCTGGTGAAGGTTTTCATGTATCGGTTACTGTATCATGCAAGTCTTGCTAATTCTATTGATGATGATGTATTATATAACAATATGTGTCACATAGGCCTACACATTGGGGATCATGAAGAAAATGCTGATTGTAAACATTTTGAGAACAACTATCAGCATGTAAATCAGCCAGCAGTAAAGTTACTGTACCTTGAGTGTTCAAAACATTAAGAACACCTGCTCTTTCCATGACAGATTAATCGGGTGAATCCAGGTGAAAGCTATGATCCGTTATTGATGTCACTTGTTAAACCCACTTCAATCAGTGTAGATGAAGGGGAGGAGACAGGTTAAAGAAGGATTTTTAAGCCTTGAAACATTTGAGACATGGATGTGTGCCATTCCGCGGGGGGAATGGGCAAGACAAAATATTTATTTTTGTACCCTATTTTCTCCCCAATTTCATGGAATCCAATTGGTAGTTACAGTCTTGTCTCATCGCTGCAACTCCCGTACGGACTCTGGAGAGGCGAAGGTCGAGAGCCGTGTGTCCTCCGAAACACAACCCAACCAAGCCGCACTGCTTCTTGACACAATGCCCACTTAACCCGGAAGCCAGCCGCACCAATGTGTCGAAGGAAACACTTGGCGACTGTGTCAGCGTGCACTGCGCCCTGCCCGCCACAGGAGTCGGTAGTGTGCGGTGGGACAAGGACATCCCTGCCGGCCAAACCCTCCCCTAACCCGGACGACGCTGGGCCAATTGAGTGCGGCTTCATTGGTCCCCATGGTCGAGGCCGGCTGTGACAGAGCCTGGACTCGAACCCAGAATCTCTAGTGGCGCAGCTAGCACTGCGATGCAGTGTAGACCACTGCGCCACTCGGGAGGCCCGGGCAAGGCAAAATATTTAAGTGCCTTTGAATGGGGTATGGTAGTAGGTGCCAGGGACACTGGTTTGTGTCAAGAAATGCAATGCTGCTGGGTTTTTCATTCCCCCAACGAATTTAGGCTGTTCTAAGTGCAAAAGAAGGGGGGGGGGCTCAATATTATAAAGGTGTTCTTAATGTATGTCGGAGAGAAACGTCAGTGACGTGCGTGTAGACTAGTTGAGAACAAGTTCTCATTTGCAACTGCGACCTGGCCAAGATAAAGCAAAGCAGTTCGACACATACAACAACACAGAGTTACACATGGAATAAACAAACATACAATCAATAATACAGTAGAAAAATCAATTTACAGCATGTGCAAATGAGGTAGGATAAGAGAGGTAAGGCAAACAATAGGCCATGGTGGCAAAGTAACTACAATATAGCAATTAAACACTGGGATGGTAGGATGTGCAGAAGATGAATGTGCAAGTTGAGATAATGGGGTGCAAAGGAGCAATATAAATAAATACAGTATGGAGATGAGGTAGATTGGATGGGCTATTTACAGATGAACTATGTACAGGTGCAGTGATCTGTGAGCTGCTCTGACAGCTGGTGCTTAAAGCTAGTGAGGGAGGTAAGGGTCTTCAGCTTCAGAGATTTTTGCAGTTCGTTCCAGTCATTGGCAGCAGAGAACTGGAAAGGAAGGAAGAATAGGCTTTGGGGGTGACCAGTGAGATATACCTGCTGGAGCGCGTGCTACGGGTGGGTGCTGCTATGGTGACCAGTGAGCTGAGATAAGGCGGGGCTTTACCTAGCAGAGACTTGTAGATGACCTGGAGCCAGTGGGTTTGGCGACGAGTATGAAGTGAGGGCCAGCCAACAAGATCATACAGGTCGCAGTGGTGGGTAGTATATGGGGCTTTGGTGACAAAACGGATGGCACTGTGATAGACTGCATTCAATTTGTTGAGTAGAGTGTTAGAGGCTATTTTGTAAATGACATCGCCGAAGTCGAGGATCGGTAGGATGGTCAGATTTACGATTGTATGTTTGGCAGCATGAGTAAAGGATGCTTTGTTGCGAAATGGGAAGCCGATTCTAGATTTAATTTTGGATTGGAGATGCTTAAAACTTCTTGCAACTATAGGGGGTGCTGTTCTGCATTAGCATATTTGGGTCTCCAAATTAAACTGCCTCGTGCTAAATTCTTGATCGTACAATATGCATATTATTGTTATTATTGGATAGAAAACACCTTCTAGTTTCTATAGAAGTTGGAATTTTGTCTCTGAGTGGTACAGAACAATATCTACAGCACTTTTCATGACAGGGGTCAGATTTCAGAAATTTTTACCCCTGATCTGGAGTCTGTTTTTAAGGCGACAGTGAATGCTATGAAGAAACCGACACTGCCTACGTCTTCCTCTGGGTGTCTGTACGTCATCACGTTTTGAATGGAGTCTATTGCACAATCCCAGCCCATATAAAACCACAAAACGTGGGAGGACCTTTCTCTCTCTCCGCGCGCCACAAGCAAGATGGACATCGGACCTGCCTCATTCCAAATCGTTGTTTAACTAGTTAGATTTCTCCGGTCATGTTTTCAGTCGTTATAGTTGTTAAAAACATCATAATGTAGTTAATTTGAACCGTTTTATAGCAATTTATATCCGTTTAGTGCGATTTTGAGGAATTTCTTTGTCGTGCCCTTTTTAGCTTTGGAAACGTTTCGGGGTGTCGGTCGTTGGTGGTGGACATTTCGAAGGACAGAGGACATCTATCGACCAAAAGACGTTTATAACATAGAAAGGATACATTGCCCAAGAATCTGATGGAAGAACAGCTCAAAGTAAGCAATATTTAATATGATAAATCGTTGTTCTGTCGAAATATTTTAAACGCATATTTCGCCATTTTGTTTGTTATCGCGTCACTTGGCGAACCCTGTATTGAAAAGTAAGGATAATTTTAAAAATGTAAGTCAGCGGTTGCATTAAGAACTAATTTGTCTTTCGATTCCTGTCAACCCTGTATTTTTTAGTCAAGTATATGATTAGCTTTCAATTAAACTAGATCACTCTGATAGATGACGTCAGACATATTGAGGCTTGATTTCCTAGTATTTTTATTGTGTAACCACGGTTTTGTATGGCTAAATATGCACCTTTTCGAACAAACTGTATATGTATGTTGTAAAATGATGTTACAGGAGTGTCATCGGAAGAATTCTGAGAAGGTTAGTGAAAAAATTAATATATTTTGGCGGTGATTACGTTATAGCGCTCTTTGGCTGGAATCGATGCTCTGGTAACGTTTGCACATGTGGTATGCTAACTTATCGATTTATTGTGTTTTCGCTGAAAAACGCTTAGAAAATCTGAAATATGGTCTGAAATCACAAGAACTGGGTCTTTCCATTGCTATGCTTTGTCTATTTTTATGAATTGTTTTATGATGAGTAAATTGGTCATACACGTTGCTCTATCTAGTAATTCTAGTCGATTTGTGATGGTCGGTGCAATTGTAAACTGTGATTTCTACCTGAAATATGCACTTTTTTCTAACAACACCTATCCTATACCATAAATATGTTATCAGACTGTCATCTGAAGAGGTTTTTTATAGGTTATTGGCTATCAATATCTTAGTTTAGCCGAATTGGTGATAGCACCTGAAGGAGTAAGAAACTGATGGAGTTAGAAAAGTGGTGTATTTTGCTAACGTGTTTAGCTAATAGATTTACATATTGTGTCTTCCCTGTAAAACATTTTAAAAATCTGAAATGGTGGCTTTATTCACAAGATCTGTATCTTTCATCTGGTGTCTTGGACTTGTGATTTAATGATATTTAGATGCTACTATCTACTTGTGAAGCTATGCTAGCTATGCTAATCAGTGTGTGGGGGGGGTGGGGGGTGATCCCGGACCCGGGGTAGAGGCTCGTGAAAGGTTAATGTGAGTCTGGAAGGAGAGTTTACAGTCTAACCAGACACCTAGGTAATTGTAGTTGTCCACATATTCTAAGTCAGAGCCGTCCAGAGTAGTGATACTGGGGGGCAACTATCGGTTGAAGAGCATGCATTTAGTTTTACTTGCATTTAAGAGCAGTTGGAGGCCACGGAAGGAGAGTTGTATGGCATTGAAGCTCGTCTGGAGGTTAGTTAACACAGTGTCCAACAAAGGGCCAGAAATATACAGAATGGTGTCGTCTGCGTAGAGGTGGATCAAAGAATAACCAGCAGCGAGAGCGACATCATTGATGTATACAGAGAAGAGAGTCGGCCCGAGAACTGAACCCTGTGGCACCCCCATAGAGACTGCCAGAGGACCGGACAACAGGCCCCTCGATTTGACATACTGAACTCTGAGAAGTAGTTGGTGAACCAAGCGAGGCAGTCATTTGAGAAACCAAGGCTGTTGAGTCTGCCAATAAGAATGTTGTGATTGACAGAGTCGAAAGCCTTAGCCAGGTCAATGAATACGGCTGCACAGTAATGTCTCTTATCGATGGGGGTTATGATATCGTTTAGGACCTTGAGCATGGCTGAGGTGCACCCATGACCAGCTCTGAAACAGATTGCATAGCGGAGAATGTACGTTGAGTTTTGAAATGGTTGGTAATCTGTTTGTTAACTTGGCTTTCAAAGACCTTAGAAAGGCAGGGTAGAGTAGATATAGGTCTGTAGCAGTTTGGATCTAGAGTGTCTCCCCCTTTGAAGAGGGGGATGACCGCGGCAGCTTTCCAATCTATGGGAATCTCAGACGATACGAAAGAGAGGTTGAACAGGTTAGTAATATGGCTTGCAATAATTTTGGCAGATCATTTTAGGAAGAGAGGGTCCAGAATGTCTAGCCCGGCTGATTTGCAGGGGTCCAGATTTGGCAGCTCTTTCAGAACATCAGCTATCTGGTTATGGGTGAAGGAGAAGTGGGGGAGGTTTGGGCGAGTTGAAGTGGGGAGCGCAGGGCTGTTGACCAGGGTAGGGGTAGCCAGGTGGAAAGCATGGCCAGCCGTAGAAAAATGCTTATTGAAATTCTCAATTATTGCAGATTTATCTGTAGTGACAGTGTGTCCTAGCCTCAGTGCAGTGGGCAACTGGGAGGAGGTGCTCTTATTCTCCATGGACTTTACAGTGTCCCAGAACTTTTTTGAGTTTGTACTACTGGATGCAAATTTCTGTTTGAAAAAGCTAGCCTTAGCTTTCCTAACTTCCCTAAAAAGTTGCATATCACGGGGGCTATTCGATGCTAATGCAGAACGCCACAGGATGTTTTTGTGCTGGTCAAGGGCAGATAGGTCTTGAGTGAACCAAGGGCTATATCTTTTCCTCATTCAACATCTTTTGAATGGAGCATGCTTATTTAAGATGGTGAGGAAGGCACTTTTAAAGAATAACCAGGCATCCTCTACTGATGGAATGAGGTCAATGTCATTCCAAGATACCGCGGCCAGGTCGATTAGAAAGGCCTGTTTGCAGAAGTGTTTGAGGGACCGTTTGACAGTCATGAGGGGTGGTCGTTTGACCACAGACCCATTACGGATGCAGGCAATGAGGCAGTGATCGCTGAGATCTTGGTTGAAAACAGCAGAGGTGTATTTGGAGGGTGAGTTAGTTAGGATGATATCTATGAGGGTGCCCGTGTTTACGGATTTGGGGTTGTACCTGGTAGGTTCATTGATAATTTGTGTGAGATTGAGGGCATCAAGCTTAGATTGTAGGATGGCCGGGGTGTTAAGCATGTCCCAGTTTAGGTCACCTAGCAGCGCGAGTTCAGAAGATAGATTGGGGGCAATCAATTCACATATGGTGTCCAGGGCACAGCTGGGGGCAAGCGGCAATAGTGAGAGACTTGTTTCTGGAAAGGTGAATTTGTAGAAGTAGAAGCTCGAATTGTTTTGGTACAGACCTGGATAGTAAGATAGAACTCTGCAGGCTATCTCTGCAGTAGATTGCAACACCGCCCCCTTTGGCAGTTCTATCTTGGCGGAAAATGTTATAGTTAGGGATGGACATTTCAGGGATTTGTGGTTTTCCTAAGCCAGGATTCAGACACGGCTAAGACATCCGGGTTGGCAGAATGTGCTAAAGCAGTGAATAAAGCAAACTTAGTGGGTAGGCTTCTAATGTTAACATGCATGAAACCAAGGCTTTTACGGTTACAGAAGTCAACAAATGAGAGCACCTGGGGAGTAGGAGTGGAGCTAGGCACTGCAGGTCCTGGATTAACCTCTACATCACCAGAGGAACAGAGGAGAAGTAGGATAAGGGTACGGCTAAAGGCTATAAGAACTGGCCGTCTAGCACGTTCGGAACATAGAGTAAAGGCAGCAGGTTTCTGGGCACGATAGCATAGATTCAAGGCATAATATACAGACAAAGGTATGGTAGGAAGAGAGTACATTGGAGGTAAGACTAGGCATTGAGTAATTAAGAGAGAGATATAGTCTCTAGAGATGTTTAAACCAGGTGATGTCTTATACAGTGGGGAGAACAAGTATTTGATACACTGCTGATTTTGCAGATTTTCCTACTTACAAAGCATGTAGAGGTCTGTAATTTTTATCATAGGTACACTTCAACTGTGAGAGACGGAATCTAAAACAAAAATCCCGAAAATCACATTGTATGATTTTTAAGTAATTAATTAGCATTTTATTGCATGACATAAGTATTTGATACATCAGAAAAGCAGAACTTAATATTTGGTACAGAATCCTTTGTTTGCAATTACAGAGATCATACGTTTCCTGTAGTTCTTGACCAGGTTTGCACACACTGCAGCAGGGATTTTGGCCCACTCCTCCATACAGACCTTCTCCAGATCCTTCAGGTTTCGGGGCTGTCGCTGGGCAATACGGACTTTCAGCTCCCTCCAAAGATTTTCTATTGGGTTCAGGTCTGGAGACTGGCTAGGCCACTCCAGGACCTTGAGATACTTCTTACGGAGCCACTCCTTAGTTGCCCTGGCTGTGTGTTTCGGGTCGTTGTCATGCTGGAAGACCCAGCCACGACCCATCATCAATGCTCTTACTGAGGGAAGGAGGTTGTTGGCTAAGATCTCGCAATACATGGCCCCATCCATCCTCCCCTCAATACGGTGCAGTCGTCCTGTCCCCTTTGCAGAAAAGCATCCCCAAAGAATGATGTTTCCACCTCCATGCTTCACGGTTGGGATGGTGTTCTTGGGGTTGTACTCATCCTTCTTCTTCCTCCAAACACGGCGAGTGGAGTTTAGACCAAAAAGCTCTATTTTTGAATCATCAGACCACATGACCTTCTCCCATTCCTCCTCTGGATCATCCAGATGGTCATTGGCAAACTTCAGACGGGCCTGGACATGCGCCTGCTTGAGCAGGGGGACCTTGTGTGCGCTGCAGGATTTTAATCCATGACGGCGTAGTGTGTTACTAATGGTTTTCTTTGAGACTGTGGTCCCAGCTCTCTTCAGGTCATTGACCAGGTCCTGCCGTGTAGTTCTGGGCTGATCCCTCACCTTCCTCATGATCATTGATGCCCCACGAGGTGAGATCTTGCATGGAGCCCCAGACCGAGGGTGATTGACCATCATCTTGAACTTCTTCTATTTTCTTCTATTTTCTAATAATTGCGCCAACAGTTGTTGCCTTCTCACCAAGCTGCTTGCCTATTGTCCTGTAGCCCATCCCAGCCTTGTGCAGGTCTACAATTTTATCCCTGATGTCCTTACACAGCTCTCTGGTCTTGGCCATTGTGGAGAGGTTGGAGTCTGTTTGATTGAGTGTGTGGACAGGTGTCTTTTATACAGGTAACGAGTTCAAACAGGTGCAGTTAATACAGGTAATGAGTGGAGAACAGGAGGGCTTCTTAAAGAAAAACTAACAGGTCTGTGAGAGCCGGAATTCTTACTGGTTGGTAGGTGATCAAATACTTATGTCATGCAATAAAATGCAAATGAATTACTTAAAAATCATACAATGTGATTTTCTGGATTTAGATTCCGTCTCTCACAGTTGAAGTGTACCTATGATAAAAATTACAGACCTCTACATGCTTTGTAAGTAGGAAAACCTGCAAAATCGGCAGTGTATCAAATACTTGTTCTCCCCACTGTATGTGGGAGGTGGAACAACATGGTTGGTTAAGGCATATTGAGCAGGGCTATAGGCTCTACAGTGAAATAAGACAGTAATCACTAACCAGGACAGTAATGGACAAGGCATATTGATATTAGGGAGAGGCATGCGTAGCCAAGTGATCGTATGGGTCCAGTGAGTGGTTGGGCTGGCTGGGGACACGGCGATTCAGACAGTTAGCCGGCCGGTGCAAGCAGTTAGCAGGCCGTGGCTAGCAAGCTAGCATAAGGGCCTTAGAGGGACGTTGTGATGGGGGAAAAGTCTGTATTTGCCTCCTCGTGCGGTGACGTCGATAGACCAGTCGTGGAATTAGTAGGGTTCTAAGTAGCAGAGGAGTCCAAGTCCAATTGGCAAAATTGGTATCGTGGTCCAAGAAATTGGCCGGTGGATCAGCTAACAGTCCAATATGCTATAGATAGCTAGCAGGCCGCAGTTAGCAGAATGGGCCTTCAGGGGACATCGCACCTGAGGGGCCTGTTGGGATCCTCGGGCAGATTATGTCGGTATTCCAGTCGTGAAGGATCGACGGGGTTCCGTGCCCCGTACCGGCAGTAGAAGGGGTCCGGATATTGTAGCCGAGGAGTGGGCTTCAGGAGTAGCCCAGGAGATATCTTGTAACTGTTTCTCTTTTGATCAATGGTGGAACAAACTCCCTCACGACGCCAGGTCAGCGGAGTCAATCACCACCTTCCGGAGACACCTGAAACCCCACCTCTTTAAGGAATACCTAGGATAGGATAAAGTAATCCTTCTAACCCCCCCCCCCCCCCTTAAAAGAGTTAGATGCACTATTGTAAAGTGGTTGTTCCACTGGATATCATAAGGTGAATGCACCAATTTGTAAGTCGCTCTGGATAAGAGCGTCTGCTAAATGACTTAAATGTAAATGTAAATGATTAAATTACCTCTGATACTATGATCTCTTAAGAAACTTGATTGACATGCGATCACATCATGTCCATTTACTCCATAAAGAGACTACAATATGATACTGTCCTTATGTGATTCATATACGGTTTTGAATATACTGTACGTACACTACCGTTCAAAAGTTTGGGGTCACTTAGAAATGTCATTTTTTTAAAGAAAAGCACAAATTTTGTCCATTAAAATAACATCAAATTGATCAGAAATATAGTGTAGACATTGATAATGTTGTACATGACTATTAGAGCTGGAAACGGCAGATTTTTTATGGAATATCTACATAGGCCCATTAACAGCAACCATCACTCCTGTGTTCCAATGACACGTTGTGTTAGCTAATCCAAGTTTATAATTTTAAAGGCTAATTGATCATTAGAAAAACATTTTGAAATTATGTTAGCACAGTTGAAAACTGTTGTTCTGATTAAAGAAGAAATAAAACTGACCTTTAGACTAGTTGAATATCTGGAGCATCAGAATTTGTGGGTTTGATTACAGGCTCAAAATGGCCAGAAACAAAGAACTTTCTTCTGAAACTCGTCAGTCTATTCTTGTTCTGAGAAATTAAGGCAATTCCATGCGAGAAATTGCCAAGAAACTGAAGATCTCGTACAACGCTGTGTACTACTCCCTTCACAGAACAGCTCAAACTGGCTCTAACCAGAATAGAAAGAGGAGTGGGAGGCCCCGGTGCACAACTGAGCAAGAGGACAAGTATATTACAGTGTCTAGTTTGAGAAACAGACACCTCTCAAGTCCTCAACTGGCAGCTTCAATAAATAGTAACGGCAAAACAGCAGTCTCAAAGTCAACAGTGAAAAGGCGACTCCGGGATGCTGGCCTTCTAGGCAGTTGCAAAGAAAAAGCCATATCTCAGACTGGCCAATGAAAATAAAAGATGGGCAAAAGAACACAGACACTGGACAGAGGAACTCTACCTAAAGAAGGCCAGATGTATTGCTTCTTTAATCAGAACAACAGTTTTCAGCTGTGCTAACATAATTGCAAAATGTTTTTCTAATGATCAATTAGCCTTTAAAATGATAAACTTGGATTAGCTAACACAACGAGCCATTGGAACACAGGAGTGATGGTTGCTGATAATGATCCTCTGTACGCCTATATAGATATTCCATTAAAAAATCATCAGTTTCCAGCTACAATAGTCATTTACAACATTAACAATGTCTACACTGTATTTCTGATCAATTTGATGTTATTTTAATGGACAAAGAAATGTGCTTTTCTTTCAAAAACAGGGACATTTCTAAGTGACACCAAACTTTTGAACGGTAGTGTATACAATTTAGGAACAGGTGCACATGAAACAATCTGAACACATGGTAAGAGCCAGAACACCCCTTGAAATACCTCAAACAGCATCATTCATCCAGTCTCCAGAGCATAACATAACTTCTCTCACATACAGAGAAACACAACGTTGGAATTCTAATAAGACAGTAATGCAGAACAGACATATTGCCCCTGATAGGCCTACTCATGATATAGTATCTATGCAACTAGATTTTCTTCTTTATCAGATGTCCCTGGTGTATTTTATTAGAGGTCCCTGGTGTATTTTATTAGAGGTCCCTTGTGTATTTTATTAGAGGTTCCTAATGTATTTTATTAGAGGTCCCTGGTGTATTTTATTAGAGGTCCCTGGTGTATTTTATTAGAGGTCGCTGGTGTGTTTTATTATATGTCCCTGGTATATTTTATTAGAGGTCCCTGGTGTATTTTATTAGATGTCCCTGGTATATTTTATTAGATGTCCCTGGTGTATTTTATTAGAGGTCCCTGGTGTATTTTATTAGAGGTCCCTGGTGTATTTTATTAGAGGTCCCTGGTGTATTTTATTAGATGTCCCTGGTGTATTTTATTAGATGTCCCTGGTGTATTTTATTTTAGTTCTGGAGACTTCTGCTCCACAGGGAATGAATAAAGGGAGATGATGAGTTAGGAGGTGGGGTTGTTGTTGAGTTGGTTGGTGAGGCTGTACATTTCTACCAGGTCAAAAGTAGTGCATTATATGGGGAATCGGGTGTCATTTTGGATGCAGACAATGTCTGGCCCTCTGCCGTATTAAAGGGATGGTCGCTGAGGTTCCATACATCCAGACCCAGGGAGGCCTGGTTTGTCAACCTTGTCTAAGGGACTTATTATGAACAGAACACTAATTAGAAACTAATGTTTAATTTTGGAGTATAGCGATTATCTTCATCCATAAACAGTAAGCAGTACAGAAGTGTCACGCCCTGACCTTAGAGATCCTTTTTATGTCTCTATTTGGTTTGGTCAGGGTGTGATTTGGGGTGGGTATTCTATATCCTTTCGTTGTATTATTTGTATTCCTATGTTTTGGTAGGGTTCTCAATCAGGTACAGCTGTCTATCGTTGTCTCTGATTGAGAACCATACTTAGGTAGCCCTTTTTCCCACCTGTCTTTGTGGGAGGTTGTCTTTGTTTGTTGGCACTATAGCCTTTAGCTTCACGTTTTTTTGGATTGTTTATTGTTTTTGTCGGCGTCATATAAATAAAGTAATATGTACGCTCACCACGCTGCACCTTGGTCCTCTTCATTCAACGGCCGTGACAAGAGGCTAGCAGAGACAGAGATAGGCATATTCCCTCCTCAAGCCCAATGAGTCATAAACCCTGCCCATTTCTACAATTTCTCTTCTTAAAATTGTATTTTACACCTAACCATAACCACACTGCTAAACATATGCCTAACTCTGACATTAAATTAAGACCATAAACTTACTTTTTGTAGCAAATTTTGACTGTGGCTGTGGAATCTGACTTTGTGGCTGTAGAATCTCACTTTGTGGCTGTAGAATCTGCCTTTGTGACTGTGATATCTGACTTTGTGGCTGTGGAATTTAACTTTGTGACTGTGAAATCTGCCTTTGTGGCTGTGGAATCTGCCTTTGTGACTGTGGAATCTGCCTTTGTGACTGGAAGCTAGTGGGTCCCAATGAGTCCCTCCATGTATTTGTATTTATTATTGATCCCCATTAGCTCTTCTTGGGATCCAGCAAAATTAAGTCAGTTATACAATTTTCAAAACATTACAATACATTCACGACAGATTTCACAACGTGTGTGCCCTCAGTGTCTGCCCTCAGGCCCCTACTCTACTACCACATATCTACAATACAAAATCCATGTGTACGTGTGTGTGTATAGTGCATATGTTATCGTTTGTTATAGTGCGTAGTCACAGACACATGATAGCATATGTTTGTAATGCTTCACAGTCCCCACACTTCCATAAGGTGTATTTAATCTTTTTAAAAATCAAATTTTACTGCTGGCATGAGCTACTTGATGTGGAATAGAGTTCCATGTAGTTATGGCTCTGTGTAGTACTGTGTGCCTCCCATAGTCTGTTCTGGACTTGGGGACTGTGAAGACACCTCTGGTGGCATGTCTTGTGGTGTATGAATGGGTGTCTGAGCTGTGTGCCAGTAGGTCAAACAGACATCTCAGTGCATTCAACATGTCAATATCTCATCCACAGGAGAGATTGACATGCATATTATTAATGTTAGCTCTCTGTGTACATCCAAGGGCCAACGGTGCTGCCCTGTTCTGAGCTAATTTTAATTTTCCTAAGTCCCTCGTTGTGACACCTGACCACACAACAGAACATTATTCCAGGTGCTACAAAACTAGGCCCCGTACTGTAGGACCTGCCTTGTTGATAGTGCTGTTAAGAAGGCAGAGCAGAGCTTTATTATGGACAGACTTCTCCCCATCTTAGCTACTGTTGTGTTAATATGTTTTGACCATGACAGTTTACATTCCAGGGTTACTCCAAGAAGGTGAGTCACTGCAACTTACTCAATTTCCAAAGTATTCATTACAAGATTTAGCTGAGGTTTAGAGTTTAGTGAATGATTTGTCCCAAATACAATGCTTTTAGTTTTGAAATATTTAGGACTAACTTATTCCTTGCCGCCCATTGTGAAACTAACTGTTAAGTGTTGCAGTCATTTCAGTCGCTGTAGTAGCTAACGTGTATATTGTTGAGTCATCCGCATACATATATAGTGCGTTCGGAAAGGATTCAGACCCCATGACCTTTTCCACATTTTGTTATGTTACAGCCTTATTCTAAAATTGATTAAATGTTTTCCATGTCAATTCAATCTACACACAATACCCCATAATGACCAAGCGAAAACAGGTTTTAGACATTTTTAAAACACATAAATACCTTATTTACATAAGCATTCAGACCCTTTGCTATGAGACTCAAAATTGAGCTCAGGTGCATCGTGTTAACATTGATCATCCTTGAGATTTGGGTCCACCTGTGGTAAATTCAATTGATTGTACATGATTTGGAAAGGCGCACACCTGTCTATATAAGGTTCCACAATTGACAGTGCCAGTTGACATGATTGTGTCGAGGCACAGATCTGGGGAAGGGTACCAAAACATTTCTGCAGCATTGAAGGTCCCCAAGAACAAAAAGGCCTCCATCATTCTTAAACTTAAGAAGTTTGGAACCACCAAGACTTTTCCTAGAGCTGGACGCCCGGCCAAACTGAGCAATTGGGGGAACCCAATGGTCACTCTGACAGAGCTCCAGAGTTCCTCTGTGGAGATGGGAGAACCTTCCAGAAGGACAACCATCTCTGCAGCACTCCACCAATCAGGCCTTTATGGTAGAGTGGCAAGATGGAAGCCACTCCTCAGTAAAAGGCACATGACAGCCCACTTGGAGTTTGCCAAAAGGCACCTAAAGGACCCTCAGACCATGAGAAACAAGATTCTCTGTTCTGATGAAACCAAGATTGAACTCTTTGGCCTGAATGCCAAGCGTCACGTCTGGAAGTAACCTGGCACCTTCCCTATGGTGAAGCATGGTGGTGGCATCATCATGCTGTGGGGATGTTTTTTCAGCAACAGGGACTGGGAGACTAGTCAGGATCGAGGGAAAGATGAACGGAGAAAAGTACAGAGAGTTCCTTGATGGAAACCTGCTCCAGAGTGCTCAGGACCTCAGACTTGGGCGAAGGTTCTCCTTCCAACAGGACAACGACCCAAATCACACAGCCAAGACAACGCAGGATTGGCTTCAGGACAAGTCTCAGAATGTCCTTGTGTGGCCCAGCCAGAGCCCGGACTTGAACCCTGTCGAACATCTCTGGAGAGACCTGAAAATAGCTGTGCAGCGACACTCCCCATCTTGAGAAGATCTGCAAAGAAGAATGGGAGAAACTCCCCAACTACAGGTGTGTCAAGCTTGTAGCGTCATACCCAAGAAGACTCAAGGCTGTAATCACTGCCAAAGGTGTTTGAACAGAGTACTGAGTAAAGGGTCTGAATACTTATCTAAATGTGATATTTCAGTTTTTTTATATAAATTGCAAACATTTCTAAAAAAACTTGTTTTGCATTATGGGGTTTTGTGTGTAGATTGATGAGGAAAACAAATATTGAATCAATTTTAGAATAAGGCTATAACATAACAAAATGTGGAAAAAGACAAGGGATCTAAATACACACTGGCTTTACTCAAAGCCAGTGGCATGTCATTAGAAAATATTGAAAGGAAGGGTCCTAGACAGCTGTCCTGGGGAGTTCCTGATTCTACCTGGATTATGTTGGATAGGCTTCCATTAAAAAACACCCTCTGTGTTCTGTTAGACAGGTAACTCTTCATCCACAATGTAGCAGGGGGTGTAAAGCCATAACACATATGTTTTTCTAGCAGCAGACTGATTGATAACGTCAAAAGCCACACTGAAGTCTAACAAAACAGCCCCCACAATCTTTTTAATATCAATTTCTCTCAGCAATCATCAGTCATTTCTGTAAGTTCTGTGCTTGTTGAATGTCCTTCCCTTTAAGCGTGCTAAAAGTCTTTTGTCAATTTGTTTACTGTAAAATAGCATTGTATCTGGTCAAACACAATTTTTTCCGAAAGTGTACTAAGGGTTGGTAACAGGCTGATTGGTCGGCTATTTGAGCCAGCTTAGGGGGCTTTACTTTTGCTTCCCTCCAGGCCTGAGGGCACACACTTTCTAGTAGTCTTAAACTGAAGCTATGGCAAATAGGAATGGCAATATCATCTGCTATTATACTCAGTAATTTTCCATCCAAGTTGTCAGACCCAGGTGGCTTGTCATTGTTGATAGACAACAATAATTGTTTCAACTTTTCCACACTCACTTTACGGAATTCAAAATTACAATGCTTGACTTTCATAATTTGGTCAGATATACTTTGATGTGTAGTGTCAGCATTTGTTGCTGGCATGTCATGCCTAAGTTTGCTAATCTTGCCAATTAAAAAGTCATTAAAGTGGTTAACAATATCAGTGGGTTTTGTGATGAATGAGCCATCTGATTCAATGAATGGAGCGGAGTTTGCCTTTTTGCCCAACATTTTTACATTCTTTATGTAATTTATCTTTGTTTCATAGTATAGTTTCTTCTTCTTTCTATTCAGTTTAGTCATTCAGTTTAGCTATGTTCATGCATTTACTTATGCAGGATACTGTTTTGAAGTGGTCTCTAAAGTGGCAGCACTTTCTGGATTGGATTCAAACCACTATTTCAATGCAGACAAAATATCTATTGAATTCGGAGCTGAGTAATTGGAAGCCATGTTGTCGAATTGTAGGGGTATTGTTGAATGGGACATTGCTCTCCATTGTACAGTAAATGAGAAATATCAAGGAGGAGTTGTAATGTAATTTGGAAGGATGCATTTCACTTTGATTTGATGGGAGGCTGTGAATTAAATAAAATAAAACAGCATTTTACCAAGAATATACAACCAGTCAGATCGAAAAGATATACTGTATTTGTTACAGTATGAACATTCCAATCTGAAATATATCTATATGTACTAGGCCAAAGAGGCAATTACAACAATATTTTTTCTGTAAGATTGTTGTTTAGAAGCTAACATTATTTATGACTTTAATCCAGGATTAGCATATGTATAATAACAATAATAAATATTTTATTGTCACATACACTGGATAGGTGCAGTGAAATCTATTGTTTTACAGGGTCAGCCAAGGTACTATGGCGCCCATGGAGAAAATGATGTGCCTTGCTCAAGGGCACAGACTTTTCACCTTGTCGGCTCGGGTATTCGAACCAGTGCCCTTTCTAAGGGACAACAATATGTTGAATCAGTTATGGTTCTTTACGTAAGAGATGTTAAACTATACATGATTGAAATCAACATTTAGTCTGTAAAGAAATATGTCTACTGCAGAAACCTGACTGTTTCAATGGCTCTCTCGTTCTTTTCAGGGTATTTTTTGTTGAGGGTTATGGCTGCAGTGACTTTCTGTCCTTTTCCCCGCCTCTCCCTTCAACCAATGATCATTTTGCGAACCCATTAACCTATCATTCGTTCAGAGACTCATTCCTCTCCTATTCTCCCCTCCTCAGGCCACTGGCCATACTGATGACCAGTTGAAAAACACTACATTACACACACACACACTTTGATGGCTCCTATGGTTTGCTGGTGTAATGCGCTTTGTTGTGTGAAGGTATCAATCAGAGGGGAGCAGATTATTAGAGTGTCTGAAAGAGATCAAACAATGGTGCAGACAGCACCCAGACATGGCTGATTTACAGGCAGGCTGATAAAGTACTGCAGCTCTCTCAGGGGCTACATGGCAGATCGCAGTGCTCTTAGGATAAATTATTGCAGAGGCCCGCGGTAATGTCTCTCCAACTAGCAACCGTCGGTCGTGCCCAATAAGGAGGCAGGAGAGAGATCCCGACCTTCTCCTTGCATGATGTAATGGTGCTCTGTCCGGGGTCAGCAGTTACTGTATCATAAGGAGGGGTGGGGGATACACAAACACCCCCACCAGCTATTGGAAGTGATCCTTAAAAGACATTTATGGATGTCCGTGGGAGGGTTGAATGGACATGGGGAGGCAGTTACGCCTAGAAAACATCTTCTGTCCAACAAAGGTGAGGCCACAGTGGTTCAAGAGGCTGAGCCAGTATAAGGGAACACATTTAGTTCATTGTGGATGTGTCGGGAAACAAGTTCAGGGAGTGAATAATTTAATAAATGAAAACATAATACAAAACAAGAAACACGAACAACACACAGACATGAAACTGAAACAATGGGGAAGGAACCAAAGGGAGTTACATATACAGTGGGGAGAACAAGTATTTGATACACTGCCGATTTGGCAGGTTTTCGTACTTACAAAGCATGTAGAGGTCTGTAAATCCAGAAAATCACATTGTATGATTTTTACCTCTGTCACCTCTGCTAAGGCGCTGGAACCTGTCGATCCGGCTGAAGCGCAGGAGCATGGTGACATAGAGCGCCAGAGAGAGAGAATACGTGACATTACCCCCTCCCCGGCGCGCGGCTCCGGCCGCAGGACGACAACCACAAGGACGATCCCAGGGATCAGGAGCGGACCGGTCACCTCAGAAACCTGACGAACCGGCTGAGGCATGAGAGTCTGATGAGACCTCCCCGGTTGCCTCAGTCGAGGCACGGGCACCTGTTCACCCAGCTGAGGCATGGGAGCCTATGGATCCCGCTGAGGCATGGGAGCCTATCGAACTCGCTGAGGCATGGAAGCCTGTCGATCCCGCTGAGGTATGGGAACCTGGCGAGCCAGCTAAGACAGGGGGACCCATGGAGGCATGGGAATCTGACAAACCGGCTGAGGCCTCCCAGGTAGCTCCGGTTCTGACACCCTGACCCGACATCACCTCCATCATGAAAACAAAAAACTCCCCGACGCAACCCTTTTGGTGATGCGTCATTCTGTAACGTGTGCGCTGGGAGTCAGGAAGCAAGTTCAGGGAGTGAATAATTTAATAAATAAATGAAAACATAATATAAAAACAAGAAAAACGAACAACGCACAGACATGAAACAGAAACAATGACGCCTGGGGAAGGAACCAAAGGGAGTGACATACAGTTGAAGTCGGAAGTTTACGTACACTTAGGTTAGAGTCATTAAAACTCCACAAATTTCTTGTCAACAAACTTTAGTTTTGGCAAGTCGGTTAGGACATCTACTCTGTGCATGACACAAGTAATTATTACAACAATTGTTAACAGATAAATTATTTAACTTATAATTCACTGTATCACAATTCCAGTGGGTCAGAAGTTTACATACACTAAGTTGACTGTGCCTTTAACCAGCTTGGAAAAGTGAAAATGGATTATGGATTAATAAAATTATGTCATGGCTTTAGAAGCTTCTGATAGGCTAATTGACATCATTTGAGTCAATTGGAGGTGTACCTGTGGATGTAATTCAAGGCCTACCTTTAAACTCAGTGCCTCTTTGCTTGACATCATGGGAAAATCAAAAGAAATCAGCCAAGCCCTTATAAAAAAAAGTGTAGACCTCCACAAGTCTGATTCATCCTTGGGAGCAATTTCCAAACGCCTGAAGGTACCACGTTCATCTGTACAAACAATAGTACGCAAGTATATAAACACCATGGGCCCACGCAGCCGTCATACCGCTCAGGAAGGAGATGCGTTCTGTCTCCTAGAGATGAACGTACTTTGGTGCTAAAGGTGCAAATCAATCCCAGAACAACAGCAAAGGACCTTGTGAAGATGCTGGAGGAAACAGGTACAAAAGTATCTATATCCACAGTAAAACGAGTCCTATATTGACATAACCTGAAAGGCCGCTCAGCAAGGAAGAAGCCACTGCTCCAAAAGCGCCATAAAAAAGCCAGACTACGGTTTGCAACTGCACATGGGGACAAAGCACGTACTTTTTGGAGAAATGTCCTCTGGTCTGATGAAACAAAAAATAGAACTGTTTGGCCATCGTTATGTTTGGAGGAAAAATGGCGAGGCTTACAAGTCGAAGAACACCATCCTAACCGTGAAGCACGGGGGTGGCAGCATCATGTTGTGGGGGTGCTTTGCTGCAGGAGGGACTGGTGCAATTCACAAAATAGATTGCATCATGAAAAAGAAAAAGTTTGTGGATATATTGAAGCAACATCTCAAGACATCAGTCAGGAAGTTAAAGCTTGGTCGCAAATGGGTCTTCCAAATGGACAATGACCCCAAGCATACTTCCAAAGTTGTGGCAAAATGGCGTAAGAACAACAAAGTCAAGGTATTGGAGTGGCCATCACAAAGCCCTGACCTCAATCCTATAGAAAATTTGTGGGCAGAACTGAAAAAGCATGTTCGAGCAAGGAGGCCTACAAACCTGACTCAGTTGCACCAGCTCTGTCAGGAGGAATGGGCCAAAATTCACCCAACTTATTGTGGGAAGCTTGTGGAAGGCTACCTGAAATGTTTGACCCAAGTTAAACAATTTGAAGGCAATTCTACCAAATACTCATTGAGTGTATGTAAACTTCTGACCCACTGGGAATGTGATGAAAGAAATAAAAGCAGAAATAAATCCTTCTCTCTACTATTATTCTGACATTTCACATTCTTAAAATAAAGTGGTGATCCTAACTGACCTAAGACAGGGAATTTTTACTAGGATTACATTTCAGGAATTGTGAAAAACTAAGTTTAAATGTATTTGGCTAAGGTGTATGTAAACTTCCGACTTCAACTGTATATAGGGCAGGTAATCAAGGAGGTAATGGAGTCCAGGTGAGTGTCATTATGCGCTGATGCGCGTAACAATGATGACAGGTGTGCGCCATAACGAGCAGCCTGGTGACCTAGAAGCCAGAGAGGGAGTTCACGTGACAGGATTTCTGACAAGCTTTAGCCTTAGCTTCCATTGTCCTTGTTATTAGAAATTTGACCTCCTGACCAATGGACAGTGAATGGTCAGTGAACAGACTAAAGTTGTTCACATTCATATTACTGGCCAAATAAATGTCCTTACCCAAGGTGATATCTCTAGGAGACTCATTCACTAACCATGCTTGTTTTGTCAATACTGGATTTTTTATGGGAACCCTCCAAATCTACTGTCCACTTTAGGACTTCATAACACAAGGCTGTCTGCATATCATGCATGATGCCTTTAGGGATGGAGGTAAAGATAGATAGATATCAAAATGAATAAGTCACTCCCTGGAAGTGGATTTCACTCACAGATGAAACATCACTATTTCATGTTGTGCTTCAGTTCCTGGCCTTTTATTTATTTAAGAGGGCAGTTTTATGGACACAAACCAAGGTCAAATAAAGTGGGGTTAGAGCTCCCAATTGGTAGAGAAGCCGGTGAACTGTAAAAAACACATTGATGCTAAAAGATAGATGCTGTCAATTGAGATTGATAAATATTTAACTTCTGCTTTATCCATTAGAGCTTTTTGACAGTATGGTAAAAAAGAAAAGAAAACTAAAGTGAAATGAAAAACCAACAAAAAATATGTTTGCAAAGTGGGTCTGAGGGGTGGTAGAAAGGCTGAGGGTTCAGAGCCAGAGCCTGGATTCAGCACTCCACTGCCAGTTGGCCATTTTATCTCTGAATGTCTCCAAAATGTCCCCCTGGCTGTCCCTTGCCTGCCCCCTTCCCACGGTGTTATCTCGCTTCAAACAGTGCCATTCCTCTATTGTAATACTGCCGCTACCCAGCAGCCCTTGGAATGATCTTTCTTTAATTAACTGCATCTTGATGAGCAGATCTACATAGAATGTGAAGGTTAATTAATGAAGTATCACTGCTTAGTTTTAAAACCATCACCCAGCGGATGACAGCCAGCCCACCACTCTCAATTTTACCCCCCCCCCCCCCATCTCATTAGCAATGGTAGTCTGACGATGGACAGCTCAGGCTGAATCCACAGCAAATTGGATCAAAGAAAGGGGACTTTTGATTTGACACATACTTGCATCGCATAATGTTGTGTACTGTAGTATCAATCTAGTCATACGCCATAAATAATTCAAACACAGGTAAAATAAAACTAGGATCCAGCAGCATGTGTGTAACTAGTTTCCTGCAAACAAATACGTACATGACGGATGGCGATAAATACATTTGGTGTAATTGCACAGTTTCATCTTGGTAAGCTTTTGGTTTCAGTGTGATTTCATTTCAGGGTGCATTTCAGCATGGCTTTTCACTGTGATTCACATCAGCAAATACTACGTTTTAAATCGTGTTAGAGATACTTACAACACACTTCCACACATTGACTCACATCACCACCCCAAATTTTTGTCAACTCTCTGGATGTCCATTTCTGATGTCTACTCAGTGTATGAGTTCTACTGGTGCAGATTCCATTCACTCTCCTCTGAGGCCCTTTGGTGGTGTAAGACTTGATGCCTGTGTAGGCCATAGCCCATACCTATGCTAGATTTTCATCATTTAGCAGACGCTCTTACTCAGCACGCCATACAGTTGCAATTAGGATTAAGTGACTTGTTTAACAGCACATCGACATATTTGTGTCACCTTTTTTTAACCTTTATTTAACTAGGCAAGTCAGTTAAGAACAAATTCTTATTTTCAATGACGACCTAGGAACAGTGGGTTAACTGCCTGTTCAGGAGCAGAACGACAGATTTGTACCTTGTCAGCTCGGGGATTTGAACTTGCAACCTTTCGGTTACTAGTCCAACGGTCTAACCACTAGGCTACCCTGCCGCCCCACCTAGTCGGCTCGGGGATTCAAACCAGCGAGCTTTCGGTTACTGGCCCATAACTACTAACCACTGCTGCTTATACTTTACTTGTGTCATATCTTTCAGCTACTATGGCTGAGTCAGACATCCGATATCTGTGGATCCCTACTTACATAAACTAGCCCTAAAGACTATGAAATCTTGGTTAAAAATCTATGTACTCTCTCCATTCCTCAATTCAAACTGTTTCTGTCTCAATCTCTCTGCTGTTCCCTCACTTTTTTGCACAGTAGTCTGCTTAAAGCTGGCACAATATGCCTTTTCTCATAAAATGCTGTCACCAAAGACAACCTGCATGGGGAAATTGAATGAAGTGAGGAGTGTTTTGAGAGTTTGAAACAAAATAGCTGGTGCAGCATTTTCACAATTTTGTCTGAAGATTCTTGACATTTTTACAGTCAGTTTGGTAGTGAATAAGGGGGGGGGGGTCCTCTCTGCTCTCATTCTCATCCTGACAGGGATCCTCCCCTACAGCAGCACCCTGTTTCTTTTTCATTCGTTTCTTACTCAGTCTCTTGCCCTTAAGACCCGCGGTGGAGACGCAGTGGAGAACATTTAAGTGGCCAGTCAATAGGAATCCCTGAGGTCTGGCAGGTGTGAGGTCTGGCTTCATTATCTCACAACACCTCTGTCCAATTATGAGCATTGCTCCCTTAGTGACAACCAATGGTGTAGTAGCAGAGTGTGGCTCCTCCCTGAACAGAGAACTTGGTTATCTAATTATCTATGTACTCTAAGTCTTCTACATTATGACAACATCTGTATCATCCCTTTGTCAAACTCCAGACATAGTTCAGTCTAAGATGGTTTATCTCAATCACAGTCTTTGGTCAACAACATTATTTTGTATTTGAATATGAGTAATTGATAAAGTGATGATCAAACAGAGTTAAAATTGGGCTCATAACCAGCTCTCAACAACATGAATTAGGTCTTATATCACAGGGTATAGATAATGACATTAATTTGTCTCATGATCTAAACCTAGTCTGCTTTGATTCATGTATACTGCTTCATTATTCTGCTGACCTACTGGTTCCAAAATGTCAACCGCTACAACAAAATAGAACAGTGCCCTTGTACAAACATGTAGCGTAGCATCTTCTCTAGCCTGCTTTTGGATACCCCCTGCTGACACTATTTAACAGCACAACAAGAAAACAAGGCCTTCCGGATATCAGTGTATATGAAGGGAAAATACTTGCAGCGATTGTCCTCATTGCAAGGCTATAATAAACTACAGTAAAAAGTTTGCTTAGATTATCATGTTCCAAGATAGTCTCTTGGTTAAACATGCATTTACATTAAAACATGGATCTCCTTGAGTATTTACATTTCTGTGTTAGTTTGGCAAAGTGTGTAGAATGTCGCTTGTTTAAGGGAGATATCCCGAAAAGGCAATTCTCTATGAAGTCAAATACAGATTCTCACACACAATGCCCCTCCAGTTAGTCTTCATCTTCAAGCATATTATGTGCATCACTTGGTAGATAGATTGAAGTAGTCCTGATTTGTCCGTGAGCGTGCGCGACTGCGTGTGTGTGTGTGTGTGTGTGTGTGTATGTGTGTGTGTGGGTGCGTGCGTGCGTGCGTGCGTGCGTGCGTGCGTGCGTGCGTGCATGCGTGTGTGTGTGTGTGTTCGTGCGTGCGTGCGTGCGTGAATCTCGGTGCGTGCATGTTTGACGAAGTATAGAGTCCGAAGCATCTGATGTTTCCCAGACATCGTCGCTAGCCAACAATTGCCATCAGATAAAACAGAGGAATTCATACAGTATGTGTGTATAATTTGTCATGCAGCTCAAACCAAACATGGAACTTTGGGCCATCTTTCTCCTTATCTGAACTAGAACAAATTTCAGCTGGCCATAGGCCTACATGTTTGGATTTAAAGTTGCATGATGACTATAACTTACGTCTGTCTCACTGTCAGCATGTATATCTGGGTATGTATCCAATGTCTCTCTATGTTATCAATGTTTACATCAGACAGATTTATGTTGCAATATAGTACATCCATAGAAGTTTACACATCTTCACACTTGTATATTGTATCAGAGGTTTAGGAGCTGTACCTATAGATTGGGAACTGTACCTATAGATTAGGAGCTGTACCTATAGATTAGGAGCTGTACTTATAGATTAGGAGCTGTGTCTATAGATTAGGAACTGTACCTATAGATTAGGAACTGTACCTATAGATTAGAAACTGTACCTATAGATTAGGAGCTGTACCTATAGATTAGGAGCTGTGTCTATAGATTAGGAGCTGTACCTATAGATTAGGAACTGTACCTATAGATTAGAAACTGTACCTATAGATTAGGAACTGTACCTATAGATTAGGAGCTGTGTCTATCGCAGAACATCAAATTGGTTATTTTGTCTGTGATAACAAACTGTGGGCTGGCAACAGTAAATTAGCTTCCCCTGAATCACACAGGATAACAAAGTTACATGAATAAGTAATAAACTAAATGACTCAAACCCTACATGCACACCAAGACCCTCGTATCGTAAGTAGTGGACCTTGGCCTGAGGTGACAAAGTAGGCTACTGTAGGATAATATTTCATATCAAAGTATGCTTTTTGGAGTCTTTATTTTGCCGTCTGTCAATCAATCCTGACCAGGAAATGCTCAATACATTACCAAAACCTTGTTAACAAAAAAATAAAGCTATGCCTGTATCCAGTTCCACTCTGAACTGAGTCAAACACAAAGTTGTATCTGTCCCTACTACAAGTATTGTACCATGAGGATGTAGCACGGTGGCAGTGCTGTATCCAGGCTTGCTGGTGATCCTCGAGTGCCCTCAGGTGGACATATGCTATAATTGCTGTTGACAACCTACAAGTCACTCTGCAATTACAGCATCTGCCGTGTGGCAGTTGGCAATGATGGGCTGTAACAGGAGGCTTTTAGCCATTATTACAGTGTCTAAGCAGCTGGCGTGCCTCAGTGGTGGGGGGAACAATAGTTGACCTTGCCTCGCTGGGAATCAAGAAGGGCATTATATCAGGATCATAAGGATTTCAATGATTGGAGAGAGAGAATGATGAGCATCACACTAAATTGGTAGAGCATTATTTTAAACTAATAAGTGGGGCCTTTACATTTGAGTATACAAATATACACTGACTATAAAAAACATTAGGAACACCTTCCTAATATGGACTTGCACCCCCTTTTGCCTTTAGAACAGCCTTAATTCATCAGGGCATGGACTCTACAAGATTTCAAAAGCGTTCCACAGAGATGCTGGCCCATGTTGACTGCTTCCCATAGTTGGCTGGATGTCCTTTGAGTAGTGGGGCATTCTTGATACACACGGGAAACTGTTGAGCGTAAAAAAAAAACAGCAGCATTGCAGTTCTTGACACAAACCGGTGCGCCTGGCACCTACTACCATAACCTGTTCAAAGGCTCTTAAATATTTTGTCTTGCCCATTCACCCTATGAATGGCACACGCACAATTCATGTCTCAATTCTCTCAAGGCTTTAAAAAAATAAATCTTAACCTGTCTCCTCCCCTTCATATACACTGATTAAAGTGGATTTAACAATTGACATCAATAAGGGATCATAGCTTTCTCCTGGATTCACCTGGTCAGTCTATGTCATGGAAATAGCATGTATTCTTAATGTTTTGTACTGTGTAAATTATTTATATAAAAATAATTAAAGAAATGTATAGAAATTAACATGATTAACACTGGATATAGACACGAGGGTTATATACAGAGAATAAAATATTATATAGGCGTAATTGAGTATTGAGTGGCGAGTAGAATATTTTGAACTGTAAAAGCTGGGAATGATACGTAATTTTCCAGTGTAAATATGAAAACTGACTGTAGATCAAAGTCAGAATGAAGAGTCATACAGAATTCTTAAGGCATGAGATGTGGTTTATGTCTGTGTAGCCCTGTCCTGCAGTCTAAAGACCTAGTGGCCTCATGGGTGGAATGTTATTAATATCTTACATCATTTGATAATTAATTAACATGAACAAAAAAAATGGTTTTGTTATATTTCAGTCTTCTGTGATGTAAACAAAAAAAGAAATGTCAGGGTCCCTGCTCATCTGCGTGAACGTGTCTTAGGCATGCTGCAAGGAGGCATGAGGACTGCAGATGTGGCCAGGGCAATAAATTGCAATGTCTGTACTGTGAGACGCCTAAGACAGCTCTACAGAGATACAGGACGGACAGCTGATCATCCTCGCAGTGGCAGACCACGTGTAACAACACCTGAACAGGATCGGTACATCCGAACATCACACCTGCGGGACAGTTACAGGAAGGCAACAACAACTGCCCGAGTTACACCAGGAAGGCACAATCCCTCCATCAGTGCTCAGACTGTCCGCAATAGGCTGAGAGAAGCTGGACTGAGGGCTTGTAGGCCTGTTGTAAGGCAGGTCCTCACCAAACATCACCAGCAACAACGTTGCCTATGGGCACAAACCCACCGTCGCTGGACCAGACAGGACTGGAAAAAAGTGCTCTTCACTGACGAGTCGCGGTTTTGTCTCACCAGGGGTGATGGTCGGATTCGCATTTATCGTCGAAGGAATAAGCGTTACACAGAGGCCTGTACTCTGAAGCGGGATCGATTTGAAGGTGAAGGGTCCATCATGGTCTGGGGCGGTGTGTCACAGCATCATCGGACTGAGCTTGTTGTCATTGCAGGCAAACTCAACGCTGTGCGTTACAGGGAAGACATCCTCCTCCCTCATGTGGTACCATTCCTGCAGGCTCATCCTGACATGACCCTCCAGCATGACAATACTGCTCGTTCTGTGCGTGATTTCCTGCAAGACAGGAATGTTCTGCCATGGCTAGCGAAGAGCCCAGATCTCAATCACATTGAGCACGTCTGGGACCTGTTGGATCGCAGGGCGAGGGCTAGGGCCATTCCCCCCAGAAATGTCCGGGAACTTGCAGGTGCCTTGGTGGAAGAGTGGGGTAACATCTCACAGCAAGAACGCAAATCTGGTGCAGTCCATGAGGAGGAGATGCACTGCAGTACTTAATGCAGCTGGTGGCCACACCAGATACTGACTGTTACTTTTGATTTTGACCCCCCCTTTGTTCAGGGTCACATTATTCCATTTCTGTTAGTCACATGTCTGTGGAACTTGTTCAGTTTATGTCTCAGTTGTTGAGTCTTGTTATGTTCATACAAATATTTACACATGTTAAGTTTGCTGAAAATAAACGCAGTTGACAGTGAGAGGACGTTTCTTTTTTTTCTGAAACTATATAAAGTTTGATATTAGGATGCAAACTCATAATTGAATACATTTCAACTTTATATCTGACATGGTACAGGTGTCTTCTTTTCTTAAGCCCATAACCATGTGTGTGAGGTGTATACTTTTGTTTCAAAGTAGATTTGTTTAAGAATACCACAAAACACTCTGTGAGACCCTGATTTAACCGACTGCAGTAGAATTTAAATTAATTACCCACTCGTCCTAGTCACATGTCTGACAGAATGCCATATACTGTATAAAAGCCTTTTGACGTACATTTAACTGGATTTGTTTCTGAGGATTTGTGCAAATCATTTGCATGCTATTCAATCAATGTGGATTGTCATTATTCCATAAATCCATACTTGGAAAAGTAGACTGTGTTTTCATTCTTTACTAAAGACTGTGTCTATGTATGCGGATAACTCAACACTATACACGTCAGCCACCACAGCAACTGAAATGACAGCAACACTTAACAAAGAGCTGCAATTAGTTTCAGAATAGGTGGCAAGGAATAAGTTAGTCCTAAATGTTTCAAAAATTATATAATGAATAATGTGGAAATTGAGCAAGTTGAGGAGACTAAACTGCTTGGAGTAACCCTGGATTGTAAACTGTCATGGTAAAAACATATTGATACAACAGTAGCTAGCATGGGGAGAAGTCTGTCTATAATAAAGTGCTGCTCTGCATTCTTAACAGCACTATCAACAAGGCAGGTCCTACAAGCCCTAGTTTTGTTGCACCTGGACTACTGTTCAGTCGTGTGGTCAGGTCACGCCACAAAGAGGGACTTAGGAAAACTGCAATTGGCTCAGAACAGAGCAGCATGGTTGGCCTTTGGGTGTACACAGAGAGCTAACATTAATAATAAGCATGTCAATCTCTCCTGGCTCAAAGTGGCGGAGAGATTGACTTCATCACTACTTGTATTTGTGAGGTGGTAATGGCATGTTGAATGCATCAAGCTGTCTGTTTGTACTACTGGCACACATCTCGTACACCCATGCATACCCCACAAGACATGCCACCAGAGGTCTCTTCACAGTCCCCAAGTCCAGAATAGACTATGGGAGGCGCACAGTACTACATAGAGCCATGACTACATGGAACTCTATTCCACATCAAGTAACTCATGCCAGCAATAAATTTAGATTTAAAAAACAGATAAATACACCTTATGGAACAGTGGGGACTGTCAAGCAAAAGAAACATAGACACATGCAAACAAACACATGATAACATACGCACTTTACACACATGTACACATGGATTTTGTGTTATAGATATGTGGTAGTAGAGTAGAGGCCTAAGGGCACACATTTAATACGTTGTGAAATATTTTATGAATGTATTATAATGTTTTTCAAATGTATAACTGCCTTATTTTTGCAGGACTGCAGGAAGAGTATGCTGTTTGCCTTCAGTTTTCTTCCCGTCATAAACCATTGTACAATAATACAGGCCTGAAGCTTAGCTTAGCAGTGCAGGAGTTTCTGTTCTGATCACTTCAGATCTCAGAGAAAGGTAACACCACTGTACGTAACAGCATTAGCTGTAGTGCAAACCTGTTTTACCTCTACCTCCCAGTTGGGGGAGTAGATTGTCTGATTTAGGTTATAGCGGGTAAACCCTGTGACCCTCAGGTAACTGGCAAGTGGCAACAGAATTGTAATGAGGAAGTCCTTGATTTCCTCCACAGATAGATGTGAAGAATTATGACATAGAAATAAGCTATTAAGTTTGATGAGGTAATAGTGCTGCTCTTCCCCTTGCCTCATATAGACCTAGTCTCTGGCCACTATGGCTGCGTTTACACAGGCAGTCAAATTCAGATTTATTTATTTTTATCACTAATTGGTCTTTTGACCAATCAGATTAGCTCTGAAAAATATCTGATGTGAAAGATCTGATTTGTATTTAGCATTTAGTATGGATTTATTATGGATCCCCATGCTGTTACATACAGTATGTCAAATCTGCTCAATAAACTCTGGCTGAGCATGGTGAGACAGTGGTAATGAACCAGTCAACCTCGTAATTGTGGGTATAGAAGGCTTGCAGTTGCATCACAAATCACTTATCAACCGCACCAGGCACCATGTTGGAAGTCCTCCAATCGTCTACATGGTTGGCTGTGTTTCGCTACCACTGGAAACTTCGGGAAGATTGCCAATTATTTTGTTTTTCTAAGGACCTAGAAAACAGAGTTAGTTGGAGAACCTATACAAGTAAATATATTTAGAAAATAATAAAAAATGTAGTATTAGCTAGCTAGGTACATACATTTAATGTGCAGGCTAACTCAAATGAGCTGCTAACGTAATGTTCACTAGTTAGCTAACTTTACATACAGTACAGCTAGCTAAGTTAATTAAATATCAGCAGCTTGCTAACATCATATTAGCTAGTTAGCTATATTGATGTATATATCGTTGTAACTCTAAATGCATTTGTACATAGGTAGCTAGCTAACGCCATTGAAGAGGGTGAAATGATTAGCTATCAGTTCCAACTGTCAGAGAAGGGAGAGTAGGCTACTCTGGATTTTTATTTTAATTTTATTATTATTTAACTAGGCAAGTCAGGGCAACTTCCAGGAATTGTATACAGATCCTTGCAACATTATCATGCTGAAACATGAGATGATGGTGGCGGATGAATGGCACGACAATGGGCCTCAGGATCTCGTAACTGTATCTCTGTTCTTTCAAATTGCCATTGATAAAATGCAATTGTGTTCGTTGTCTGTAGTTTATGCCTGCCCATACCAATACCCTACCGCCACCATGGGACACGTCGACATCAGCATTCCGCTCGCCCACACTATGCCATACATGTGGTCTGCAGTTGTGAGGACGGTTGGAGATACTGTCAAATTCTCTAAAATGACGTTGGAGGTGGCTTATGGTAGAGATAATAACATTACATTTTCTGGCAACACCTTTGGTGGAACTTCATGCAAGTCAGCATGCCAATTGCACACTCCCTCGAAACTTGAGACATCTGTGGTATTGTGTTGATTGTGTCACGTCGTGTATGTAGGTGGCAGGGAAGTCAAGCGCAGGAGAATTAAACTTGGTATAAATGGAGTATTTTAATAACTTAAAACATAAACTCCAAAACCAAAGTCCATAATAAAATAAATGTGGGTACAAGAACCCGTCGCACAGCAATCCATAGAACATGAACATAACAATAAACAATCTCTGACAAGGACATGAGGGGAAACAGAGGGTTAAATACACAACAATTAATGAATGGGATTGGAACCAGGTGTGTAAGAAGACCAGACAAAACCAATGGAAAATGAAACATAGATCAATGATGGCTAGAAGACCAGTGACGTCGAACAAGGAGAGGCATCGACTTCGGTAGAGGCGCAGGGGGCGCAGGGCGATCCGGATGGAGACGGTGGAACTCTCATAGTAGAGAAGGATCTAACACGTCCTCCACCAGAACCCAGCATCTCTCCTCCAGACCGTACCCCTCCCAGTCCACGAGGTACTGAAGGCCCCTCGCCCGACGTCAGGTAAGGGTTGTAACTTACCTCTGGGCAGGTGTCTAGGAGCCATGCGCTGGGCGCACACTGAGCAGGAGGAAACATAAACCCTTACGTCTCTTTCTAAAGTGGGCCACCAGTACCTCCCACTAAGACAGCTCACCGTCCGACCGATCCCAGGATGACCAGAGGAGGGTGACGTGTGAGCCCAATAGATCAGCTGATCGCGGACAGCAGACGGAACGTACAGACGCCCAGTTGGACACTGAGGGGGAGCGGGCTCTGCACGTAACGCCCGCTTAATGTCCGCGTCCAGCTCCCACACTACCGGCGCCACCAAGCAAGAGGCTGGGAGTATGGGAGTGGGATCAATGGACCACTCCTCTGTGTCATACAGCCGGGACAGTGAGTCTGCCTTGACGTTCTGGGAGCCTGATCTGTAAGAGAGGGTAAACACAAAATGGGTGAAAAACATGACCCTCCTTGCCTGACGAGGATTCATTCTCCTCGCTGCCCGGATGTACTCCAGATTGCGGTCCAGATGAGAAAGGGGTGTTTAGCCCCCTCAAGCCAATGTCTCCACACCTTCAAAGCTTTAACGACAGCCAACAGCTCCCGGTCCCCCACATCATAGTTTCACTCCACCAGGCTGAGCTTCTTAGAGAAGAAAGCACAGTGGCGGAGTTTCGGTGGCATACCCGAGCACTGAGAACAGCTCCTATCCCAGCCTCGGAGGCGTCCACCTCCATTATGAAGACCAAAGAGAGATCCGGATGTGCCAACACAGGAGCCGAGGTAAACAGAGCCTTCAAGTGCCTAAAAGCCCCGTCCGCCCCAGCTGACCACTGCAAGCGCACCGGGCCCCCCCTTCAGCAGTGAGGTAATGGGAGCAGCCACCTGACCAAAACCCCGGATAAACCTCCGGTAGTAGTTGGCAAACCCTAAGAATCGCTGCTCCTCCTTCACCGTGGTGGGAGTCGACCAATTACGCACGGCTGCAATGCGGTCACTCTCCATCTCCACTCCTGACGTGGAAATGCGATGCCCTAGGAAGGAGACGGACTGTTGAAAGAACAAGCATTTCTCAGGCTTGACATACAGGTCATGCTCCAACAGGCGACCAAGCACCTTGCGCACCAGGGACACATGCTCGGCGCGTGTAGCGGAGTTCATCAGAATGTCATCGATATACACCACTACACCCTGCCCGTGCAGGTCCCTGAAAATCTCGTCTACAAAGGATTGGAAGACTGATGGAGCATTCATCAACCCGTACGGCATAACAAGGTACTCATAATGCCCTGAGGTGGTACTAAATGCCGTCTTCCACTCGTCTCCCTCTCGGATACGCACCAGGTTGTACGCACTCCTGAGATCCAGTTTAGTGAAGAAGCGCGCCCCGTGCATTGACTCAATCGCCGTGGCGATAAGAGGTAGCGGGTAACTGTACCTCACCGTGATTTGATTTAGACCTCGATAATCAATGCACGGGCGCAGACCTCTACCCTTCTTCTTCACAAAAAAGAAACTCGAGGAGACGGGTGAAGTGGAGGACCGAATGTACCCCTGACGCAGGGATTCGGAGACATATGTCTCCATAGCCACCGTCTCCGCTTGCGACAGGGGATACACGTGACTCCTGGGAAGTGCAGCGTCTACCAGGAGATCTATCGCACAATTCCCCCATCGATGGGGTGGTAATTGAGTCGCCTTCTTTTTACAGAAGGCGAGAGCCAAATCGGCATATTCTGGGGGTGGAGACGGTGGAGACCTGGTCTGGACTTTCCACCGTAGTAGCACCATCGGAAACCCCTAAACACCTACCTAAGCACTTTTGCGACCACCCCGTGAGAGCCCTCTGTGGCCAAGAAATAGTGGGGTTATGATAAGCTAACCAGGCTAGGCCTAGCACCACTGGATACGCAGGAGAGTCAATAAGGAAAAGACTAATCTTTTCCGTGTGACCCCCCCACATCACCATACTCTGAGGAGCGGTGGTCTCCCTGATAAGCCCTGACCCTAATGGTTGACTATCTAAGACGTGAATGGGGAAAGGTACATCCACGGGAACAATAGGAGTTCCTAAACTATGAGTAAACACTTTATCAATGAAATTCCCAGCCGTGCCTGAATCTACTAGCACCTTATGCTGGGCACGAGGGAAAAACAATCTGGAAAAGTGACAGACACAAATATATGTGCGACAGAGGGCTCTGGGTGAGAATGGTGCCGACTCACCTGGGGTGACGCAAGAGCGCCCTGCCTGCTGCCTCGATTCCCAGAGGAACCAACCCGGCACCGACCAGCAGTGTGCTCTCTGCGGCCACAGATGGTGCACGAGCGGGAACCCCCTCCGGTCTCCCTGCGCACCGTCCCTCCCAGCTCCATGGATGGACAGGTCCACCAGCTGGTCGAAGGTGAGGGTGGTGTCTTTGCAGGCCAGCTCCTGACGGACGTCCTCGCGTAGACTGCAGTGGTAATGGTCGATCAGGGCCATATTGTTCCATCCCGCGCCAGCAACCAGGGTCCTAAACTCCAGAGCAAACTCCTGTGCGCTCCTCGTCTCCTGCCTCAGATGATAGAGACGCTCACCCGCCGCTCTGCCCTCAGGTGGGTGGTCGAAAACTGTGAACTCCTCAAAATGGTCCAATGCTGCATCTTCCCCTCCACACACGGCGCTGGCCCACTCCAGTGCTTTCCCGGTGAGGCACGAGACGAGGGCGAAAACCTTCTCATGGTCCAATGGAGCTGGTTGGACCGTGGCCAGATAAAGGTTTAATTGGCGGAGGAAACCCTGGCAGTTGGCAGCACTTCCGTCGTACCCCCGTGGCATCGGTAGACAGATCCCACTGGGTTCAGGTGGTAAAGGGGCGCCCAGGATAGACCCCAGTTGTGCTGGTGGAGGCACTGGAAGAACTCCCTGTCTCTCCCAGCGGTCCATATTCTGGACAACGCGATCCATGGCAAAGCTCAGATGGTAAAGCTTCTCCGTATGGTCCTGGACGCGTTCCTCCACCTCCATGTCCGGGGTATTTTCTCCTGCTGACTTCATATTTCAAATCAAATCAAATCAAATCAAATTTTATTAGTCACATACACATGGTTAGCAGATGTTAATGCGAGTGTAGCGAAATGCTTGTGCTTCTAGTTCCGACAATGCAGTAATAACCAACAAGTAATCTAACCTAACAATTCCACAACTACTACCTTATACACACACACAAGTGTAAAGGGATAAAGAATATGTACATAAAGATATATGAATGAGTGGTGGTACAGAACGGCATGGCAAGATGCAGTAGATGGTATAGAGTACGGTATATACATATGAGATGAGTACTGTAGGGTATGTAAACATAAAGTGGCATAGTTTAAAGTGGCTAGTGGTACATGTATTACATAAAGATGGCAAGATGCAGTAGATGATATAGAGTACAGTATATACATATGAGATGGGTAATGTAGGGTATGTAAACATTATATTAAGTGGCATTGTTTAAAGTGGCTAGTGGTACATTTTTACATAATTTCCATCAATTCCCATTTTTAAAGTGGCTGGAGTTGAGTCAGTATGTTGGCAGCGGCCGCTAAATGTTAGTGGTGGCTGTTTAACAGTCTGATGGCCTTGAGATAGAAGCTGTTTTTCAGTCTCTCGGTCCCTGCTTTGATGCACCTGTACTGACCTCGCCTTCTGGATGATAGCGGGGTGAACAGGCAGTGGCTTGGGTGGTTGTTGTCCTTGATGATCTTTATGGCCTTCCTGTGACATCGGGTGGTGTAGGTGTCCTGGAGGGCAGGTAGTTTGCCCCCGGTGATGCGTTCTGCAGACCTCACTACCCTCTGGAGAGCCTTACGGTTGTGGGCGGAGCAGTTGCCGTACCAGGCGGTGATACAGCCCGACAGGATGCTCTCGATTGTGCATCTGTAGAAGTTTGTGAGTGCTTTTGGTGACAAGCCGAATTTCTTCAGCCTCCTGAGGTTGAAGAGGCGCTGCTGCGCCTTCTTCACAACGCTGTCTGTGTGGGTGGACCAATTCAGTTTGTCCGTGATGTGTACACCGAGGAACTTAAAACTTTCCACCTTCTCCACTACTGACCCGTCAATGTGGATAGGGGGGTGCTCCCTCTGCTGTTTCCTGAAGTCCACAATCATCTCCTTTGTTTTGTTGACGTTGAGTGTGAGGTTATTTTCCTGACACCACACTCCGAGGGCCCTCACCTCCTCCCTGTAGGCCGTCTCGTCGTTGTTGGTAATCAAGCCTACCACTGTAGTGTCATCCGCAAACTTGATGATTGAGTTGGAGGCGTGCATGGCCACGCAGTCGTGGGTGAACAGGGAGTACAGGAGAGGGCTCAGAACGCACCCTTGTGGGGCCCCAGTGTTGAGGATCAGCGGGGTGGAGATGTTGTTACCTACCCTCACCACCTGGGGGCGGCCCGTCAGGAAGTCCAGGACCCAGTTGCACAGGGCGGGGTCGAGACCCAGGGTCTCGAGCTTGATGACGAGTTTGGAGGGTACTATGGTGTTAAATGCTGAGCTGTAATCGATGAACAGCATTCTCACATGGGTATTCCTCTTGTCCAGATGGGTTAGGGCAGTGTGCAGTGTGGTTGCGATTGCGTCGTCTGTGGACCTATTGGGTCGGTAAGCAAATTGGAGTGGGTCTAGGGTGTCCGGTAGGGTGGAGGTGATATGGTCCTTGACTAGTCTCTCAAAGCACTTCATGATGACGGAAGTGAGTGCTACGGGGCGGTAGTCGTTTAGCTCAGTTACCTTAGCTTTCTTGGGAACAGGAACAATGGTGGCCCTCTTGAAGCATGTGGGAACAGCAGACTGGGATAAGGATTGATTGAATATGTCCGTAAACACACCAGCCAGCTGGTCTGCGCATGCTCTGAGGACGCGGCTGGGAATGCCATCTGGGCCTGCAGCCTTGCGAGGGTTAACACGTTTAAATGTTTTACTCACCTCGGCTGCAGTGAAGGAGAGCCCGCAGGTTTTGGTAGGGGGCCGTGTCAGTGGCACTGTATTGTCCTCAAAGCGGGCAAAAAAGTTGTTTAGCCTGTCTGGGAGCAAGACATCCTGGTCCGCGACGGGGCTGGTTTTCTTTTTGTAATCCGTGATTGACTGTAGACCCTGCCACATACCTCTTGTGTCTGAGCTGTTGAATTGCGACTCGATTTTGTCTCTGTACTGGGACTTAGCCTGTTTGATTGCCTTGCGGAGAGAATAGCTACACTGTTTGTATTCGGTCATGCTTCCGGTCACCTTGCCCTGGTTAAAAGCAGTGGTTCGCGCTTTCAGTTTCACGCGAATGCTGCCGTCAATCCACGGTTTCTGGTTTGGGAATGTTTTAATCGTTGCTGTGGGTACGACATCGTCAATGCACTTCCTAATGAACTCGCTCACCGAATCAGCATATTCGTCAATATTGTTGTTGGACGCAATGCGGAACATATTCCAATCCGCGTGATCGAAGCAGTCTTGAAGCGTGGATTCAGATTGGTCGGACCAGCGTTGAACAGACCTGAGCGCGGGAGCTTGTTGTTTTAGTTTCTGTTTGTAGGCTGGAATCAACAAAATGGAGTCGTGGTCAGCTTTTCCGAAAGGGGGGCGGGGGAGGGCCTTATATGCGTCGCGGAAATTAGTATAACAATGATCTAGGGTTTTTCCAGCCCTGGTAGCACAATCGATATGCTGATAGAATTTAGGGAGTTTTGTTTTTAGATTAGCCTTGTTAAAATCCCCAGCTACGATGAATGCAGCCTCAGGGTGTGTGGTTTCCACACACAGATAAAGTTCGTTCAGGGCCATCGATGTGTCTGCTTGGGGGGGAATATATACGGCTGTGATTATGATTGAAGAGAATTCCCTTGGTAGATAATGCGGTCGACATTTGATTGTGAGGAGTTCTAGATCAGGTGAACAGAATGACTTGAGTTCCTGTGTGTTGTTATGATGATCACACCACGTCTCGTTAATCATAAGGCATACCCCCCCGCCCCTCTTCTTACCAGAAAGATGTTTGTTTCTGTCGGCGCGATGCATGAAGAAACCAGCTGGCTGCACCGACTCCGTTAGCGTCTCTTGAGTTAGCCATGTTTCCGTGAAGCAGAGCACGTTGCAATCCCTGATGTCTCTCTGGAATGCTACCCGTGCTCGGATTTCATCAACCTTATTGTCAAGAGACTGGACATTGGCGAGTAGTATGCTAGGGAGTGGAGCGCGATGTGCCCGTCTCCGAAGCCTGACCACGAGACCGCCTCGTTTGCCCCTTTTACGGCGTCGCACAGGGTCGCCGGCTGGGATCAGATCCATTGTATTGGGTGGAAGGCAAAACACTGGATCCGTTTCGGGAAAGTCATATTCCTGGTAGGAACGATGATGAGTTGACGTTAATCGTATATTCAGTAGTTCCTCCCGACTGTATGTAATGAAACCTAAGATTACCTGGGGTACCGATGTAAGAAATAACACATAAAAAAACAAAATACTGCATATTTTCCAAGGAACGCGAAGCGAGGCGGCCATCTCTTTTTCGGCGCCGGAAGTAAACCAGGTCAGAGATTCTGTCACGTCGTGTATGTAGGTGGCAGGGAAGTCAAGCGCAGGAGAATTAAACTTGGTATAAATGGAGTATTTTAATAACTTAAACCATAAACTCCAAAACCAAAGTCCATAATAAAATAAATGTGGGTACAAGAACCCGTCGCACAGCAATCCATAGAACATGAACATAACAATAAACAATCTCTGACAAGGACATGAGGGAAACAGAGGGTTAAATACACAACAATTAATGAATGGGATTGGAACCAGGTGTGTAAGAAGACCGGACAAAACCAATGGAAAATGAAACATAGATCAATGATGGCTAGAAGACCGGTGACATCGATTACCGAGCACCGCCTGAACAAGGAGAGGCATCGACTTCGGCAGAAGTCGTGACAGTTTGACATAATTATACATTTTAGAGTGGCCTTTTTTTGTCCCCAGCACAAGGAGCACCTGTGTAATGACCATGCTGTTTAATCAGCTTCTTCATATGTCAGGATAAAAAAGGATACATTATCACTAACAAGGATGTTAACAAATTTGTGAACAAAATTGGAAAGAAATAAGCTTTTTGTGCGTTTGTGCAGTGTGGGAGTAGGCATGTCTATCTTTCAAGGATTTGCTGCTTCAGCATGGAAGGATGACCACTAATGACCATTAGTGAAGTGGCATTGCCATTAGAGTATTACCGCCACACCAGCGTTCACGAGTCATGAAGGCAGTTAAATTCCACGTGACTGTTTAGTCATGGTAATTAGGCTTCTCCAAGCTCTGATGCTGCTGATGGTCATTAGTAGCCTACTAAACTTGCTAACTGCCTGGAACTCAGCACAGAGTGATATCCTCTGTTAAAAAGAGGAGAATCCCATCCGCTTTCTATAAGCTAGGCCTACTATATTTCTCACCTTTTGTCTTTACAACAGGAGTATAGCCTACCTGGCTGGCATGAAAATGAATCATGGGAAAAGCGTCCTCCATTCATTATTTAAGTGCATAGATACAAGTATTTTTTCCCCGCTGCCCCTGTTTCGAGACAGGTGCATGATAATGGTCCATTCTGAATCAAAACATATTTCACACATATTATTTAGTATATGTAAAGACAAGATTAAATCAAGAATAGTCAGATGGGTGACAATATCAGCCTATCACTTGTGAATTATATATAATCACTTGTGAATGTTGCCTAGCATAAAGCAAGAAACAATGTATTTTTTTGTGCAACTTTTTCAAATCATAGTCGCACACCTCATGTAGCCTAGCCCATAGGCCTATATGTTTTGATAAGGTTTGTATCACAACTAAAGTGGGCAAATACTTCTTAAAATTAGGCACATTAATCCGCTTTACAAGAGGTGTATAGCCTAACTGGCATACATAAACAGCACGTGAGTTTCAAGTTTGGGGAAGATAATTTTCACCATAAAAATGCACCTTTTATAATAAAAGCATTACATGCATAATAATGGTGTTTTCCCACTAATGGAACATTTGTGCTTGTAGCCTACTGCAATGTGTGCATTGGTGCACTTATAATGTGAAGAAATAGCCTGATAGTTTATCATCATTTTAAGCTAAATGTTCTGATCTGTTGGGTCAGCCACATTGCGTAAAAATGTTTTTTGATGCTAGTGGTTGTATTAATTTGGGATCTAGCGCATCCCACAACTGTCCCAGACTATGCTTGAAATATTTATTTATTACACAGAATAGGTCAACATTTGTACTATGGGGGATAGTAGATTGACATAGGCTAGTGCTTTTGCTGTTCGTTAGGCTTACTCATCTTGTTGGCTGACGAAAAGTAAATGTGGAGAGTTCTTCTAATATCTTAAATATGCACCTCGGGATTGGATAAGGACATGCGCAGTTGTGTCCCCGGTGTGTCTGGCTTCACTTGTAGCCTGTGATGGTGGCAAAAGGCATGGATTTTTTTAGGGTGCATTATGGCCACACAAAGGGTATGCCGCTGGGAAATTCGAGGCATTATAAAGTGCTTGTCAAATTGTGAATAAGAGACTGATAAAGTGAGAACAGCCTGCGCAAAACAACAAAGCAGAGCTCATGCTTTTCAAGAGCCTTTTTTCAAATCATCATTAGAGTCGCATCATGCAGCCTTACAATGTATTAAAAATCAAAACATATATAGCTCAACATTTGTAGAACAACTAAAGTTACATTATAACTCAAAATTAAGCATATAGGGGTACCTATTTCTTTGTTAACCGCTCAACACAGAATAGCAACACATGTGCGCACTCCCTCAAATCGTTTGAAGAAAATATCCTTCTATTTTATCCAGCTATGTTCAATTGTATTCTTCATACTATAAAATGAAGCTACGGAATTCTAAGCAAATCTTGTCTGCTAAATGAACTAGTGTAGCCCACAGCCATTTGGCATAGTCAGATCAGGATCTAACATAAGGACAACTCAGAGTATGCTATTCTATTCTTCTTAAAGAGACTACATTTTCTTCATATCATGCCTCTTTAGACCTGTCTAAAATAAATAATGGATTTATTGTGAATGTGTGGGTTATATTACATGGATTTATTAGACTTTTCAAATGTATGCATCAGTGGCTTGTAGGCTATGTGGAAGCCAAGAGATGCTAAATGTGTTTATGTTAATTAACGTCAATTACCTTGAGGCCGACAGTTATTTGCTTGACAATAACCAGCTGACAAAATTTTGTGACCTCCACAGCCCTAGTTGCCATGCAGCAAAGTCAACATAAGGAAATTCCTGAGCCATACGGTGGAGATCAGGTAACTAAGGACCTGCCACTGAAAATGGAGTTGTGTGTTGTTTACTCTCATGGCTTACTCTGTCTACTCTCTTGATTTCTCATTTCTCATTGTTTTCTGATTTTTTGTTAACTGTAAGAGTCACAGAGATAATATTTGATCACATATGTATGCTCGTCTTATAAAAGGAATTTAAAATATGTCTATACCTTTCACTCATTAGCCTACCTCATATAGAGCTTGGATTTGAAGCTGATTGACCTGGTACTAGACCAGTTTTGGTCATGCTCTCCCTCGCTATGTACCACATGGGTCGCGTCAGCCAGGCTAGTTTCAGAATGCCACTACCATCCATGATAGTCCTCCACAGACGACTGACAGAAATATCATACAAACACCGCTGGGGAGAGAAGGGATGGTTATAAACTTTCTGTTCAGAGGGAAGACAAGTAAATCAAATCTTCAGAACCCTTGCCTGTACTCACATATCAGCTGTAGAGCATGGCTTCTCGCTATTACCATCTGGGAAAACAAAATTGACCAAAGAAAAAGATGAAAGTTTAATTATTTAGATTAGACCTATTCAATAAACCCCTTTAACATCAGCAGTTACTGTATACACTTTACAGAGACTTGTCTTTTATCAAATATAAAAATGATTTAAAGAGATAAAGAAAGAGGAAGAGAGAGAGGGTTAAATAGTGGAATGGGGTGTTTTTATTTGTTTTTTATATTTGGGGCTTATAGTTTTTTGTTGTGAGGGCATGGTAATTTTCCTTTTCCCCAATTTTGTATACTGGAATTTATTTTTTTATTTTTTTATTTCACCTTTAATTAACCAGGTAGGCCAGTTGAGAACAAGTTATCATTTACAACTGCGACCTGTCCAAGATAGAGCAAAGCAGTGCAACACAAACAACACAGAGTTACACATGGGATAAACAAATGTACAGTCAATAACACAATAGAAGAGTTTATATACAGTGTGTGCAAATGTAGTAAGATTAGGGAGGTAAGGCAATAAATAGGCCATAGTGGCGAAGTAATTACAATTTAGCAATTAAACACTGGAGTGATAGATGTGAAGAAGATGAATGTGCAAGTAGAGATACTGGGGTGCTAAGGAGCAACAACAACAGAAAATAACATGGGGATGAGGTAGTTGGGTGGGCTATTTACAGATGGGCTATGTACAGGTGCAATGATCGGTAAGCTGCTCTGACAGCTGATGCTTAAAGTTAGTGAGGGAGATATAAGTCTCCAGCTTCAGTGATTTTTGCAATTTGTTCCAGTCATTGGCAGCAGAGAACTGGAAGGAAAGGCGGCCAAAGGAAGAGTTGGCTTTGGGGGTGACCATTGAAATATACCTGCTGGAGCGTGTGCTATGGATGGGTGCTGCTATGGTGACCGGTGAGCTGAGATAAGGCAGGGATTTACCTAGCAAAGACTTATAGATGACCTGGAGCCAGTGGGTTTGGTGACTAATATGAAGCGAGGGCTAGCCAACGAGAGCATACAGGTCGCAGTGGTGGGTAGTATATGGGGCTTTGGTGACAAATCGGATGGCACTGTGATAGACTACATCCAATTTGCTGAGCAGAGTGTTGGTGGCTATTTTGTAAATGACATCGCCGAAGTCAAGGATCGGTAGGATAGTCAGTTTTACAAGGGTATGTTTGGCAGCATGAGTGAAGGATGCTTTGTTGCGAAATAGGAAGCCGATTCTAGATTTAATTTTTGGATTGGAGATGCTTAATGTGAGTCTGGAAGGAGAGTGTACAGTCTAAACAGACACCTAGGTATTAGTTGTCCACATATTCTAAGTCAGAACCGTCCAGAGCAGTGATGCTAGACCGGCGGGCAGGTGTGGGCAGCGATCGGTTGAAGAGCATGCATTTGGTTTTGCTTGCATTTAAGAGCAGTTGGAGGCCACGGAAGGAGTGTTGTATGGCATTGAAGCTTGTCTGGAATTTACTGGAATTTATTGTAGGTAGGCCGTGACTGGCCTCACACTCCAGTACAGTAGGTGGCGGTGTATGCACCTAAAAGTTGGATATGCTACGCCAGCCAAATCTCGAAGAAGAAGAAGAAGAAAATAGATAAATTATTGAAGGATAAGAGTGCAGAGAGAAGAGACCGCAAGAAAGAACAAAACACTTACACAATTACACTGTGGCAAGTTGCCGGTAAATAAACAGACAACAACAAGCAGTAGAAATGCAATGTTTAGCTAGAGCGTTTTGAGCAGTCACCTGTCGAAAAGCACACCATCTGCTTGCAGATGAACAGGGAGGAATAATGGTGCTTCTAAGACAACTGGGAACTATGGAAAAATAAGACGAGGTCTAATCATGATGTCAGTCATCTTCAGGTCAGAAAGTCAGAGCTCTAGAAAGATGCCAGAGTTGCCGACTTCCAATTCCAAATTGGGTGACCATTCAAAATAATTTTTCCCAGTCGGAGTCCAATTTTTTGGAGTCCCGAGTTGTTTTAAACACGTCATAAGTTCCAACAATAATGTTTCGTCTTCAGCTGACATTTTGAAATGTGTTGTCATATTTTTCTTCAACTAGTCCCGCGATTGATGTTTCCAATTTCAACCTATCAATTTTAACTTTGGTTACGTTCCCCTGTTCAGATGTTGCATCCATCAACCAATGGTTGCGCACCATGTCATCGACTGACAGAATGCTATAACAAATTATGTGGTTAGCTGATACGTAAAATACCTATCCAGGAGTTGTAAGATCTGGCATCTGTCAGCAGTGCCTGGGCAGAGGAAAGCGCCCAATAAATACATGTGTCAACTTTTACCTGTGTACGTCGTTTGAGTCACTGATAGAGGATGGGGGTCAAAAATGGACATATGTTTGTTAGGATCCTCTTTTTCGTAATACAATGTTTTGACAAAGCACTTCGTCAAAGATTTGGGATTTCATTTAAATAAAGCCCTCCAAGTCAAGTCTGTGGTAGCCTCTGCCGAGTCCCCAACAACCGGATGTTCCGCTTTTCAGGGGAAATGGAAAGAGACTGTGACACGACTTCCACTTTTGAACTAACATCTTAATTCCTCCTTCACATTTACTGGATTGGTTGAACAGTGCAGAGGAGGACCAGTATGTAAGGGATCTTGTTTCATGCTTTGCGCCTCAAAATTATTTTGGGATTTCTGAAGCAGGGCGCCCATCAAGGGGGTTATTTCGGGGGTTGTGTATGAAGTGGATGCAGATGCTATACCTGAGGAAGTAGAGGAAGTGATTGGTGCACGTCGACTGACCTGTATGGTGGATGGAGTAAGGATCCCACTTTGCCCATATTATTGCTTTTTGATTAGTCTCTCCCTTCTCGTATAAAGCTAGGCTTTATGAGATGCCCTGTAAGAGCTTTTGTGCAAAAGCCCTTCCAGTGTTATAAAAGACTTGAGGCATGTATCAAGTGTATGCATCATGTGCCAGATGAGGTGCTGCAACTGAGTCCGCGGATGCCCCCGTTAGGGTGAAGGAGATGTTCATTTATGATGTTAATTTATTTTCCCTTTTGTACTTTTTTTGCACATTTGCACATCGTTACAACACTGTACAGTGTGTTCGGGAAGTATTCAGACCCCTTCACTTTTTCCACATTTTGTTACGTTACAGGCTTATTCTAAAATGTATGAAAATACCTTTTTTCCTCATCAATCTACACACAATGTTTACAAATGTATTAAAAAGAAAAAACAGAAATACCTTATTTACATAAGTATTCAGACCCTTTGCTATGAGACTAGAAATTGAGCTCAGGTGCATTCTGTTTTAATTGATCATCCTTGAGATGTTTCTACAACTTGATTGGAGTCCACCTGTGGTAAATTCAACTGATTGAACAATATTTAGAAAGGCACACACCTGTCTATATGAGGTCCCACAGTTGGCAGTGCATGTCAGAGCAAAAATCAAGCCATGAGGTTGATGAAATTGTCCGTAGAGCACAGAGACAGGATTGTGTCAAGGCACAGATCTGGGGAAGGGTACCAAAAAATGTCTGTGGCATTGAAGGTCCCCAAGAACACAGTGACCTCCATCATACTTAAATGGAAGAAATTTGGAACCACCAAGACTCTTCCTAGAGCTGGCCGCCCCGGCCAAACTGAGCAATCGGGGGAGAAGGGCCTTGGTCAGGGAGGTGACCAAGAACCAGATGGTCACTCTGACAGAGCTCCAGAGTTCCTCTATGGAGATGGGAGAAACTTCCAGATGGACAGCCATCTCTGCAGCACTCCACCAGTCAGGCCTTTATGGTAGAGTGGCTAGATGGAAGGCCACTCCTCAGTAAAAGGCACATGACAGCCCGCTTGGAGTTTGCCAAAAGGCACATAAAGGACTCTCAGACCATGAGAAACAAGATTCTCTGTTCTGATGAAAACAAGATCGAACTCTTTGGCCTGAATGCCAAGCATCACATCTGGAGGAAACCTGGCACCATCCCTATGGTGAAGCATGGTGGTGGCAGCCTTATGCTGTGGGGATGTTTTTCAGTGCCAGGGACTGGGAGACTAATCAGGATCGAGGGAAAGATGAACGGAGCAAAGTACAGAGAGATCCTTAATGAAAACCTGCTCAAGAGCACTCAGGACCTCAGAACAGTGAGAAGGTTCACCTTCCAACAGGACAACGACCCTGAGAACACAGCCAAGATAATGCAGGAGTAACTTCGGGACAAGTCTTTGAATTTCCTTGAGTGGCCCAGCCAGAGCCCAGACTTGAACCTGATCGAACATCTCTGGAGAGACCTGAAAATAGCTGTGCAGCGACGCTCCCCATCTTGAAAGGATCTGCAGAGAAGAATGGGAGAAACTCCCCCAAAACAGGTGTGCCAAGCTTATAGCGTCATACCCAAGAAGACTCAAGGCTGTAATCACTGCCAAAGGTGCTCCAACAAAGTACTGAGTAAAGGGTTTGAATTCTTACGTAAATGTTATGTTTCAGTTTTTATTCTTAATACATTTGCAAAACATTCTTAAAACCTGTTTTGCTTTGTCATTATGGCGTATTGTGTGAAGAATGATTGCAATTTTTTACATTTTATCATCCATTTTAGAATAACGCTGTAACGTAACAAAATGTAGGAAAAGTGAAGCGGTCTGAATACTTTACGATTGCACTAATATGCCATAATATGACATTTGAAATGTCTCTATTCCTTTGGAACTTTTGTGAGTGTAATGTTTACTGTTTATTTTGGATTGTTTATTATCTATTTCACTTGCTTTGGCAATATAAACTATATGTTTCCCATGCCAATAAAGCCCTTTGAATGCAATTTAATTAAAAGAGGTGGTGAGAATAAGGGCTGTCCAGCGTGTATCATATCTGGAGCCAGTGAGAAGAGTGGAAGGAGTGAGTGGCGTATAAGATGCAATGGTAATTGAGACTGCACCAGTGAATGTTTCTTGGCAATCAAGGGATCCTGATATATTACATGTGAAAGGGTGGAATTTGTAGCATTTATTGCAATGGCCATAAACTGCACAGCACAAACAACGAAGAAATGAAAGGAAATTGGAATTATTGTGAGTTCAGCAGAACGATTTTTGTGACTGAGTTTACAGCCGAGGCATTGCAAGAAATCCTTTAAAAGGATGGTCCACCCTCACAGGCTCCTGAGTCTGTGTAGGGATGTGACTTGAATTGGAATGTGACTGAAGGAGTGGGATATTATGTAAAACTAACAAAGTCAATTTTTTCATTTTCTATGATTTCGGTTTTCCCACTTTTCTTCCTATAATTAATATGTTTTCTATAGTTTACAACCTGTACAGTAGGTGGCGGCATGCATCTTTAACGCTTGTTTGCGGGCCGCCATAATACCATAGAATAAGACGTCTGTCGTAAAATGATTGCAACAATGTTGCCCGAGTAGAGTTCAGTGGAGTTCATGGCTAAAAGTCAGTAGATAATTACAATGTTTCGATTTCAAAGGCATTTGATGTATTGTATACTTTATGTTGAATTCATTCCAATCGAGTTTCCTGTCGCAAGTCGATAGCCTACCTTTAGGGAGCCCTAAACTGAATTGATATCCAGTTATATTAGCGTGAAAATGGAATCATTTAACGGAGAGGGTAAGAACTCAAATGTTCTAAACAAAGTCCACTTAGTAGTCCAATTAATATTTGAAACTTGTTGTTAATCTGGCGCATTCTGTGTATTAAATAAGTTATCCAATGCCTTTATCGTCTAGCATCTGTCAGTTGTGTTTGCAATTATATGACAATATGACTAGCTATGTTTACGAATTGCAAAGCCCATTCAAACACCGTGCACTGCCTACTCTAAGGTGTATGATGAGTCTTGGTATTTGCAGGGTAGGCTATTGGTTGTCAATGTTCTTGAATGAAAGCAGGGTTTTATCCCCTCTTCCTCGTCAACAGGAGGGAACCATGTACTTGTGGAAGTGAGCCCAGATATCCACATTTGTGGGTTCTGTAAGCAGCAGTACAATAACTTTGAAGTCTTTCTGGCCCACAAGCAAAATGGCTGCCACGTACCATCCTCTGACATATCAGCATCTAACTCGGCACCCACTCTTACAGGTAAGACTATTCTTGCAAGGTGTTTTATCCACAGGCTTGTTTAGAGAGATGAAAGGCTACCCCAGACTCCTTAAATATACCGTTGGAACAATGCATAGCCTATATATTTTCTCCTTCAAATACAACTTGTTATAAAGGCAAGTAAAAATTGGTTATGTGGTTACTCAGTAATCATGGTAACAATCTGATGTTTAGACAAATTACTCCGTTTTCTGGAAATGTATCCTATACAGTCAGAAATCCTTTCCCCCTAGATTCCAGCACAGAGTTTGTTTTCGAGGAAACCTACCAGACGTGTGTTATGAGAGGTGTCAAAAAGATCCTGACCAAAGCCTCTAAAACACCATCCAAAAAATTAAAACCTGCCCTGACTTCAAAGAGGCGCAGCTGCTGTTTCTCAGGTTGGTACCCTCACTTCCTCTTTTATTAGTCCTGTGACACATTCCTTCCATACTGCTGGTAGGGAGGGAGGGAGCACAATATCCGCTGGTCAGTTACAACCAATTGGCTCTTTTCTGAGTCTATTAACTTTTTTTATAGCTGGCTTTTACACTAATTATTAGTACAGTAAAGTTTTCTTGAAATGTGGTTCAAACAACACTTATATTCAGGGTGCATGAATCAATCACTTTTCTAATCAAATGCATAATCTATTCCTTTGCCCCTAGGATGCTCTTTCAAGACACAGTACGGTCAGAAAGATATGGAGCGGCATCTCAAAACACATACTGGTATGTAATAATACCAGTGGAATTTTATCATTAATCAAATTCTATTGATTTGTCATCCTAGCATGTATTGAGATTTTGACATTTATTTGTCCTCCAATCCTTGTGTGTGTCCAGGTGAGAAGCCGTTTGAATGTGAGCTGTGCCACAAGCGGTTCAGCCGGAGGGACAAGCTGAACATGCACCTCCGATCCCACACGGGAGAGAAGCCTCACAAGTGCAAGTACTGTCCCTACGCTGCGGCCGACAGCAGCAGTCTGAAGAAACACCTCCGTATCCACTATGATGAGAGGCCCTTCAAGTGCCAGATCTGCCCCTATGCCAGCCGCAACTCCAGCCAGCTCACCGTGCACCTCCGTTCACACACTGGTGGGTTTGCTTGGGTTTATTAGTACACTTAAGCATTTAATTGTGTAAGTCTGGTTCTGAAATCTGGTTAGCGAATGGTCTACATTGTTTCCCGTTCATTTGGGATTTAAATATGGGACATGGACTCATCGTGATATAAGACCGATTATGACTTCTAAAAAAGTCTGACAAACTTACGTTTTATTTGTCTGATGTTATATAAATGTATATATTCCTCTACTTTAGGGGATGCACCTTTCCAGTGCACTCGGTGTGAAGCAAAGTTCAAGATCAACTCTGACCTGAAGAGGCACATCCGCATCCACTCGGGTGAGAAGCCTTACAAGTGTGACTTCTGTGACTACCGCTGTGCCATGAAGGGCAACCTGAAATCACACGTCCAGATAAAACACGGCACGGCCAACTCCTTCCGCTGCCCTGAATGTGACTTCCTGTGCACCAATAAGACAGCTCTGAGGCAGCACTCACGAGAGCACCAGCCCACTCAACCCATCCAGTGCTCCATGTGCACCTACTCCTGCTCCAGCAAGGGGGCGTTCAAGGTCCATGAGCGGATCCACTCTGAGGAGCGACCTTTTAAATGTGACTTCTGCAGTTTCGCCACCAAGCAGCGCAGCAACCTGGTCATCCACAAGAAGAAGAAGTGCCACGCGGACAAGCCTGAGACAGGTATAGGTGGAAAAAGAGGCAAAGCCGGTGTCTGTAACGGAGAGGACCCTCCCAAGCCTGTGAGCTCCCGGTACCGGGCCAAGCTGGACGCAACGCGGGCCTTCCGCTGTGACCTGTGCGAGGCGTCGTTCGTGAGGGAGGACTCTCTGCGCAGCCACAGGAAGCAGCACCAGGACTCAGACTCCCAGCAGACTCTCTCTTTGACGCTCCAGCCCATCACCTCCCAGCACAGTGTTGTGACTGTGAGCCATGTACCCAGGCAAGACAGCCACACCACCCAAATCCCACTCCACCAGGTCCCCCTGACTCCCCTGGCCTCAGACCCCCTGGCCCCCTACAGCAGTGCCCAGCTCCAAATCATAGTTTCCCACCCTCTGGGTCAGGAGGGCTCCTTCCTTCCCCTGCAGGCTGGGCTAGACGTTGTGCAGCACCAGCATCACACCAAGGGATCCACCACGGTCCTCCTGAGCCCAGAGACCCAGGGCATGGTGGTCAACTGTATGAGCCTCACGCCCATACAGCAGCTAGCAGCTCAGAAACGGGTAGAGGGGGGCTCTCTGGAGCCTCAGACAGTCCTGCTGACACACCTCTCCCTAGGGGACAGCCGTAACCCTCTCCATCAGGCCCTACTTCAGACAGCCATCGCCTCCCAGGACTCCTCAGCCCACCGGAGCAGCACACAGACCTTCATCACCACCTGCTCAGACCTGGAGGGTCTCAGTGCTCTCATCCAGGAGGGGGGCACAGAGGTTACTGTGGTGACGGAGGGAGGGAACCACAGTAATCTAGTCACCATGGCAACGGCCACCTCCAGGTTTTCGCCCCCGGACATGATGTGTAGCGAAGGTGGCCCCTCGGAAGACTTGCCAAAGCAGGCACAGGTAACAGTGGTGCAGGGGTTTGGGGACAATGGCATTACCACCTGTGAGGAGGACAGTAGTATCATGGTCCCTAGCATCAGTTTAGGCAGCCAGGAAGTGGTCATCCACGGCTTGCCTCTGGTGGTGACTGCCCAGAATCAGCCTGTTCTAGAACACCTCTCAGTCTCTACACAGAACCTCTATTCAGTGTCAGACACACACACTTGATGGCCTCCAAGACTGACTAGACCACCATTACTGTACTGTTTGTCTGCAACAGATAAAATGGATAGCTATAACAAACGGTTAGATAGCAGCTCATGTTCTGTTACAGAATGTTCTCATGTGCAAGTTACATTACATTGACTCTTGACTCATGTCATAGCTTTGTCATGTTTAGGTTAACTTAGTTATTCATCATAAATCCAGAGTTGAAAAATGAAGTGTGACTAGTTTGTACCAAACAATCTGACTATAGTCATCTTTGACATGTTTTCCAATCATGAACTTTTCAATTCAGATGAACATGAAGAAAATGCATTACTTAAAGTGTCATGAAATAAAAACTAATAAAAGCAGTATCTGCTTGTGTTTCTGTGCTACTCTCTTATTGTTTTTTAAATGCTAATTGAAATGTATTGTTCTTGGTTCATGTGTCTGCTTTAAACAACATGTCATTGACCATGAATGAGTATTAACATTACAAAGTCAGATCTCCATGATATAAATTAATAACTTACATTTAAAAATCTAGATGGGTATGGACAGAAATAGCTTGCCATTACCTTTTACCTAGGCTTTCCAGTCACCCATTGTCTGTCAATAGAAGTTCCCAATTTGTCCACTAGATGTCAGTGGAGACCATAGAGCTTTGGGGCGTTTGTTCTTTGTATTGCAGCCTTTCATGGCATTGACATGGGCTGCGTTGACAGGCAGCCCAATTCTGATTTTTTTTTTCTAATCAGATCAGCTCTGAAGAAAATCTCATGTGATTGTTCAAAAGACCAATTAATGGGTTAATGGGGGGGGGGGGGGGGGAATCAGAATTGGGCTGCCTGTCTAAACGCAGCCAAAGAGTCATGGTAAACATGTTACGTTTCATTAAGATTGATCTGCGCGCTTCAGTTTCAGAATTATAAATCTTTCTATATGTGATATTGCAGGTTTGTTTCATCGTTGAACAAATGGCAAGGTGTTGATGTGTCCAAAGCACAAATTACGAAATACAATAGACATTTGATTGAAAGCCTCTCCTGTTTGTTTGCTATTTTCCTCCTGGAGCCACTTTGCCATTCAGCCTTCAAGTCCTTAGTGTCAGCAGGAAAATGAAGGCTGCAATTGAATAGGTCTATGTACTAAATCGCACCCTATTCCCTATGTAGTGCATTACTTTTGAACAAGGCTCTGGTCAAAACTAGTGCACTATATAGGGAATAGGATGCCATTTGGGGCATGAACAAGTAGTCTCAGGGGTAGTTGAGTATAGATTTTTGTCTTTCAGCGCTAATAGCTTTAATTATTATGATTTATTTAACTTGTATAGCGGTTTTCATTACAGAAAATGATCTCAAAGCGCATAAAACGCAAAAATAAATTTAAATTGAGATGGTAGAGATGGATATTGAATGTCTCTTTTTGGCTTCGGATGAAAGCTGGCAGTTTTGAGCTTTAGAAGCTCAACTGTGACCCCCCTGCTTTCTCTGGCTCAGGACGGAGTGTATGGGCACCGTCTGAACAAATTGTTTGCTGCTCCTCCACCATTAAGGATGAGGAGATCCAAGAGTCATGGAATATGTGGAATGCATCTTTGTGATTCTATAGAATGGAAATAATTAGCGATAGGGGATAAAATCGATAGTAACATATCGCAATATTATTTTGGGACGATATTATCTAGATCTCCAGGTCAAAGTTTAGCTCGTTCATCTTATTAAATAGTGAGACAACATGTTTTCAGCCGTGTCGAATCTCAATACGTACCGTATCGGCACCTAAGTATCGTGAGGTCCTTGGCAATTCCCTACCCTAGAAATAATTGTACCTTTCAAGGATTTAGAGATTGATAAAGGATGGATATCCAGTCTTTATGTGGAGCGTACTGTGGTTATATATTGAGACCTATATGGTTTCATTTCTCAACATTTAACATTCATTTATTCAGTTGTATGTGTGCTTATACACTGACTATACCAAACATTAGGAGCACCTTCCTAATATTGAGTTGCACCCCACTGCCCTTTTGCCCTCAATTCCTTGGGGCATTGACTCTACAAGGTGTTGAAAGCGTTGCATAAGGATGCTGGCCCATGTTGACTCCAATGCCTACTAAAGTTGAGTCAAGTTGGCTGGATGTCCTTTGGGTGGTAGACCATTCTTGATACAAACAGGAAACTGTTGAGCATGAAAAATCTAGCAACGTTACTGTCCTTGACACAAACCGGTGCGCCTGGCACCTACTACCATACCCCTTTCAAAGGCACTTACATTTTTGGTCTTACCCATTCACCCAATGAATTGCACACATACACAATCCATGTCTCAAGGCATAAAAATCCTTATTTAACCGGTCTCCTCCCCTTCTTCTACATTGATTTAAGTGGATTTAACAAGTGACATCAATAAGGGTTCATAGCTTTCACCTGGATTCACCTGCTCAGTCTGTCATGGAAAGAGCAGGTGTTTTTAATGTTTTGTATACTCAGTGTATTTTAACCATTCTATATTCAGACATCTTGTCACTTCAGTGAATCCTGGGTGTCCGAGGCTACCAGAAATGTGTCACAACTCCAGCACTCTGGTGTAATGTCCCTAGATTGCCTTTTGGGGTCAGTAAGTATCCAACATTAAAATCATCCTTCTGAACTATTGATCTGAACCATGCCAAATTTGTATTCACATCTATTAACACATATTGCCTATTTTCATCCCTGTACATTTTTGATCTCATTAAGGTATCATCAAAAATTGTCCTCCAGCAATTTGAAATGCAGTTTTAGTACTATGACTGTATATAAGGGATAGTCAGACAGTATTATAATATACCCTAGTGTGTTTCTGTTTACATTTTTATAATGTGGGGTTAATGATCTCATTTAAGATATTTCTATGTGGTATTTTATTGCTGGAGTCCATTGGCTGAAGCATTAAGATGACTGGTTGCTATGTGGGAAAAGTGTTCTAGAACTGGAGGTGATCTCTGATGCATCTCTGTGATCTATTATCAGACAGAGAGCAGAGAGACTTCCAGGGTTCTAATCCCAAGTACCCTTGAGGAGGGCCTGCTTCCCTGATAAAAATCATCCATACAACATTTATGCACGCACAAACCCATTTCTCATAGGTGGGTGTGAGTGTGTGTAAAACCAGGTCCATTCACCATTCAACGCCATAATCCCACATTTCTGTTTTGAATAAAGGTGTGTTTTGTGGGGCTTTGTTAAAAAGGTATAGCAGGAAGTATAAATGAACCTCTTTATACTGTATGGCACTTCTCACTTCCTTCCTTCCTGTGTTTGAGATGTCAGGCCTTTGAATGGGGTCATAAATGTCTCCAGAAAAAGCAATTTCCACTCACAGTTGCTTAAAGAAATCGCATTTCGTGATGCATTCCTTCTGGACATAAAAAGAGCCAGAAAAGGCCAAGTGATAGAGAGAATGAATGACGGGAAATACTGGGGAGTCTTCCCTCCATAACATAGAACCTAGTAAATGACCACTTTTAATAGTGTGAAGATGTCAAAGGTCAATTATCATAAAACATCATGAATATACTGCTCTTATGGTTAATCTCACTCTGTCAGTAATAAGGCGATAAATGTTTAGGATGGCAGGATTGGGAATTTCCTATTTTGGGTTTAGGTTAGGTCCTTTTTACTTTACACGTTTTACTTCATACACACATCTGTTAAAGCTATAAAGTCCAATCTGTCATGTTCCACTATCTAAGACTCTTTGTTGTGTACCTTTCTGACCTTTGAACCTTTACACACAATTTGCTGCACCATCAGTAAAAGACATTGAATGCCATTAATGAAATCAACAGATCAGTTCAGGGTTGATATGGATTTGTATTCCATTAATGAAATCAACAGATCAGTTCAGGGTTGATATGGATTTGTATTCCATTAATGAAATCAACAGATCAGTTCAGGGTTGATATGGATTTGTATTCCATTAATGAAATCAACAGATCAGTTCAGGGTTGATATGGATTTGTATTCCATTAATGAAATCAACAGATCAGTTCAGGGTTGATATGGATTTGTATTCCATTGATAGTCTCTTTTTCTCCTGACACTATTGACATTTTAAGTGTGTTTTGATTTCTCACAACATGGTAGGCTTTTTATCTTGATTCTCACTCAATACTGTTTCTTCTTCAAATAAATACATACAGTATGTGTTTGAAATACAAAATACAGACACATTTGATAATAGACATTACCTGTGACAAGTGCTCAATGTGCTTAGTGGTACAAGTTAATTTGATTTTTCAATGCATTGTAATTACTTGCCAAAAAGGTATGAAGGCAATTGAATTTATCATGTCATATAATTTCAGATTTCAAGTCTTTTGAAAATCCTGACAACCAACATGTTACAAGAATACAGGTATGAATGATAACTTGCATAGATTTTCTGTTTCCAGCAATATTCCAGAGCTTTCAGTGTCTTTTATCACTTGAATCGTTTGATGGTTATCAGATGACTTGGGTTTTAGTAACAGAGTAACACTAAGGGATTATTAGGCTGCCATGTGTCCCTCTGTAACAGTGGAAAAACCTGGTGATTAATCATGTTGCTCTATTCAGCTCTCAGAGAACCCTGTCATTTACATTCAGATTTTAGATACTGGAATTATGAGAAGCGACAAAACAATGGGATAGCCAGTCACATTACAGCTATTCATGTTTTAGGTCTGACCTCTTTTTTTAAACAACACATATGTTTTGTTTGATTCAGCAAATTAATTGAATAAAACGTATATATTGAAAATAATAATATCTTAAAGTTATTACATAACTTATTCCATCTTACTCATGAAATTATATTCTCCTAACAACTTGAGATTTAAAATAGGCTTGTGGGTAGAGTCACCTAAATGGTGAATTAGTAATTGTGGTGTTGTTTTTGTCTTATTGTCTTATACTGAGCTGTCAGAAAGCATTGCACTGACAGGCTCTTTTGTTGTTTCTTTAAGATTTAAAGCAGGGTTTTAAAAGAAGTCCTCAGGGGGGCCAGAAAATAAGTATCATTTTTAGCCAATGGAGAGGGCCTGAGTGTCGCTGGCCAAAGCCTATAAAAATCCTTTAATGGACAAAGGAACGCTACAGTATCCACTGCTCTTAAACACTCTCAGCAACATCATGTGTTGTGACTTGAGCTCTAGATATACCATTTTGAAATGACCTATGACGAATGTGCTGTTGTGCCAGGTAGCCCAGTTGTGAATGAAACAAGCTATTGGGATTGGGTGTTTTTATGGAAAGGACTTTAGCCATGGTTTTATTGTCACTTCACCAAAACATTCATGTTTGTGTGTTCTTTTCTTCTTTATTTTTTAAAGGTTTTTCTTTAGCTTGTAGTATTTTGTCCATTTCAATACCAGTTGGCTATTGGTTACTGTCTCCTGTAATCAATTGTTACTCTCTAGTCAGACATACTATTTGTGTGGTTTTCTGCTTTGTTTGTGATCATTTTCACATCGTCAGCAGGTTGCTTTGTGTTTTTTATGTATGCACTTTCAGTTAGGTTTGGAGGGACAGCCAGTCAAAGTTTTGTCTGGTTAGATCTTTGTTTTCAGTGTGTAGCTGTCCATTCCACTGAAGAACTCTCACATTACACATACAACATTTCTGATGCAACAACAGGCAGCTGGTATAGCAATGCTATAGCAGAGAAAATAGTTAAAAAGGTCTTCTGAACTTCCAAACTTATATGATCAATATTCTCACAGTTAAACCTATTTTGTATATTTACCATTTTAAAGATGCCATTGCTTTCGACAGATGGCCATGAGCCAGCAAAATATTTTCTTTGCTCAGGCATGCCTTATCCTAAGAAAACAAACATGATGGAAATCTGATCTTTACACATTTAGACTATTGTCTCCTGGCAGTGTACTCCTACACTTTGCTGTGTGTGTGTGTGTTTTCCTTTCCCTGCTTTGAAAGCACATCACACAGCATAAAGTTAGCACATCTTACTCAAGTTGACAAGGTGGATTTCTTTCTGCTTATAATGGTGGTATAGTTGAGATTGTACAGTTGTTATGTTATAAGGATGTTAAAACTACTTGTGAATTGTTATGACATCTTAAGGAAGTGTCATAATACATTAGAAGTGTATATAAGGCGTGTGTGTGTGTCTGAAGTGTTGCCACATGGATGTTAAGGGCTAAGGTTTGAATGAGGTTTAAGGTTAGGAGCTAGGGTTAGTTTCAGGGTTAGTGTTAGGTTTAGGGTTAGTGAAAATTTGAATGAGACTGAATTGTGTGTCCCGACAAGGCCAGTTATACAAGACTGTGTGTTCTTGTTATACTACAAACAAATCTACAGAAATAGCATGAATTAATTAATATTGAAATGTGAAAGGATCCTGATGGCTGGGATGGTGTTGCTGTTATGATGCATATTTACTGAGCAACAACTTAATGCCTCAACAGACGACAGGAAGAATCTCCTTTGTTCTCCGTTTTGGAGAGAAACACTTGAACTGCCTGGCCTGCATGCATGGATACCATTAGGCCCCTTTTAAAACCTTTCAATTTCTACAGATCAACTTTTTAGAGAGGGAGGATGGGAAAAGACAAGAGCCATAGCTTTTCAGAAATGTTCCAATATTTTCTTTCATCTTTATTTTGCACTGTTGTTGTTTTCATCTGAACCTAACATGTGAGTCCCTCTGCACCCCCCCCCCCCCCCCCCCACCCCCCACCCACCCATCCACCACCACCACTGAGTGCTATGCTACTGCATTGAACACTTTCTTAGACCCAGGAAATGGTATTGTTGTCTTTTTGATGTAGCGCGCTGTCAGTCAGAGTTGGTTGAGTGAACAAGGAAATAAGATGGTCTGATAAGGCCCACAAATATATTATTGTATTTGAGAATTGTATTGTGTTGAAGAGTTAGCGCATCAAGAATCGGTATCACCTTTTTTAAATGTAATTTCTATATTCCCGTTCTTTTTGATCCAGCTTTGTTTCATGTTAATGTTCACCAACCCAACCCCAATGATTTAAGTCGAATTTATGTTTACCGTTGGAACTCATAAGTTCATGAACTCTAGCTGACTTCTGAAGACAAAGCTTGTTGCATTGATATCATAAATGCCTGTGGAGAGAAAACAATGGCAGTAGACAGATCGTCCAGAGACATGGCCGAAACCTCCAGAAGGAACTCAACTCACACCTTGACCAAACACACACACACACACACACACACACACACACACACACACACACACACACACACACACACACACACACACACACACACACACACACACACACACACACACACACACACACACACACACACACACACACACACACACACACACACACACACACACACACACACACACACACATACAAACACTGCTCAAAATGAGGTAAGAACTGCCTTGGGAAATTACTGTACTTGTGGGGGCAGTGGTGAACTGGAGAGTGACAATCACGTGCCTGTTTTGAGTTTGGTTCTTTCTATACTTATGAGAAGGTAGTTCAGTATCAAAGAATGATCTTGTTGGCTCTCTGAACCCAAAGAGCTGATAGTCAGACTGGGTTTCCCTCAAGGAAGAAAGAAGCTTTGTTTTTATAGGCTGACTGGAATGTGTTGAGGACTGCAGACAGACATCTGCTTCATTAGCATATGTGATCCCACCCCCAACTATTCATCTGTTGGTGGTCTGATAAAGTTTTGTTTATACTGTTAAAGGATCCACAAATTTAGCATTGTACTTGTGAAACTTCTACCACATCCATCGCACATACTAATGATAATAAAGATAATCACCAAAAAATTTGCTACTACTAACCATAATAAGATCATCATTATTATAATATTATGACAATATTTGAATAATCATTATTATCATAACCATAATCATAACAGTCATATATTGTTAATATATATTATTAAATATAATTACAAGCAAAATAATATTGTAACTTAATTTTATAACCATTGGCTAGTTAATTGGAGCTCATTGGTATGGCAATTCTTTAGAAGCCACGTCGTTCTCAGGTTGTTTCACATGCATCCCACCCCTGCACACATTGCTGGCCCAAAAGATGACCATTAGCATAACGTCCTTTCTTATGCTAATCATTTTATTGGTGCTTTTCAAAGTTCAGTAGGGGTCTGTCTACCATCAATGTGGTATTTAACACCTTTTATTAATGATATTTATTCACTTTTTTAGCCATTCATTTGTGTGGCCTTGAATATTTGACTTAGTTTGTGTATATATTAACTGGGAACCCTTTAAAATGACTTAAATGAATAAGCATTGATAAATGATTCATAAACTATGATCAATATTTATTTTAATCATTGTAAACATGTATAAAAAATGAAGCATTGCAAATATATATACATTTATCACTTTTATAATAATTTATATTTCTAATTCATATGACAATTTCCATTTTTTTTTTATTAATACATTTTTTATTTAACCTTTATTTAACTAGGCAAGTCAGTTAAGAATAAATTCTTATTTACGATGACGGCCTACCCCGGACGACGCTGGGCCAATTGTGCGCCGCACTATAGAACTCCCAATCACGTCCGGATGTGATTCAGCCTGGATTCAAACCAGGGACTGTAGTGATGCCGCTGTGCCACTCGGTTTACATATATTTTATTTTGACAGGGAGTTATGCTGAGACCAAGGTCTCTTTCACAGATGAGTCCTGTAATTTAAAAAATATACACATCAATACAATATGAAAAGCGAAACAGAGATACAAAACACAGTCATAGAAAATAAACACAGTCTTCAGTAAAAAGGTCCTCAATCAAATGGTCAAAGACATATATCCATTCTCAGTGACTGTTGGATTGCCATCTGTCACACAGTGTTTCCTGTTAGCACTATTTAATAGAAGATGCTTAATTAGCTTATGAATGGCATGCCATTTTTCAAAAGCTCTGAAGGGCTGATAAAGAGAAAATGCAGAACTTTGGAGACCTCCCACAGATATCATCCAATAAAGTGCCCGCCGTAACCCGACACCAATCGGGGAATGTATTCAATCATGTCTATTGTTTCTGTTTACATACAGTTCCTTTTTTTTAGTATGTACTGGCTGTGCCGGGCCACAGAGAGATAACAACAACGCCTTACAATCATGGATGAGATGTCTAGCGTCAACCCCTAGCTCGATACCCAGAATTCCTGGACAGATCTCTTTCTCGGAGGACCTGAGCCCTAGGACCATGCCTCAGGACGACCTGACATGATGACTCCTTGCTGTCCCCAGTCCACCTGTCCCCAGTCCACCTGGCCAACTGTTCTGCCTGCGGCTATGGAACCCTGACCTGTTCACCGGACGTGCTACCTGTCCCAGACCTGCTGTTTTCAACTCTCTAGAGACCGCAGGAGCGGTAGAGATACTCTTAATGATCGGCTATGAAAAGCCAACTGACATTTACTCCTGAGGTGCTGCACCCTCGACAACTACTGTGATTATTATTATTTGACCATGCTGGTCATTTATGAACATTTGAACATCTTGGCCATGTTCTGTTATAATCTCCACCCGGCACAGCCAGAAGAGGACTGGCCACCCCTCATAGCCTGGTTCCTCTCTAGGTTTCTTCCTAGGTTTTGGCCTTTCTAGGGAGTTTTTCCTAGCCACCGTGCTTCTACACCTGCATTGCTTGCTGTCTGGGGTTTTAGGCTGGGTTTCTGTACAGCACTTTGAGATATCAGCTGATGTACGAAGGGCTATTTAAATAAATTTGATTTGATTTTGATTTGATTAATGTGCTAGTTTCCGTATAGGAAGAGTGGTCATTTCAGTCCTATAGTCAGAATGGTCATTTCAGTCCTATAGGCAGCAGACATTTTAGTTTTTTATAGGTAGAGTGGTCGGTCATCTGCAGATTCTTTTTTTTACACAGTATAAAATAGTATATCCTAAAGATCAGATAATACAAGGCATTAATGAGGGAATAGACCTTGATGCCTTTCAAAATAAGCTCTGAGAATCTTGTGTCTTGTTTTATTGTGGTTACCTGGACTGGTTTTAACCAAACTAAAGAGATTGTTTCCAAAATGCCTGCAGTTTCTGTTAGATAAGAGATGTGTTGTGTCGATTGCTTTTTGTGTCCCTCCAAATGACATTCCCATATTTAGACTTTTAGTCAGTACTTAATGAGGTCACCCAGAGCAATATAGTGTGACTCAGAGACCCAGTTTGATGAGGGTAGCTTTTGAATGACCAGCATAAATATTATGGCAACAGGGCTGTGAGTCAGGAGATGAAAAATCTAGTTGATTGGTCCGTTGCTCAAGTTGAAAGAAAAGATAGGAAGTTGGAGGAAGATTTGTCACCAGCAGGTTTCTCTCTTTTGGGAAAGGGAAGGGAGGTTGGTCTCTGCACAACTCAGGAATGTGAAAATGAACCATAAAAAGTAAAGAAGGCTTGGATGTTGGGAGGGTTTGGTTTATTGTTACTACAAATCTGTCAATTCAGTTTCTATTGATGTTACAACTAAACATAACCAATTAATTTACATAAACTTACTTTTGTTTGCATTAGATTTTTATTCTTAATCGGTGTTTAAAACATTTAAGCCACTATAGGTTAGGATTCCACCATAGGACAGTGCAAGCATATCAGCCATATCCTCATTATTGCCCAATGCACATCTGAGGCAGTTGTCCAGCCGACTGAACCTTTCATCAGAGCTGGGAGGAGGCTGATATGTCCATCCATCTGTGATTGGGTCTGAAGGGGCACTAATCCTGGACAACTGTGCTCCTCTGGCACCATATCCGTTGCACTGCTGGCCGGCTGATACAATGGATCCCCTCCTTTGTCCCTGAAACTGTTTTAATTAGCCACTCAACGGGGGTGGAGAAGCTACGTAGGATGGGTAGTACTGATTATACAGGCCGAGGGGTTTTAAGACGCGTGCTGCCACAGAAGATTCTAGAAGAGATTTGATTTTACTGAAAACTGTTTGGATATCATCATAATCAGACAATAAGCCCTGGATGAAAATTGGTTTTAGGACCATTGTTTGGTTCACTTCTGTCACTATTATGAAAAAAAAAAAAAAAAAGTTGCTTTATTTTCTAAAATTGATTGACAAGCTGGCACAATTATATAGCAAACAGACTTCCAAACGGCATGGCATTGTTGTAAGCAATGTTACTACAGTTAAAGTCAGAAGTTTACATACACCTCAGCCAAATACATTTAAACTCAGTTTTTCACAATTTCTTGATATTTAATCCAAGTAAAAATTCTCTGTCTTAGGTCAGTTAAGATCACCACTTTATTTTAAGAATGTGAAATGTCAGAATAATAGTAGAGAATTATTTATTTCAGCTTTTATTTATTTCATCACATTCCAAGTGGGTCAGAAGTTTACATACACTCAATTAGTATTTGGTAGCATTGCCTTTAAATTGTTTTACTTGGATCAAACGTTTCAGGTAGCCTTCCACAAGCTTCCCACAATAAGTTGGGTGAATTTTGGCCGATTCCTCCTGACAGAGCTGGTGTAACTGAGTCAGATTTGTAGTCCTCCTTGCTCGCACACGCTTTTTCAATTCTGCCCACAAATTTTCTATAGGATTGAGGTCAGGGCTTTGTGATGGCCACTCCAATACCTTGACTTTGTAGTCCTTAAGCCATTTTGCCACAACTTTGGAAGTATGCTTGGGGTCATTGTCCATTTGGAAGCCCATTTGCGACCAAGCTTTAACTTCCTGACTGATGTCTTGAGATGTTGCTTCAATATATCCACATAATTTTCCTTCCCCATGTTGCCATCTATTTTGTGAAGTGCACCAGTCCCTCCTGCAGCAAAGCACCCCCGCAACATGATGCTGTCCTCCCGTGCTTCACGGTTGGGATGGTGTTCTTTGTCTTGCAAGCTTCCCCCTTTTTCCTCCAAACATAACAATGGTCATTATGGCCAAACAGTTCTATTTTTGTTTCATCAGACCAGAGGACTTTTCTCCAAAAAGTATGATCTTTGTCCCCATGTGCTGTTGCAAACCGTAGTCTGGCTTTTTATGGTGGTTTTGGAGAAGTGGCTTCTTCCTTGCTGAGCGGCCTTTCAGATTATGTCAATATAGGACTCGTTTTACTGGGGATATAGATACTTTTGTACCTGTTTCCTCCAGCATCTTCACAAGGTCCTTTGCTGTTGTTCTGGGATTGATTTGCACTTTTCACACCAAAGTACGTTCATCTCTAGGAGACAGAACTCGTCTCCTTCCTGAGCGGTATGACAGCTGCGTGGTCCCATGGTGTTTATATTTGCGTACTATAGTTTGTACAGATGAACGTGGTACCTTCAGGTGTTTGGAAATTGCTCCCAAGGATGAACCAGACTTGTGGAGGTCTACAATTTTTTTTCTAAGGTCTTGGCTGATTTCTTTTGATTTTCCCATGATGTCAAGCAAAGAGGCACTGAGTTTGAAGGTAGGCCTTGAAATAAATCCACAGGTACACCTCCAATTGACTCAAATGATGTCAATTAGCCTATCAGAAGCTTCTAAAGCCATGACATAATTTTCTGGAATTTCCGAGCTGTTTAAAGGCACAGTCAAGTTAGTGTATGTAAACTTCTGACCCACTGGAATTGTGATACAGTGAATTATAAGTGAAATGATCTGTCTGTAAACAATGTTGGAAAAATGACTTGTGTCGTGCACAAAGTAGATGTCCTAACTGACTTGCTAAAACTATAGTTTGCTAACAAGAAATGTGTGGAGTGGTTGAAAAAATGAGTTTTAATGACTCCAACCTAAGTGTATGTAATCTTCCAACTTCAACTGTACATCTGCTTGCAGTGTGTCTCTAACTAACAGTGTTTCCGTTGCAAAGCAATTGAACCTAAAGCCTGCATAATCTCTTTTCTACCTCCTCAGCCTATATGGAAACATAACTGAGTAATGAATAGACAGTATTTACATCACAGCAGATGCCTGTAGTGTCTTTCTTAGCAGTCATAACTTGACAGAAAGGTCATCTGTCAACTGTAACACAGCTCACATGGCTTTGAAACCTGTTCAACCTGCTAGCCCATAACTCTCCACCAAACATAAGTGATTGACCCTTTGCTAAGCCCCGCCCCCCTTGGTTACTGTTGCAACCTAGTCAGACAAGCCCAATTCCCCTTTCAACCACTGGCGAAATAGCCTCACAATGATCTCAAACTGTGTTTTTAATACACAATGAAATTAAACACAGACTATCTGATGCTAATCAGGAAACTCTGTGTATGTTGTGGTGACTGTCATTATAATTACTTCACGGGCACCTGATGAAATTGTGTTTGTAGCAGGTGTTGGAACCAAAAGTATTTTCCAATCATTTAGTTCTGAACAGAACCATCTTTTTTTCCCCGCTCCGTTTCCTCTGTTACAACCAGCAAAATAAAGTTCTGAACCGGTTCAAACCAAAAGTAAGTTACGGTTTATATCGTTCCTTTCTGTTCCTTTTTAAACTTCTGAAATTGAGCTTTAGTTCAACATTAAATGACTTTACCAATCAGTGCTGGTAGAGCAGCTTACTATGGAGCAGGTAAGCTGTAGTTGTAATTTACATACATTGGGCAGTGAGATGTGACAAACATTTTGCGAGTTGGGAGAGAGGGTGGAGGAGGGGGCTTGGCTTGAAGCGCTGGCCATCTTGATATGACATGCATTATCTGAATTAGGCCACATAATTATACCTACGGAGGAGAGGCTTCTATTATGAAAGAACTTTGAATGTCTTTGAACTTCCCATAGTTGGCTTCCCATAGTTGGCTATCAAGCTAGTTTGTGCAGAGCAGCACCAGAATTAAAAGAAAAGCACCTCTTACCTTTATGTAGTTAATAAATCCAGTGTGAAACATGATAACTATACTGCCCTACCAAGCAAAAATGCAGTAACTGCTCATAGCGTGGAACTGAGAAAAATAGCTTTTATTTACCTTGGTTTGTTTGTTAACCTTTATTGAACTAGGCAAATCAGTTAGGAACAAATTCTTATTTACAATGACGGCCTCCCAGGGAACAATGGGTTAACTGCCTTGTTCAGAACGACTTTGTCAGCTCGGGGATTTGATCCAGCAACCTTTCGGGATACTGGCCCAACACTCTAACCACTAGGCTACCTGCCACCCCACTGTATGCAGTTACTGCTAACATGACCACCATTTTCTCCAAAACACAATACAATAGAGGCAGGATACTTGTCCACATGATTACACATGTATTTAATGTAGCAAAAATTACATTAACTCATTTTTGACCAAATGAGCAGTTACTGCCTTTTTGCTTGGTACGGAAGTATAGTATCCTTAACTAACATTTAAAAAGTGAATGCATTATTTTCTAATTAAAAATCTCTCTCCCTAATTTCTGAATCACGCTTATAACGTCAGTAGGCTACGGTAGTCTATGCTTCAGAGGGGGAGGGGAAGGTAGCCTACACACACACTTGCACAGATTTTCAGCTGGCAGGCAGACACTGGAATAACAGAGTCAGAGTGAGGGCTTTGCATAGGCACTTTGTTGCTTTTGTGGGACTGAAAAACAAAAATGCCCAGAATGTAAAATAACTTTATTAACCGGTTCTCATGCTTTTAAAATAACGGTTCTGTTCCAGAACAGTATAGATCACTTTAGTTTCCGGTTCTGATTCTGTTCCTTGAAAAATGTTGTTATTTTCTTGTTTTTGGTTCAGTTCCCTGAACCGGTTCCAACCCCTGGTTTGTAGTGTAGCTAGCCACTGAATGGCTCTGAATTCACTGTCAGCATGCAGCCAAAGCTATAACCACTGTTAGAGCTAAATAGTGCTCTTAAATTGTATCCTGATGTCGACAGCAAATGGGAGTTGAATTCATAAGACTGCTTACTTAGCTAGCTAACATGCATTTGAGAAAACAAGTTATATTAAGTGGCTAGCTAGCATTTGCAACATTTGGGACAGTTGCTATCCTTTGGAGCACTGCAATTGGTTGGCCAAAATTCTGGGGCAGGGCTTAGCGAAGGGTCAATTAAAATACACAACAAATCCATGAACACTTCATTTTACAATAAAATACATTTCAGTAAAATTAAACTGACTAAACTTAACAATAAGAATAGATTTAGTATGCTCACCCAGTTGAAATGATCCTGCAATGCAGTGTGTATCAGCAAGCCATCAGAGTGTGTGTGGGGTCGTGTGTGAGACAAGTGGTGGCTGTGGCCTAGGGGTCCTCTCTCTGGACAGAAGTGGTCTTCCTCTCCTGACGTCCTCCAAGGTGCACGGCCAGCATCACTTGGACCTCCCACCAGGCCCTACACAAACCTTTCCAACAAGAGGGCTGACAAAAGAGAAAACTGTTTAAAAGAAGTACCACAACCAACCACACAGCCTTATGAAAGCTAACAGGGCATCTAAACATCTATATGCAATGTAACAAGGGACAATTATGATTTGGATTACCGATTTATATTTGCCTGTCACTATTATTATCACTATTAGATTGATTTTATATTAGTTTACTAAACAATTAGGTTTTACTGAACAATTTACTAAACAATTACTTCAGCCTACACATTGCTACAATGTGTACTTAGCAGGAACTTTGCAGAATATTAGAATCAATATCTTCAAACTTCAGGATTAAAAGTCTTTGTTTTTATGTTTTGGGAAATAATGGAATATCATGTGACCCAGTGGGATTTGCATGTGACTGTTTGAGTGGCACCCTAAGCCATATATATCTGGAAGTGTCTGAATCCAGGAAATCAATTATGTCTTGTAAAAACTCAAGGTTCATCTTAAATGTTAGCATTTACTCTAGTACTGGATAATGGGAGGTTACACATTCTATGCAGAACATTGTTTGCCCATTAGCCCAGAGATATCTGACTGTGGATAAGCCATACCATGGAGAGAGAAAAAACATTTTGGCCTTTTTATGTTGATGCCCTACTCCACCCCCTTTCCAAAATCAGCTCTCCCTCCCAACAAGTCAAATACCCCCTTCCCCCTCTCTCTTTGCCTGATAGGAGAAGGAGGGGTAGTGCAGAGACATCCCAAACCATCTGAATCCCTTTTAACTAAGTGGCCAGAGAGGAGTAAGGGCAATTATTCCACCATGATGCATTCCTTTTCAAAAGAGAATTCCATCCCTGTGCAACTAGTGGAATGCAAGCTGGGTCATGGGCATTCAAGGCATGTCATACAGCCTAGCTAGCCAATACCCCTCTTTTACTGCCCCTGGCCATAGCACACAAAAAGTAAAAAATATGTGAATTTGTGCTTCAAGCAGGTGCTCACAAGAGCAATTTTGCACAACAAGAATGTGACGATATAACATTTGATAAATTAAGCAAATAACCCAAAAGAATCATTGGTTGGCATGGGAATACACAAGCAATGGAATACTTTAAATACACAAGTAATGATTTTCGGTTCACATATTGTATATTTGTGACTCTAAAACCATGTTTTGGTCATGTTTAGCATATGCTTAGATGTGTATTTTTCTCCAGTAGATGCATGCTCCTTCCTTGATGTTTTCGGTTGACTTTTTTGTCATCGAAATGTTGTTGTTAGCCTGCTCTCAGCAGCTTCCATAAACACAAGGCTAATGATGAAAAATCCAGCTGTGTTACTTTGTGAATATAGAAACCTACAATTAAGAAAGATTAATAATGGTGTGCCCTGATGAAGCCCCTCCCTAGCCACACAGAGCTCCCTGAGGCAAAGTTATTTGAGAAAAGTGTTTGTTTGTTTTTCCGCTTATAGTCATGCTGATTATAAGAAACTTGGAGCATTCTTCACCACATGAAATTCACTCAGTTCTTTTTTCATCACCTTTCGAGATGAATTCATTTACTAAGGAACATCAGTGAGAATGTTGAAGAAAAATCTGGTTTATTTTAGTGTATTGTGTATTTCCAGTCTCTTTTTTAAAATGTTCTCTTTAAAAGTGTACATTTTAAATAATATTTATATCTATGAATAGTTGTTATTTTATAATGTATAGATTTGTGATTTGCCGGTTAGTGTCTCATGTCCTTGTTTATAGCTTGTTACTGTTTGACAGAAATGCTTTATTATTACATAATTTAGTACATTTAATTATTTTATTTATTTTATTTAACCTTTATTTAACTAGGCAAGTCAGTTAAGAACAAATTCTTATTTACAATGACGGCCTACCAAAAAGCAAAAGGCCTCCTGCGGGGACGTGGGCTGGGATTAAAATTTTTAAATGTAATTAAATAAAAATATAGGACAAAACACACATCACGACATGAGAGACAACACTACATAAAGAGAAACCTAAGAGAACATAGCATGGCAGCAACACATGACAACACAGCACGGTAGTAACACAATATGACAACAACATGGTAGCAACACAACATGGCAGCAGTACAACATAGTAGCAGCACAAAACATGGTATAAACATTATTGGGCACAGACAACAGCACAAAGGGCAAGAAGGTAGAGACAACAATACATCAAGCAAAGCAGCCACAACTGTCAGTGAGAGTGTCCATGATTGAGTCTTTGAATGAAAATATTGAGATAAAACTGTCCAGTTTGAGTGTTTGTTGCAGCTCGTTCCAGTCGCTAGCTGCAGCGAACTGAAAAGACGAGCGACCCAGGGATGTGTAGATTGCATAAATACGAATGCTGCATGAGGTGGGAATTACACAAGAACACTTTTATAAGATTTGACTCGTGAGTCTGGTAACCCGTATTCCACCTGTAGCTTATGTTATAATGCCTAAGAGGTCGGGCTCCTCATTGGTGTTTAATGAAGCTCATCGTTTCAACAATTCTGTCACCGTTTCCCCTGAAACTGAACACTTCTTACCCCCCATGCATCAGTCACTGTCACCTTTTTAGGAAGGGAATGGAGCATGGAGCAAGGACTTAGCACCTCTTCTAAGAGCCAGCCAACAATAAGCACAAGATGAATGTCCTACTGACCAGGGTTAGCAGCTGCTGGAAAACATGCCTTTGTCTCATACTTCCCACTGCGTCATAGGGGCTGTCATATGTTGAGCATTTGTTTTACTTTTTGGATGGCTTTTTGAAAGCATGTGGAGTGGAACCAAACACATTCTTATGTTTGAAAGGCAACCGGGAAACCGGCTGACAAGATGGTGAGGGCATAAAGATGAATGTTGGAGCTACCTCGAAGCTACATCATGTCTCATCTACTCTAGCTCTGTTGAACTACATTCATTGGACTTAAGTCTTTTTTGGAGGTTTACAATTGGGATTTTGAATGTCAAGTGCTCGCAACAAACTTTTCACAGGACATTGTCTGTATTAGTAGATAGTATCCTTTCATCCTAAATCATTAGGACAGACAGACAGGCCAGGGTTAGTGACAGGCTGGCGTTGCACCTTTCATGTATTAGGTGGTGATGTAAAATGACTTCTGAAGACATATATCTTTCATATGTGAAGCTAACTTGTATATGTTTGGGATAAATCAAGAACCGTGTTTATCCGAACCACTGACCAATGGTTGTGTTACATGGTACAACCTCCTCTCTGGGTAGGCCTAATAACCTCAACTGTTGTCTTCCGCCCTCCTCACAGTCCAGTGACTATGGCCACAATTTCCTTTGGTGATGGTTGGTGGTTGGCGACTGTAATGGAATACTTGTTAAAAAGAGATTAATGTGTTTTAATTTATAATTTTTACCCCTTTTTCGTGGTATCCAATTGGTAGTTACAGTCTTGTCTCATCGCTGGAACTCCCGTACAGAATCGGGAGAGGCGAATGTTGAGAGCCATGCATCCTCCAAAGCACAACTCAACCAAGTTGCTTCATGACACAATGCCCACCTAACCTGGCAATGTGTCAGAGGAAACACTATACACCCGGCGACCATGTCAGCATACACTGCGCCCAGCCCACCACAGGAGTCGCTAGTGTGCGGTGGGACAAGGACATCCCTGCCGGTCAAACCCTCCCCTAACCCGGACGGCGTTAGGCCAATTGTGCACCACCCCATGGTTCTCCTGGTCGCGGCCAGCTGCGACAGAGCCTGGACTCGAACCCAGAATCTCTAGATGCACAGCTAGCACTACGATGCAGTGTCTTAGACCACCACGCCACTCGGGAGGCCGACAAATGTGCTATAATTTGTCAAGGGGATCTCGGCTGACAACTTTAGTAAAGTTCACTATAATAACCTTCAAGTGCCCTGACCCAGGGAGGGGGTGACCCTTGACCTTATTTGGGCCCCTTTTATGAGGACTTTTTTCTGGCTCTGGCCAGATGGCTAAACTATCAAAGGGTTTTTATGAGAAGAATCTGAAGACAAGAGTAGAGTAGTATATTTATCTCATTGTGTGGACGCTGGCTGGACAGAAGCACGGAGCATGTGTAACTTCCGACTGTTAGTGGGGAAAGGGAATTGAAAACGTGGGATGAGGGTGTGACTGTACATAAACACTACCAAACATTGCTCTACAGAAAATTATATCTTAATTAATGTACATCAATGTTTTTTTCTTGTTGGCGTTTTTTTCTTACACTCCCTACTTGTTCTTATAAATATCAACAGACAATGTTGTAACTCTTCACAACATATTGGCTTAATAAATTCTAAATCTATACAATCACGTTATCATCTTTCTCCAGTGGACATGAGGTAGCCTGTGGAGTATTAGGACTCCCTCCACCCCCCACACACAAACACAAGCTGACATGTTTTTATGGCCGGTGTAAAAACATTTTATAAACACCACCCAGCAACTGATGTGACAGTGAGTCCTCTGCGATCTCTGAGATCTGGGATGAGCACAAATCAGCGGAATTTCATCTGTGTTTCAGGAGGGGAAAAGTTGTGTGTCCCAGGATCACAATAACTTGCTCCGCTCACATCACTCATGAGGCTTCTTTATGAGTGATGCGCCATAAGACTGAATTAGGTTTCTGTGTGGAACTGCTCATTCCTTGCACAATCTATAAACCTCTCAAAACAGGAATATGTGAAGGAGAATGCAAAATGTTGGCATGTGGTTGGTGTCATTGTGTGTGTGCATGCTTATGTGCATGTGCACACGCGTTGGTGTCTGTGTAAGGGTGTGTGCATGCGAGCGTGTGTGTGTGTTTTATGTGGTAATGACAATAGAGCTGCTCCCTGTATTGTGTAGCCATGGTAATGGACCACTCCCCTCTCAGCAGGAAGTGCATGGCTCTCCCGGTGGGAAGATATTTGGGGGTGAGGTCGCACGCATTTTATAATTTTTTTGCCAGCGCTACAGATGGCTATATCGGTCCGCTAATACTAGTAAAGGCCCACTTTTGTGTTTCTTTATAATTTTTTATAATCTTTTTATTTTATTTTATTTTTTTCAATGGGTGCCGCAGCACCCTCAGCACCTATACTTCCTGCGGCTATGCTCGGTGGTAATGGCAGTTGCTGTAAACATGACTAATTGGGTATCCTTCGTCCCCACCCCAACTTCAGCTGCCTCCCCTAAGCATCATCTTCTTCATCGAACTGAAATATCAACAACATCACCATATTTGTGTGGATGATGCACCAATCTCAAACAGAAGTAGAGATTTAGAACTTGCCTCAATGCCCACTCCATATCTTTGCAAGTTCTAAGCATGCCTAACTATGAAATTAATATTTAGACAATTTGTTCTGCATATACTGTATGTTGTTTTTAGTTAGTTTTGACCCCCTAGCTACATGGAATCAGTAGAGGACTTCCTGGACTAGAGAATGATTGATTGTGAGGCACACTGCTCAGGAACTTTAAATGGTTGTTACCTTTACCTTGTTGTTTTTTTCTCCCCAGTTTTCTATTCATAACTATGGTAACCTAAGCTGTCCCCAGCCTGGACGTTTAATGTGGCCATTCCTGTTCCTGATTGCACTCCGAGGTCGAGCAGGATCTCAAGTCACTGGAAGCAGTTAAAATAATAAGAGCTGACCACATGTTTGAGGTTATGAGAAGGATAGCCAGGCCAGGCCTCTGACATGGAAGGACAAACAGCCGCTATGGGAACTTTTACGGAAGCTCCAAACTTATGAGAGTCAAAGCATTCATTATGACATTTTAAATTGTTATTTACTAGACGCTCTTATCCAGAACGACTTACAGGAGCAATTAGGGTTAAGTGCCTCGCTCAAGAGCACATCGACAGATAGTTTTCTTCTTCTTCTTCATCTATTTGCCTCAGTGATTCGAACCAGCAACCTTTCGGTTACTGGCCCAGCACTGGAAGGAGTTTGTTATATGAAATAGTTGTTTGTTAACAAAAATGTATATGGTTTGTTATCACCATCTTGATAACAAACCAGACTTTTTCAATCCCTAGAGAAAAGGTCAAAATTATAGGCTACCTCTACCCATCAAGGTACTGTACATTCCAGTCAAACTTTGAGATATCAGTAAACAACTTAGCTGATGTTAGCAGTATGGTCATTGCTGAGATTGTAGGCTCACCATTGGTGACAGAGCAGTCAGAATATGTGTGGATAGCTCAGCCTGTTACGTCTGCTACTTCCTGACTATTTACCTTCCCTGTGGGGTTATCCCTCAGACCCCGCACATACATGCTACACACATGCACACACATTCAAAAGTACTCACGCGCAGACACACACTGCCTGAATGTCACCTCCCACCTCCATTCACAAAGAGGGGTAGGCCTATGGTAGGAGGGCTGGATGGAGCATGTGTTTGACCCAAATGTGTGTGTGTCACTGCAACAGAATACCAGGCTCCTGTGCCATGTTGTCAGTTGTCAGTCATTATAAAAATGTCATTCTCCCAAATTACACAAGGTCCACTGCTCTCGTTTATATGTCCAGGACACTGATGAATGTTTAATATTAGAGGTTGATGTGTACTTGAACTGTGTGTGTGCTGGGTGAGCAGTGGAGCATACCTATTTTCAGTATTTATATGTTCCGTACTCATAATTGCCTATTTGTAACATCAATAAATATCCCATGAAGTATACTACACGTGATGTGTCCTCTGAACGAACCAGAAGCGTGAGTGAGCTTTTTTGTTTCTCTGTTTGCTCGGTCTGTTTTTTTGTCACTTTTAAATCTCCTAAGGTTTGGCGACACAATTGCAAAGACCCCATGGTGGTGTGCTGGCCGACCCTCCCTGCAGATGGCCAGAGGATCAGAGAGCTGTCTGTCAGCACGCTTAAATGAGCCAGGAGCCGGGGTTCCTGCCCCGCGGGGGAGAAGGACATCTGAATAGGGGCATTTCCACTGACTTCTATAGCCCCCCACTGGGCATTTGTAAAATGATTTGTGGCAAATTTGTTTAATCAATATTGGATGCGGGGGTTGGATGTCTCCTGTGTACTTCACTTTTCCCCCTTTTTTTGTCTCTCTGTATCATCGGTCACTATGCTCTGGTGTGTGTGTGTGCTTAGGGAGTGGTGTGCATCAGGCTACCTGTGAGGACAAGAGTAATTGACCACACATTGAGTGTGGTGAAACAAGTTTGGCGATTCTTATAACAAGTCACACCAGTTTGAAGTACTCAATCAAAATGAATGGAGCAGAACTGTAAATTTGTACTATTTTACCACACATGTTAACTGACTGTCAGCTAAAAATAAGGTTAGCCTTCTGTTCAAATCCTTTACTCTGTTGTCATACGATACAGTACATTAGTCCATGTGAATGCTTTACGTTGTGCATTCCCTCTCTAAAGCTTCAATCCTTCCTCTGTCATGTGGGACACCAACAGGAGTCTCTTTATGCCACTGAATGTGTGTGCGTCAGCTTAGAGTAGGCAACAGGCAGGTGGTTTCACTCCCATTCTGTCTGTTACCAACAGCAAGGCTGCTGTCTTTCGGGAATTAAGGGACAATGGACACCTATGGGTTAATTCTTTTTTGCAACTCATACTTTTTACTTTCTTTCTTTCAAGCTCTGTATCCCCCCTCCTCCCCCAAGCTCTGTACCCCCCCCCCCCCATGAATCTCTGTAGTCCCCCTCCTCTCACAAGCTCTGTATCCCCCCTCCTGTCGCAAACTGGGACAAAGCTCAGACACTGGCTGATTGATCATGACATTATGTTTAATGGTCTTCTCTTTCTTAGAGATGACTGATCATTTCATACAACCTGCCTTATATAATAACATGCAACACAAGGTCATAAAGCCAATGATTTACAGGTAGCTACAGGTAGATCACTTGTTTTCCACCTTGTTGTTCAACAGAGGAAGACAAATAAAACTGATTTAGGGCTTATTCAGATTGATGAGAGTTGTAGCAGAGGCACTGTGACTAGTTTTCAATTTACATTAGAACTGTCATGTGCCAGAGAGCTCGGGGGCTTAGCATCGGACATTCTAGCACTGCAGCTTAAAATTTACTGTAAATATCCCAGTAACGTTAGCCTATAGTATAGCCACTAGCCAGTAAGCATGCTTACAACACACTATTCAACTAGCTTTGCAAGCAACTTTTCATCTTAGCCATATTAGCTACACTCTTGAATAATACAACCAAACCACATTACACTCTTGAATAATGCAACAATTCACAATCAAAGGGTTTATTTTCTCGTCCGTACACTCATTCGATTTAAGCTTCAAGACAAAATCACAGTTACTGCTACCTAGCTGAAGCTAACAACAACAACAAAAAACATTTGAAACCCTTATGTAAGGCATCAGGTAGAGGTAAATTAATCCACAAATACAAATATAATTGTACATATCTTAAATGACCACGTTTTCATGAATTTGATGATATAAGCTTGAATTCCATTCAAAAACAGTACGGGACTTAAATCAGGAAGTAGGCGGGACTTTCATAATGTATTCCAGGTCATTTGAATGCACTCAAAAAAACATGATATAAAATGAAAAAGCTATGGTATGATACGATACGGCAGGTTTTTTAGGAAGAAAGTGCATCCTTACACAGGTTCTTGGGCTGTATGGTTGTAGACGTAAAATCTATGGAATAAAATGAGAAGGTAACTCTTTCTACTCTGCAGGCCTATTCTCTGAATGGAAGTGAACAGCTAACCAGGGGATGGCTGCTGACACAAATGCTTAGTCCCATAACCACTTTAAACAGAGGATATTTGGAGTGAGGATCCTTTAGGCCAGGGATGGGGAACTTTGATGGGGGTGGGGGCCACAAAAAAAATGAACTCATCGTGAGGGGCCACAGTGGCTTGCGGGTGTGCGTACCCACATCCATACCCACACATGCAGTGAGAGCCGGATCTAGCCTTCTGGGGGCCCTAAGCAACAACAAAAGCCACCTTGCAAGCAAAACATTTTAGTGGCCGCCCTCTTGACAGTGGAGAGAAAAAAGTATTAAACGTTCATTTCCTGCAATTCTATAAATGTTGCCATGGAGCATAGAGAAATGTTTTCTGCAATTCTGCACATTTTCCAATGGGGCGGAGAGAATATTTTGTAATTTAATACGTTTTTTAATGCAATTCTAGTCATTTTGCCATTGGGCGGAGCGAATAATAAGCTGTTTTAATGGCAAATTCCTTGCAATTTTGCCATAGGGTGGAGAGAACTGTTTGCAATTTTAGAAAATATGTCATGCAATTCTACTAATTTTTCCATGGGGTGGAGAAAAAAGTTTGCCGTTTTAACAGCTAATTTCCTGTAATTTTACAGAGAGAAATGTTTGCAGTTTTTAATATATTTGAGTGAGAGTGACTAACAAAATCAATGGGGGCCCCCCGGGTCGGTAATTCAACCATGATTATTACAAATTTAGATAGCTGGCTAATTTACCAATCTAAAAAAGTGCATCCTGTAGCTCTAACTCCAAAATGTTTTGGGACACTGTAAAGTCCATGGAGAACAAGAGCACCTCCTCCCAGCTGCCCACTACCCTGAGGCTAGGTAACACGGTCACCACCGATAAATCCATGATAATCGAAAATTTCAATAAGCATTTCTCTACGGCTTCTCCTTCACCCAAATCCAGACAGCAGATGTTCTGAAAGAGTTGCAAAACCTGGACCCGTACAAATCAGCTGGGCTAGACAATCTGGACCCTCTCTTTCTAAAATTATCCACCGCCATTGTTGCAACACCTATTACCAGTCTGTTCAACCTCTCTTTCGTATCGTCCAAGATCCCTAAAGATTGGAAAGCTGCCGCGGTCATCCCCCTCTTCAAAGGAGGTGACACTCTAGACCCAAACTGTTATAGACCTATATCCATCCTGCCCTGCCTTTCTAAAGTCTTCGAAAGCCAAGTTAATAAACAGATCATTGACCATTTCGAATCCCACCTTACCTTCTCCACTGTGCAATCCGGTTTCCGAGCTGGTCATGGGTGCACCTCAGCCACGCTCAAGGTACTAAACGATATCATAACCGATATCGATAAAAGACAGTACTGTGCAGCCGTCTTCATCGACCTGGCCAAGGCTTTCGACTCTGTCAATCACCGTATTCTTATCGGCAGACTCAATAGCCTTGGTTTCAAATGACTGCCTCGCCTGGTTCAGCAACTACTTTGCAGACAGAGTTCAGTGTGTCAAATTGGAGGGCCTGTTGTCCGGACCTCTGGCAGTCTCTATGGGGCAACAACATTGTTCAATTCTCGGGCTGACTCTTTTCTCTGTATATATCAACGATGTCGCTCTTGCTGCGGGTGATTCCCTGATCCACCTCTACGCAGACGACACCATTCTGTATACATCTGGCCCTTCATTGGACACTGTGTTAACTAACCTCCAAACGAGCTTCAATGCCATACAACACTCCTTCCGTGGCCTCCAACTGCTCTTAAACGCTAGTAAAACCAAATGCATGCTTTTCAACCATTCGCTGCCCGCACCCGCCCGCCCGACTAGCATCACTACTCTGGACGATTCTGACCTAGAATACGTGGACAACAACAAATACCTAGGTGTCTGGCTGGACTGTAAACTCTGCTTCCAGACTCATATCAAACATCTCCAATCCAAAATCAAATCTAGAATCGACTTTCTATTTCGCAACAAAGCCTTCTTCACTCACGCCGCCAAACTTACCCTAGTAAAACGGACTATCCTACCGATCCTCGACTTCGGCGATGTCATCTACAAAATAGCTTCCAATACTCTACTCAGCAAATTGGATGTAGTCTATCACAGTGCCATCCGTTTTGTTACCAAAGCGCCTTATACCACCCACCACTACGACCTGTATGCTCTAGTCGGCTGGCCCTCGCTACATATTCGTCGCCAGACCCACTGGCTCCAGGTCATCTATAAGTCTATCCTAGGTTAAGCTCCGCCTTATCTCAGCTCACTGATCACGATAACAACACCCACCCGTAGCACGCGCTCCAGCAGGTATATCTCACGGGTCATCCCCAAAGCCAACACCTGCTTTGGCCGCCTTTCCTTCCAGTTCTCTGCTGCCAGTGACTGGAACGAATTGCAAAAATCGCTGAAGCTGGAGACTTACATTTCCCTCACTAACTTTAACATCAGCTATCTGAGCAGCTAACCGGTCGCTGCAGCTGTACATAGTCCATCTGTAAATAGCCCACCCAATCCACCTACCTCATCCCCATATTGTTTTTATTTACTTTGCTGCTCTTTTGCACACCAGTATCACTACTTACACACCATCATCTGCTCATCATCATCTGCTTATCTATCACTCCAGTGTTAATCTGCTAAATTGTAATTACTTTGCTACTATGGCCTATTTATTGCCTTACCTCCTCATGCCATTTGCACACACTGTATATAGACTTTATTTTTTTCTATTGTGTTATTGATTGTACGCTTGTTTATTCCATGTGTAACTCTGTGTTGTTGTTTCTGTCGCACTGCTTTGCTTTATCTTGGCCAGGTCGCAGTTGTAAATGAGAACTTGTTCTCAACTAGCTTACCTGGTTAAATAAAGGTGAAATAAATAGAAATAAAATAAATAAATAAATATTTACCTGACATGGGCTAATTTAGTGACTGTCAGTGACTGACATAACAAGAGAAAAACTGCTGATGCCTAACTACATTTCTAAATTTCACCTTCTGTATTCTACTATTCTAACTCTCAACAGTAAATTGAGACTCCGACTGAGTTCCCGAAAAAATGTATCTGCCCACGGGCTGTCAGTTGCCTATCCCTGGTTTAGGCCAAGGTGACGGTATCCATAATCTACTGCTGCGTGTCTCATGGTTGCTAAACACGTTTATACCCCCTCTATGGTTATGGCCAAATATCAACATTGTTTATGTAATTTGCTTTACTTGCCATGTTACTTGCATGCATCCCTTTTTGAGCAAAAACGAGCAAAAATCCAAAGAGACCCAACATCACGTTGAATATGTTTGGTTGCTGTTCCAACTTGCTCACAGAGTTATCTACAGTGACTGCACAGGTCTAACTGCTAACCAAATCCCACTTCTTTAAACAGATGTTTGCAGAATTCCTAATTTCCTTCTCATTTCTTCAGCCTGTCAATGTTCAAATGGGGAAGCAGGACAGAAAATAATCGGCAGAACATCCATTAATTCTGAATGGGGAGCAGCAGATGTGGATTTGTAGAAAAAGAAAAGGGCTGTTAGGCCTCCCCACGGCCCATCTGACCATTGTTCAGTTCCACCAAGGAGTCGGTTTATAGGGTTGCTATGACACCAATAAGACACTTTTAGAGATTTCCCCATGCAGTGCGCATGCTAATTTGAGATCAGATCAGAGCTAGTATTGTTAACAGAGATGACAGAAGCCTAATAATAAACAATACCAAACTAAGCCAAGTAAGGACTTTGCATATATCCTACAGGTGGCAGTTGCAAGATGACTAGATATTTAGAGATATTGTCATTTTATCAAAACTATTCTAAAATGTTAGAATATTTTGTACTATCGAATAAAGATTCCGTGAAATATTAAATATCAATTAATTATCAAATAATAAAATGGTTTACCAGCTTCAAACAAAGTGTGGCAATTGCCCACATTGTTTTCTATGAAATCCTTCCTGGAAGCTGTAGCCCTGAGGTTCAGGGTTCTGCCTCAAGGACTGTTTTAAATCCTTAGTAAAGAGCCCAGAAAACCCAACCAGGTGTCTTTGAGGCTTTGAGCACAAGGATAATGGACACCCTCCTAGTCAAGTGCTTTATGTTGTGTTTTTGATTCAAGTCACTTTACTGCAAAAGCCACCTAAGGGAATGAAGTCTCATGTCTTTGTGTTTAGTTTAATTGGAATTGGAAGTCACTATTAGTTATGACTGCAATGTCATAATTTGTTTGAATGTGTTTATATTTGTTAATATTTGTATTATGTCTACAGGCATGAAATAGGACATGGACCTAAACGTTCTTTGTGGCCAATAACAATTTAATGTGAAAAGTCATAGAGAAACAAAACGCTGACACAATAGTAACTATAGGTACTATGGGCTCTATTTTAGTATTCAAAATGAATGTGTTTCACACAAACCCATGAGAGTAGCACAAATGGATTTGAGGCATGTCCATTCCTTTTGGAATTTGGTGGCTTATGGTGGTGTAACACAACGCAGTTTGAATAATTGGTAAGGAATTATAGAGGCCTATCAGTCTGACTCTGAAACTTGCTGCTGGGATACATGTCTACTAACCCCTCGTAAAATGGTCATTTTAAACCACAGAAGCATCATATTATCTCTCTATCAGTAAGCTAGTCAAAGAGTCTTGTGGAAGACAAACAGAGTCACTGCAGCATGTGCATGTTGCATGATTAAAAGTGAACTGAAATACATGGAGGTATAATAGAATAACAATTTTGGCTTGGTGATATTTATTTACATAATCCATGTTTTAAATGAGGAGAAATTTGGGGCAAGGCTGGCAAACAGATGAAAGTGCAGCTTGATTAGTTGTTTAGCCAGTTTGTCTCATAACACATTTTATCACTAAAAAGGAATATTCCCAATTTGTTTGGAGGGACTCTGCTGAATAATGTTGACAGGTAGATTGCATTTTTGGGGGGATTGTGCATGTAAATCATTGAATCCTACTTTTAATGTGGTCCACAAGTCATCTTATTCTTGTATGAACAGCTGATGACATTCAAATAACACTTTGAATGTCCAATAAAAAAAGCCTGATGTTAGGAAACCACCAAAGTTGTGGTAAATGGTTATGTAAATATAAACTAGTTGGTTGATGATTTTGTGGGTTGGTTCTGTATCAACAGACAAAGGAGAGGTTTGCCTGTGATGTAAACAGTATACTGTATGTGGTACCAAACCGTGTGTTAGATCCAATTTTCATCACCACACTTTCCAAAACATTGTCTCTCTGTGTGTGTGTGTGTGTGTGTGTGTGTGTGTGTGTGTGTGTGTGTGTGTGTGTGTGTGTGTGTGTGTGTGTGTGTGTGTGTGTGTGTGTGTGTGTGTGTGTGTGTGTGTGTGTGTGTGTGTGTGTGTGTGTGTGTGTTTGCGTGCGTGTGAGCATGTGTGCATTACAATCATTCAATGTTTTGTCTGCATCACACATTACCAGAAACTAGTCACTTTACCATCTGGCTGCAATTTTCACATAAGCAAATCAATGAATGTGTGTGCACATACCATGTGGGAGCGCTTGTACTCACATGATTCACTTCTCATGCAGTAAATAGGAAAGGCACACAAATCCAGTCTATCTAAGAACTAGGAAATGATAGGCAAGCAACACTGAACTATGCGTGAGAGCACCAGCTGTTCCGGATGACTGTGTGATCACACTCTCCGTAGCCGATGTGAATAAGACCTTTTATAAACAGGTTAACATTCACAGACGGATTATGCCCAAAACAGACCCACAGATGATGCAATCTCTATTGCACTCCAAACTGTCAGTTTCCACCTGGACAAAAGGAACACCTGTATGAGAATGCTGTTCATAGACTACAGCTCAGCATTCAACACCATAGTGCCCTTCAAGCTCATCACAAAGCTAAGGTCCCTCCCTCTGCAACTGGATCCTGGACTTCCTGACGGACCATCCCCAGGTGGAGAGGGTAGGCAACCACACATCAGCCATACTGACCCTCAACACAGGGGCCCCACGGGGACCCTCAGAACAACAAACTGTCCCTCAACGTGGGCAAGACAAAGGAGCTTATCGTGGACTACAGGAAACAGAGGGCCGAACATGCCCCCATTTACATCGACAGGGTTGTAGTGGAGCAGGTCGAGAGCTTCAAGTTCCTCTGTGTCCACATCTCTAAGGACCTATCATGGTCCAAACACACCAACACAGTCATGAAGAGGGCACGACAACGCAGGTTCCGGCGTTATGGGCGGGCCTTAGGGGGCTTGGCCAGCCCTGCCTTACCTCCTTGCCCATCCACATAGAATGTTGATGCATCAGACAGAAAGATGCATCAATCTGTTACTGTCCAGGCAGCATCAGATACACTGGTTTCATGTAGACGGGCGCTGTTTTGCTCGCTCAGATGCTTTCTCCAATGACATAGTTTCAGCAGAGAAGTAGAAGTGAAGTGAGAGGGCTCACTCTCGACAAAATCTGTCCAGAATAAGACAATGCGTTTTTATGGGGTATTATTTGCAGACCTAAGCTTGTCGCCTGCCTTCCCGCCTTTGGTACAAATGCACCCATTTTTAGGGCGGAGACATGAGCATCTTGTTATTAAATACAGATCTCTGGTTTCAGCCTCTTGCTAATTGGAAAGGAAAGTTAGCGGGTCACAGTACAATGTTGGGATGCTGGATTCCCCTAAAGTAAATTGATGTTGCCCCAAAATTATATAATTACTCCTGTCTAAATAAAATAATTCAAAATAGTTCACCAGGGAGCAAGACATTTTAAAATAGCTGTTGATTTTTTCAAATCACAAGTGTGAAGGCCTATGCCTATTTGAGAAGCCAGCAATTTGGATAGTGCTCGTGGCAATAGGTCCAGCTGATTGAGTTGCAGCTGTCAGTGATAAGCATCTAAAATATGTGTGAAGATTATGTGTCTTGAGTATAGTTTAAAATGTTGCAATAAGAAAAAGAGGAGGGGTGTATGGCAAAGATATGGGGAGTCTGTCTCCAGAATGGATGCACACAGCTCTCCAGAATGGATGCACACAGCTCTCCAGAATGCGCTCAGTTGTCTTCCACCAATTTTTGCGTATTCATTGTTTCATTGTGTGAATTGTTTGCTCTTTGATTGCTTCTTTTTTGATCAACTCCCCATTGTATGTCGTCAGTAGGCCTAGTAAATGTACCACTAATCTCCTGTCATTTACATTTATTTCTCTTAATGCCTGTATTAATTAAAGTCATTTACCGTTCTCATTCTCAAACTGGAAACGTTGTTTGTGGAGTTTACAATCTGCTACACTTGTGAGAAAAGTTTTGGTTTAGTTCATAACCATTACGAGTTTTGTCAATTTTTTCATTGTCTTTTGTTAGGAGTGCTTCATGTGAGCAATGCATGTGTATGGTTTCTCTTTCCTGATAACGTTGAGGGAACGAGTGCGCCTGAGCACACACAGAAGTAGGCCTACCTGGTCTGCTGCGTGCAAAAGTAGGAAAGTGACAATTTGGCAATGTCTGATTTTTATAACTCACCACGTCCACCACCAATAAGCTGAGCTTCTCAGTCATTTTTTTCTTCACCTCACACAGTAATTCAACAAAGTCTGTTTTTTACATCCATTGTGAATGATAGTTCCTCAGTATTTGAAAAATCTTTTCAACACTCCCAGCCTCGATAATCACCAAGCCTCAGTGTGAAATAGCAAAATACCATGATCTGATGATTCCATGTACACAGGGAAAACGTCCTAAAAAACAGCTGTCTGTCCCGAGCTCACTGGCATGGAAACTCAGAGGCCAGGAATAGGCTAGTTCATACAATGTTGCCAGTCCAGCTTCAGGCTGGACCCAGTTGATGATTTGATACAATGTTGCACTTCTCTAGCAATAGCTTAAGTCAACAGAGATAGAAAGTCAGTCAGACAGGCAGAGTAGAGAGATGTGTGTAATTGAAAGAACTAGCATTTTCATCAGGATATTTTCTACTGTTTTTATTGTAGGCTTTAGGCCTATGTATTTTATTTAGTTTAAGATGAAGTTATATGCTTACTGCTGCATTGGCCTATAGGCTATCCTATCTCAGAGTTCAATGTTTAGTGTATCAATGTGTTCATATGGAGTGCTTTCACCTTAGTTTCATTTGAACTTTTAGATTTTTATTCTTTTACTTCAGATTTTTGTGATTAACCAACCACGTGACAATGATTTTGAGAAATGAAAATGTTATTATTGAAATGAAACTTTTACATGAAAATGTGCATATAAAAATAATCATAACTGGCACGCAGATTGGTAGAAACGGTAGGAGAAACTGTAAGCTTCCCCAAACTTGAAACTCATGAGCTGCCTGTGGTCTTTACTATTACGGTCATAAAGAATGACCTGCAAGGGAAGGTGAAAAGATTTGGCATCAGATCTACAGCTGCACCATTGAGAGCATCTTGACTGGCTGCATCACCGCTTTGTATGGCAACTGCTCGGCATTTGACCGCAAGGTGCTTCAGAGGGTACTGCGTACGGCCCAGTACTACACTGGGGCTGAGCTACCTGCCATCCAGGACCTCTATATCAGGCGATGTCAAAGACTCCAACCACCCAAGTCATAGACTGTTCTCTCTGTTCTCATAGACTGTTCTCTAAGTCTGGAACCAAAAGTCTCCTGAACAGCTTCTACCCCAAAGCCATAAGACTGCTAAATACTTAACCAAATAGCTGCCCGGACTATCTGCATTGACCCTTTTTGCACTAACTCCTTTTGACTCTATGAACACACACTGGATTCTACACACACACTCAGACATACTTACACTCACACTCCAACACACACACACACACACACACACACACACACACACACACACACACACACACACACACACACACACACACACACACACACACACACACACACACACACACACACACACACACACACACACACACACACACACACACACACACACACACATATAACACGTACACATATTTCCACACCCAACTCATATGCTGCTGCTTCTGTCTATAATCTATCCTGTTGCCTAGTCACTTTACCCCTACTGTCACGAACGTCGTAAAGATGAGACCAAGGCGCAGCGTGCATAGAGTTCCACATACGTTTAATAAAGAGAAACTCACTTTAACAAAAACAATAAAGAACAACGAACGAAACGTGAAGCTATACGAATAGTGCAGACAGGCAACTAAACATAGAACAGAAAACATAGAAATAAAGAAACTAGAATGCCCACCCTAGTCACACCCTGGCCTAACCAAAATAGAGAATAAAAGCCTCTCTATGGCCAGAGCGTGACACCTACCTATATGTACATATCTACCTTAATTTCCGTGTACCCCTACACATCGACTCTGTACCGGTACCACATGTACAGTACCAGTGAAAAGTTTGGACACACCTACTCATTGTTAAAAGTTAAATTGTGGAATTTCTTTCCTTCTTAATGCATTTGAACCAATCAGTTGTGTTGTGACAAGGTAGGGGTGGTATAGAGAAGATAGCCCTATTTTGTAAAAGACCAATTCCATATTATGGCAAGAACAGCTCAAATAAGCAAAGAGAAACAACAGTCTATCATTACTTTAAGATATGAAGGTCAGTCAATTCGGACAATTTCAAAAACGTTGAAAGTTTCTTCAAGTGCAGTTGCAAAAACCATCAAGTGCTATGATGAAACTGGCTCTCATGAGGACCGCCAAAAGAAATCCAGAGGATATGTCATTAGAGTTACCAGCCTCAGAAATCGGCAATTAACTGCACCTCAGATAGCAGCCCAAATAAATGCTTCACAGAGTTCAAGTAACAAACACATCTCAACATTAACTGTGAATCAGGCCGTCATGGTCGAATTTCTGCAAAGAAACCCCTACTAAAGGACACCGATAAGAAGAAGAGACTTGCTTTGTCCAAGAAACACGAGCAATGGACATTAGATGGAAATCGGTGGAAATCTGTCCTTTGGTCTGATGAGTCCAAACCGCCATGTCTTTGTGAGAGCCAGAGTAGGTGAGCGGGTGATCTCTGCATTCCCACCGTGAAGCATGGAGGAGGAGGTGTGATGATGCTTTGCTGGTGACACTGTCTGTGAATTATTTAGAATTATTTAGAATTCAAGGAACCCTTAACCAGCATGGCTACCTCAGCATTCTGCAGCAATACGCCATCCCATCAGGTTTGCACTTAGTGGGACTATCATTTGTTTTTCAACAGGACAATGAACCAAAAATAACTCCAGACTGTGTAAGATCTATTTGACCAAGAAGGAGTGTGAGTGCTGCATCAGATGACCTGGCCTCCACAATCACCTGACCTCAACCCAATTGAGATGGTTTGGGATGAGTTGAACCACAGAGTGAAGGAAAAGCAGCTGAAAAATGCTCAGCATATGTGGGAACTCCTTCAAGACTGTTGGTAAAGCTGGTTGAGAGAATGCCAAGAGTGTACAAAGCTGTCATCAAGTCAAAGGGTAGCTACTATGAAGAATCTAAAATCTAAAATATATTTTGATTCGTTTAACACTTTTTTGGTCACAAAATGATTATGTATGTGTTATTTCATAGTTTTAATGTCTTCACTATTATTCTACAATGTAGAAAATAGTAAAAATTAAGAAAAACCCTTAATGAGTAGGTGTGTCCAAACTTTTGACTGGTACTGTATATAACCAAGCTATCATTGCTCATTGTCTATTTATTCCTCCTGTTACTATTTTTTTCTATTATTATATATTTTTTTATTGTATTCATTTTATTGTAAGTAAGGGTTTCACTGTTAGTCTACACCTGTTGTTTACGACACGTGACAATGAATATTTGATTTGATTTGAGAGGATTTACTATGCTGCTTTTCTGATGGACTATCGTCACCATCAGGCCTTTGTTTTCGCTCAAATTCATTGTTTGATTGTTTGATTGAGTTACTTATTAGTGGTGGGGGGGTGTTGCACATTTGGGACTATTCCATTGGTTCCATTGTGCCAGGCAGGCTCAATCGAGCATAGAAAAAAATTCATTAAATACTCTTTGAACCCCAGTCATGATCACCATAGGCTAATTAAAGAAGGGACCGGGCTGATCTCCTGTGGCCCCTCTCCCTACCCAGCACCAGCACCACCCACCCACCCAGTAAACGTTTATAACTCTCTGGCCCCAGATTGCATCTCAGATTTGAAGGATTGGCCCCCTGTTGACTCACAGCTTGATGGTGACTGCCTGGCTCTGTGTGTTTGCTGTGTCTCAATTTCTCTAGCACTTTTTTTCTCTCAGGATCCGACACCACATCAACCAATGCCAAGGTAGCTAGCGACACACCAAAGGAAAATGGCTTTATTTCAGTGATCACTATATTGGTGATACATTGTGAATGCATTTACAAGAGCCCTTAATATGTACTCTTTACTGTTTTTAAGTCTAATGAATGAGTATGCTTTTCATTTTCCGAATGGAAAGACAGAAAATGGATCTCACATCCCATGCAGCCAGTCCATTCATGTTTTACTATTGGCTTGTAAATATAGACTCATAAATAATCTGTGGTCAATCATCCACTGGAGGTGAGAAGTAGGCACAGCAGGGAACCCTCCATACATTCAGTAAGTCCTTGTTCCCTCAACACTTTATTGTTTGTTGATGGAAGCAGTTGTCATAGTCGTGCAATAACAAAAGCCTGACTATTAGTGTGTTTTTCTCTGGACAGGAACCTGGTGGGCAATTCTCCATTAAATTACAGCCATGTGTGGGATCCTGCGCTGATCACTCTCCCCCACCTAGCCCCCTCCTCCTGTTCCCTCCATCACACAGTCACACTACCGACACACATTCACACACTCATGGGTGAGCTAGGTGGATACATGACTACTACCAACACTGTAAATAAAAAGATAACAAATCACAAAGCTCTTTTCCTTCTTTCACACGTGATATGACCTCAACCACTGAGAGAAAAGTGTGTCATAAAGTTTGTAGTTTCTCACTGTCCACACCCACTTACAATACTCAGACAGACAACTCAAAAGACAAAAGCCCAAGAGGTTACTGCTGAGTTGTTTGTGGAATGCTGTGGCACATACTTTCCTCTTGGAGCCCAACCCCCACATCCACCTCCCATTCAGTGGTGTGAGACAAATAAGCAGTCATCTTGTTATCTTTGAAGACTCACATCTCTATCTGAAGGCCTGTGTAAATTGCACTTCCTGTGTGGGACTCAGTTCACATCATGTTTCACCCAGGTGTTGGAACCATGTCTGCATTTATTAAGTAGTTAACTATGCTATTGATCTAAAATGTTCCTTGTATTATGAATGTGTTGTATAACTCTTTGAAACTAGTCTTCCTTAGACCAGTGTTTCCCAAACACGGTCTTCAATGACGTGAAGAACAATACTATTCCACTGAGAAATACAGTGGTTCTATTCAACAAATTCATACTTGAAACTATTTGGAAATCATTTAGAGTTCCCTCCATGACTCACAACAATGACATAGCACTGTTTTTTCAAACAATAGACAACATCCGAGCTTCAACTTGTGAAACCTTCCAAAACCCCATGCCTTTACACCTCAATGCCCTCAATCTCGATTCTGAAGTTGGACAACAAAATAACAAAATAGGCCTACATGTGTTAAGGGAAAGGGAAAAGTTACAAAGGGTGTTTTCTGATCGATTGAAAATAACCTAACACTATGGATCGGTTGATGACAGCCTTTGAATTTGCTGGATGGCACTTTTTTAAATATTTTTATTTATTTCACCTTTATTTAACCAGGTAGGCCAGTTGAGAACAAGTTCTCATTTACAACTGCGACCTGGCCAAGATAAAGCAAAGCAGTGCGACAAAAACAACAACACAGAGTTACACATGGGATAAACAAACGTACAGTCAATAACATAATAGAAAATCTGTATGCAGTGGGTGCAAATTAAGTTAGGAGTCAAGGCAATAAATAGGCCATAGTGGCGAAGTAATTATGATTTAGCAATTAACACTGGAGGGATAGATGTGCAGATGTGCAAGTAGAAATACTGGTGTGCAAAAGAGAAAAAAAAAAAAATATATATATGGGGATGAGGTAGGTAGTTGATTTGATGGACTATTTAGAGACGGGCTGTGTACAGCTGCAGCGATCGGTAAGCTGCTCTGACAGCTGATGCTTGAAGTTATAATAAGGGAGATATCTCCAACTTCAGCGATTTTTGCAATTCGTTCCAGTCATTGGCAGCAGAGAACTGGAAGGAAAGGCGGCCAAAGTAGGTGTTGGCTTTGGGGATGACCAGTGAAATATACCTACTGGAGCGCGTGCTACGGGTGGGTGTTGCTTTGGTGACCAGTGAGCTGAGATAATGAGGTGTTGCACTATGTGTATAGATGGTTACTCAATCATGGAGAACAGTCTTTCTTCAATATTGCCCGTCCGTTTCATGGAAATCAATTTTTGCATGTAAACTGTTGTTCTCTCCTTTGTGTGTTCTTAAAGGAAAACTCCACCTAAAAACAATAATTTGGTATTTGTTTCATTAGTCCTTTGGGACTATGTCAACAATGGACTAATGAAACAAATATCAAAAGATAGTTTTTGGGTAGAGTTTTCCTTTAATGATGTTATTTATGTTTCTTGTGGGGAGGAAGGATTTCAGATGCAACCAAAGAAGGTACACCAAGAAAGGAGAAAATAATCAAAATAAGATCTGGGAAAACACTCAAAACGGCAATAAGAAAATCTGAAGATCGCCTGTGTAGTTTCCGGGCACAGCTCCAGGAATCTACGCATAACTGGTGAAATGGTCAGAGGATCCTGGTAACTATGGATATCTCAGTATTTCACACAAGGTCACTCCTCAGGAGAATGCTACTTTTCTTCATTTTTCTACACAATAATAAACTGCCATTTGACAGGCAACTTTCTGCATTCAATCACTCATCAAAGTATGTGATTAGAGTGCAGGAACTATGGACACAAAGAGACAACTTATTTAAAGCAATTTATAAAGCAGGCTCCTAGATTAACATTTTGATTATAAAGTTGGATTTTTTAAATACCACAGATACATCAACAAATGTATGGGCATACGTCAATAACACCCTATTGTACCTCAAGTAAACACGCTTTATTACAATACAAAATGAAGATGAATTACAAGTAATGCATTGTTTCCTAACATAAGGAAACATAAGAGGAGACATTCTTTACTTGGTTCACCTCTTGATGAAACCGTTTACAGTAACAAAACTGTCATGTGGTCAAAGAATAATCATTAAAGTCATTTCAGTAGATGTATTTATTTTCGCTCTCATTATTTTGTATATCCTAGTCAAATAAGTACATCAAATATTGAGCTAAAGAAAGTTTTACTTTTCTTATGGTGTTGATGCTTCCAGTGCTTACAGTTGAGAGCAATGCAATGCCTTAGTGATGCATGTTTATTGTTAAATTCATAATGAAATGTGATATTTTTTGTTAGCGTCCCTTTGGTTCCCACCATTTCAGATTTATGGCACAAAAGCCAACAGTTTGAATTGTTTCATTTGAACGCAACAGAAACAGAGTGTATTCAAGCATAGTTTTCTTATTGGGGCTATAAAGCGTCTAGACAACACTCCCTTCTTTTTCACCTTCAGTCAGTCCCTAAGTAAAATACTTTTGTTTTTCTGGATATACCTGTATGGACTTATCTTTGTCTCTCAGTCATCGACAAAGACATTTTTTTTTATCCCGTTCATCAGACAGTTGTTACAGAAAAAGCAAATAACCATAGACTTAGTGAATTTCTATGGTCTCCCTCAAATTCAAATTTCACTCAAATTAACATGTTATTTACTGTAAATCAACTTTACTATCCTTCAAGGAAAAATGCATTGCTTTGGATGTAAAATGAACCTATTTCTCTCTGCCGTGGCTAAAGTTTGTATGTGCCTTTTAGCTGTTTGATTTGTTGTCATCTTTCTACTGAATGGAATCAATTCCATGTCCATAGTGCATGGAAACCTTGAACACCTCCCACCATACACAACGATATGGAGGGTAATGGGGTGGTCTGGAATCTGGGACAGAGTTACTTACTCATGTTCTTACTTATTTAAGCATTTTTGCTTTGAATACCCCCATTTTATTTTAGAGCAGTCCCCTTTTTGTGAAGATGGCTGACAGTGGAAAGGGGGTTTGAGTAGGTAAAATAGGTTGGCCTATCCTTTTATGAGTTCAGTGGGCAATACATTCTATACACCTTGACAATTTACCAGAACTCACATGGTCTAATGACAAACAGAAATATGTTAATTTTACATCCAAAGCTATGCATTTTTCCTTGAAGGATAATAAAGTTGAATTACAGTAAATAACGTGTAAATCAGAGTGAATCTTGAATTTGAGGGAGACCATAGACATTTCCAGTCAATGGTTATTTGTTGTTGGAAGGAGCTTCAAGGATTGCAGCTCTGACAATGTGTTTGAGTTTTTGAAAAAGGATTGTAGATCACATGTATTTTTTTACCATCTGGATCACAGGAGGTTGGTGGCACCTTAATTAAGGAGGACGGGCTCGTGGTTTATGGCTGGAGCGGAATTAGTGGAATGGTATCAAACATGGTTTCTATGTTCTATGTTAGCGCTGTTCCAGACATTATTATGAGCCGTCCTCCCCTCAGCTGCCTGATCTGGATATCCTCTCATTGGATTGTACATCTATCTATATGCTATCTGAATTGTGGCACTGAACTGACATATGGCACACAAACAAAGTATATGCTGCTCAAAGACTTCTCCCAAAAATTCTGTACATTATAGCATTTTAGTCATCATAGCAGTATGGTTCACCACACCTACAATGATATTACAGTCTCTGGATAGTAGGGGTCTTGACCCTGACTATTATGATGGAAAGTCAGAGTGATTGGACTATGGGCCAAAGGTGTCTCTCTTGAGGAAGAGTCTGTTGTCTGTCTGTACTTCTCTTGCATGTGATTTAAACCAATTTTAATGATTTGAATAATGATAAGAACTATATTTTCAGTAACCAGAAATACTTTCCCTAAAGTTATTGGTATTTTTTATTTTATTTAACCTTTATTTAACTAGGCAAGTCAGTTAAGAACAAATTCTTATTTACATTGACAGCCTACCTCAGCCAAACCCTAACCCGGACGACGCTGTGCCAATTCTGCGCCGCCCTATGGGACTCCCAATCACGGGCGTTTGTGATACAGCCTGGAATCGAACCAGGGTCTGTAGTGACGCCTCTAGCACTGAGATGCAGTGCCTTCTTGAACTGCACTGTTGATTAAGGGCTTGTAAGTAAGCATTTCACGGTAAGGTCTACACTTGTTGTATTCGGCGCATGTGACAAATAAAGATTGATTTGATTTTCATTTAGACCGCTGCGCCACTCGGGAGCCCATTGGAGTAATTGGTAAATCAATGAAAATAAATGATAATGTTAATACTTTAACGAATGATCTTAATACATTTTTTGGGGGACATTTTCACAATAATTTTATATTTAGCTCAACTAGATCACATCGCAAAGGATAGCTTGCAGGGTTAATGGATCCGAAATAATATATTTGACTGCATGTTGGAAGAAAAGGACAGATTAATATGAACCAACATGTCTGCATGGGAATAATAAAATAAAAAAAGTTCTACATTATGAAATATACTCTTCTAATGAGTACTCTAAACAAACTTTTGGAGTTGAATGATATTATTATGATTACCCAAGTGACAATAGTTCCATAGATAAAGTATGGCAGATAAGGTAGGTTTAGATCTGTTTAGATCTGTTTAGATCTGTATCTCCTGTACCTCCCTCCCTCCCTCCATCACCTTCTATCTACTAGTATCGCATCTCACGCCCCCTTATGGCACTGCTTTTCTCATCAATGGGCCCTATTTGAATAATGTGTAAGCACTTGGACTGGAGCCAATCAGCTGTCAGAGGACCATGATACATCGCAATGCATTATTGATACTAATAATTACGTTGACATGCGCATTTCTACTTGAGGAGCTAATTTTACAACACGAAGAATTTGTAAAGAAGGAAAGAAAATTGTGTTACTGTTTGTTCCCGATGTTTGCACCATGTCGAGGCGCAAGCAAGCTAAACCACAGCAAATTAATTCCGGTGAGCCCGGTTCGTCAGAAAAGGGTGAGTTTTTGTACTGATAAAGTACTTTTAGAAAGAGTCGCGCGGGGTTATATTTATACAATGTTGCAAGATATCAACATTCTAATTGGAAAGTGATACATTGTTTCTCCTCGCACGTTGACCTGGCTGGATCATGACCCTTGGAACCGACCACGCTTTTTCATGAATAAACCTATGAGTTTGTTTAAGTTCTCAACTCTTTTTGTTTTGTTTGTTTATTGCAAAAATAGACTACATATGAGTTTCTTAATTGCAAACGTTTGACCAATTTGATGAATCGATTTCGTTTTTGTCAGTGAACCAGAAGTCACTCTAAACGACATTGCCTTTTAACTTTTCTTTAACTTCAGTTGATTTTCCTAAATGTTACCTATGGAATACGAAACAGGAATATCTGGCTGAATATCACTAACGTGATTATTGTAGTAGGATATGCGTATCTGGTTGTTTGGTTATCTTTAAAAAAAAAAATGTTTTATGTAGGCTTAATTGAACTATCTATTTAGGGCATTCGTTTTAGATATTATTGCATGTGGTGTCTGAATAGCCTACTAATATACTTGCTCTGTAGGTAGCTTTACATCATTAGGTAGGTGTATATGGAATATTTTATGTAGTGTGTTATGTGGCTTTTTTTTATAAAGGTGTCGGACAGTATGAAATGTGACTCGGGAGTAAGTTGACCTGAAAGCAATAAATCCCCCAGTTTAAGGCATAACTGTTTTCTTTCCTACATATGTGGGGGATGGACGGACCCGTAGTGGTCGATTTGTAGGCAAGGGCTGGGGGTGCGGTTTGTGTTGCTATAGTAATGAACATCACCTTTTATGAATGATTATCGCCTACTAATGCAACTTACACGTAGACCGCTTTGAGTGGGAGAGTGCATGTGTTCTTTGATCAGAGAATAGCTATATGTTCTGTTTGATACAATGTATCAACGTACTCTCATTTTAACTGGCAACCCCTGTGTGGTTTCACCTCGTGCCATATTGAACTATAAGACCAGGTGATCTGATAGAATTTATGCGCCACCAAGTGGTCATATGATTAGAGGGACACGTTGTGAAGTCAATATTTTCTGATCTTTGTTTTGTTTGAAATAATTTCATATCCCGATTTAAATCGAAATAGTTTTTTTCTTCAAACTTGTTTTTCCCCCATTTTGCGGGTTGTTGAGGGTTCATTGCTGCTTGTAATAATCGACCCATTTTGCATAGTGATTGATAAGGTAACGTTCTCCTCCCGCTGCCTACTGCGTTATTATGCACTGCAACATTGGCAACTTCTTTGACAATGAACGGATTCTGAATAGTCTACCTACAATGCCATTTGCAACTTTCACCCTCCCCACTGAGCGATTAGCAAATCCAGCAACAATTGCGTTGGAAGAATGCAGACAGGCGGTCTACACCCCCTCGCCCTTCCCCTCCCTCTCAGGCGAGTACATTAGCATTTGAGTATGCGACTGGTTGTTAAATTGCCTCGGGTGGGCAGACACACTTAAAATTATCACTTTAGGATTGATACCGGTTCACGTGTTCCATTTTCCTAGAAGTTGCTCGAATTTACACTGCATGTAAATGAGATGTTGAAATGCGGGCGATATCCCCTGATCTTTTCTGGGTGTGAAAGTTCAAGACAATTCAACTGGTGTGAAGACATTGTCCTGACTGGGCATAAGCATATGTCATTTATATAGAATTAGTTGTGAATTACATTTAAGTGTCGGTTATGTAGACTATATTGTTTAATAGTTCACACCTCACCTGCCCCTGTATCAGTGCGTTAGCGATGTCGACAATGAGTGAAACTATGACGTGTCTCTTCTCTAACGCTGAAAACAGATTCTGGGGCAGTTCATACCTTACTTCCGATACTTTCATTATTGTGGCAAATTCGGACTGGTTATTACAGGCCCCCACAATATGATATGGGTTCACATGTTGGCCAATCCTTATAATGAAGTATAATTGCTATAGGAATGCATTTCAGTTTCTACATCCAAATTAGGTTGCCCCTGTTTTTGTCTCAAGCCAGATGTTGCCCTCTGCTGGGCCAGTTGTGCACTGAGCCCAAATTGCACTAAACCCTCATGTTCGCAATGCATTGACTGGAAATCTGATGAAATGCTTTTCATAAATGTAAAACTTTGATTCAAGCTTTGCCCACCAAAAGCACAGCATTTCTATTGTAGATGAGGCCCATTAGTTATTGCAGTATTTGAATGCAACCTTTAGTATATTTAAAATGCATTTGTGTGTGACTGAAATTAAAGTATATAAATAATTGATTGAATTTAAATTATATGCAGATATACAGACTTTAAATTATATACAGACTGTAAGACTTAAATTATATTCAGACTAATTAATTTATACCTTGACTTTAGTTGGTTGTTATTTAATGGTTTTAACCTGAGATTTCCCTACTTATTTTCATTACAGGGGTTCTACAAGATGGTCAAACTGAAGAGGTTGGAAATGAGGCGAAGAGGTTTCGAATGGACACAGCAAAGGTCTGCACCAAATGCTGTGCTGAATTCTTCAATGAGGCTGAATTTCTCGAACATCAGAATAATTGCACTAAAAGTCACAAGGCAGTCATCATGAAAGATGGCGAGGGGAGAGAAGTACCAGAAGAGGTGTCACAAGGAGACTCCCCTGGTGACTTCCAGAATGACCACAGGGACTGCCAGCCCAGAAGTAATTCTCTATCAAAGTCCAATGCAGAGTCTATGGAAAGGATGGATGACGAGGAAGAACCTAAAATAAACGGTGCGGAACAACCACCCAAACAAGACCAGGTAGAGATGTCTGACAATCCCAGGCCTGAAATGAGTAACCATCAGAGCCAGACCTCATCCAAACTCCAAGATTCAAATGTCATCTTGGAGTCCATGCCTGGCACCAAAGTGGCCGTCACTCAGCATTCATCGAACGTTGGTTTGAACAACCGAAGGTCTGCACAGACCTCCCAGGAGGCCTTGCAAGCTATCCCCATGATCCTGGAACAGCTGGTGGCTCTCCAGCAGCAGCAGATCCAACAGATCCATCTGACTGAGCAGATCCGTATCCAGGTGGCCATGATGGCTCCACAGAGCCTCCACTCGGCCAAAGGGGCATCAGTTGACCCTCTTAAAGCCCTAGGAGCTCACCTCTCCCAGCAGCTCTCTGCTGCAGCAGCCCTGATCAGTAAGAGGACTAGCCGCCAGAGTCTCTCGATAGAGTCCCTCAAACAGGGCAAACTACCCCAGTCCAACAGCAACCCCACCTCACTGGCTGGAGGACTGGGGCCAATGCCCTCCAAAGCCGATATGTTGAAGGGGCTCCCAGACCTGGCCAACCACCTACCAGTGTTACTGCCTCAATCACCAGGCTACAAGGCCTTTCAAAGTCCCTTCACTGGCCTCTCGTCAGAGATGGATCCCTCTAAGAAAGTAAAGAGCAAGATCCCAAACATGCCTGAGTCTAAAAACGGGTCTGGTGGCGACAGCATGTACAAGCATAAGTGCAAGTACTGTGGAAAAACCTTTGGTAACGACAGCGGGCTCCAGATCCATTTGCGCTCGCACACTGGAGAAAGACCATTTAAATGTAACATCTGCGGAAACCGCTTCACAACCAAAGGAAACCTTAAAGTGCATTTCCAGAGACACAAGGAGAAGTACCCTCACATCAGGATGAACCCACACCCTGTGCCAGAACACCTTGACAACATTCCCACCAGCAGCGGCATCCCGTATGGCATGTCAATGCCGATTGAAGAATCCAACATGGTGGACATGAAGCCAATGCTTGGCATCCCATCTCCAGGTTTCCACCCATCAGCACCTCAGGGATTCAAGCCTTCGTTTGAAGGTTTCAGGAGCGACCGGTTCTCCCAAAGACCGGCTTCATCTGGAAGTGACGGAGCATCAATTTCCTCAAACGTGTTCAATCACGAAATGGGCTCTGATCAGCACCACCAGGTATCTAATGAGCTAATGGGAGCGCTGCATCACATGAACAGCAAAGACCCTCCCAGCGACCACGAAGGCTCTGAAACAGCCAAATTACAGCAGATGGTGGATGGGCTGGAGAAGAGGACCAATGACCCAAACGAGTGCTACATCTGCCACCGAGTGCTCAGCTGCCAAAGCTCCCTGAAGATGCATTACCGTACACACACGGGTGAGCGGCCCTACAAGTGTAAGATCTGCGGCCGTGCCTTCTCCACCAAGGGCAACCTCAAAGCTCATTACAGTGTCCATCGGGCCAACACGCCCCTCAAGATGCAACACTCCTGCCCCATCTGCCAGAAGAAGTTCACCAATGCTGTGGTTCTCCAGCAGCACATCCGCATGCACATGGGAGGCCAGATTCCCAACACCCCCATGCCAGAGACTCAGTTAGAGGCCTCTGAAGAAATGAACTCCCCTCTGCCTGACGAGAAGTCCATGGACTTCAACGGCTTTGAGAGCATGGAAGACCAATACACAGAGCTTGACTCTCAGGAGAAGCCAAGCAAAACTTCAGATTCTCTCCCACCATCTGTGTCTGAGGAACCGCACCAACCCCATCAGGCCCCTCCATCCTCTGTGTTCTCCAGCATAGCGGCACTGGAGAACCACATGAAGAACCTCACCTCATCTCTCAACCTGCAGCGCCAAAGCAGCACCGCTTCAGAGAGCGATGGAGTGCCTCCCAAAGAGTCCACCTCAGCCTCCGAGGGCCTCCGGGAGCAAGAGTACCAGAGCGGCCGCAGCCCCACCGTCTCAGACTCTGTCTCCTTCCACTCCTCATCCCCAGTCAACAGCCATGTGGGCAGCAGCAAGTCAAAGTCCCCCGAGTTAGCCTTCCCTGAGGATTACACCCGGAACAGGCCTAGACCAGACTCTGACGGCGGCTCTCAGGATGCCAGTGAGTCCAATGGCGCTCTGGACCTGACGGCACCCAGCTTCACTCCAAAAACCATAAAAGAAGAGCCTGGCCTGTACTTCACTAATGGAGAGTATGGTAAGTGTTTAAACAACTTTGTTTCGAATGTGCTGTTATAAATCAATGGCATTCTCTTTAGGGTTTTAAGTGTAGGTTGACTGGGAGTAATCTGGGAGTATTGTTTATTAACTGGAATCTTCTCCTTCTCAACAGCTCCCAGCCATTTGCCTCCTTTCATGAGGGTGCCCTCCAGTCTGGTCCAACTGGAGATGCAGATTCCCCCAGAGAGCTCCATGGGCATGAGCTCTCTATTTGGCTCCCAGATGCCCCAGGGAGCAGGAGGGCAGCCACGGGACAGCTCAAGTGCTCCCCGTAGATCCAGCAAGCAGCACCTGTGTAACTCCTGTGGCAAAAACTTCTCCTCTGCCAGTGCCCTGCAGATCCATGAGAGGACCCACACTGGAGAGAAGCCCTTCGGCTGCACCGTCTGTGGCAGGGCCTTCACCACTAGAGGCAACCTAAAGGTAAGGTTCTTTCATAGAAGAGAAATGCTATAAAAGCCTTCATCTTTCATAGACTCTGTGGTCTGGTATGATACTTTTGTAATGTATATGCAACAAAAAGGAGGTATTTTTAAGTAGTTTTCTGTAGTAATCCATTCTGGATCACGCTTTTATGAACATTTGCACTTTTTCTTGATTTGTATTATAATATGTATATTTGTTTTAGGTGCATGTTACAACTCACATGTGGAACAGCTCTGTGAGGCGTGGCCAGCGCCTCTCTCTGGACAACCCCATGGCCCTGATGGCCATGAGCTCAGAGTCTGGCAACGTTATGCCACCTCCCAAGGAACTGGATCCTCAGCCAATGAACTTCGACCAGTCTCTGTGGAACCAGTATGCTGCTGCTTTCACCAACGGCTTGTCCATGAAGACTAACGAGATCTCTGTGATCCAAAATGGTGGTATGCCTGGTAGCCTGGCCGGTGGTCCTCTGTTCCGCTCGACTGGAGGCCTGATGGAAATGGATGGGTCCCACTCTGGCCTGCCTGCCACCATGGCAGAGATTGAGAAGAATGGCTCAGAGAGCGTGGCCAAATCTCAGTTCCCACATTTCATGGAGGAAGGGAAAATTGCAGTGAACTAGTTTTGAAATGGAAGAAGGCAGTTTTATCTGTTCATTTTTCCCCCATTGATTGTGTGCAGATTTGAATGTTCATAGTAGCAATGTTGGCTAAAATTTGCCACTATGTCCAGGTACAATATACATGTGCTATTCCAACACTTTTAGGAGATAGTCCTTAACCCTTGCTGAACATTTCTGTTTTTTGCAAAGCCTATTTGGAACTCTCAGTAAATTAAATGATGCAGCTCTTCCATAACCTTTCATTTGAACAATTCATCCCTTAAAAGTGTTATATTTAGTTGAACTAGATATAACTACTGTAGTTGTATTTACTGTTTTTGTTTTATTTTTTTTTCTCAATATATGCGGGTATTTCTGTGAGGCACCTTTTTAGTCTTGTTTCCAGAAGTTGAATGTCTGGCTTACCTGAAACTGCTTTGATTCAGAATGTCTCCCTCCCTGATGGAAGATCCTGTACTTTGAATGATTTTGTCTAGTGTTAGAAAATCTTCAGTTTATGACTGTGTACACCATTGTTTTCGTGCAGATAAACAAGTAGTTATTCTGATTCCTCTGCACAGTACATAACTATTTGGCACTCCTCCTATTGTGTGCAATACATTTTTAGGAAGTTTATGTAATGGCCAACAATTTCTCCCGATGTTTGAGGGAATTGTTTGGAGATGCTCTGAGGTGGTCTACTGAGAGCGTTCTGGCAGGTGTCATGTACTTTTGTTTGATCCAGATAGGCCTACTGATTTGCTCAGTTGTCCATTTTGGAGGTTAATCATTTTTCCAGATACGTTACACATGTTGAGACAGTCATTTCTTTGCCTTTCTCTCTAAAACTGAAAACCTCATACCAAGTGCCTAGCTAGAATTGGAATTGTTGCTCTATTGTCTTTTTTTTTTAAGCACCACAAGATTGTAATGGTTCTTTTTGTCTGTTTTGACTGATACTGTTTGTCCATGTAGCATACTGTGCTGTTTCTGGAAGTGCTTTTTTCCCCCACTCACATTTGACAAAGATCTGTTCATTATTGTTTTGTTATTTTTGCTTCCATTAACCTTTGTCAACCAGCAGAGCTTCTGTGTCTTTCGGTGGGTTGTTTTCTGAAGGATATGGGTGTGTTTTAAATGACACGGTATTCCCTAGTGCACTACTTTTGCACTGGCTGAAGGTAGTGCACCATATATGTGTAATATGATGCAATTTGGGGGACAACCATATAAAGCAGAATTCTCTCAATCATACCTGCACTTTAAATTTCTTCACATTTTGGTAAGCTTATAATTTTGATGGCTACATTTCAAAACCATCCAGCTTGACTTTGTTTACCTTGGTGGTCATATTAGGGAAGGCACATCACTGATTTGTCATCTTTTCTTACTTTGTTTGAGGACTTGGAAATGTTGACTTCAGAATTTGACTCAATATTTCACTCAATTGCTACCCTTGTTAAGTGACATATTTCAATACTTCTCTCCATTGATTGAACGTGCAAATCTACTAAACATTCTTTTATCAACTGTTGAATCTTAAACTTTGTTAATTTATATCGCGTGTCATGCCAGAGCTACCTCATTTACATATTTGTTTTTCCTCCACCTACCTTCAAAGGTATATTCACTCTGATACATTCTGAGTAAGCAATGATATGCTTTCATTCCTCTCTACAGAGTTGTAAGTAATGAATGTATCACTGGACTCTTTGCACAACTCAATGCGCAGATGAACTCTAGAATACTGTTGTACATTCCCCATTTAAAATGCATTTACCAAGTTGTGCCTTGTTTATAAAATCTAATCATGTCAGAACTGCTTTGATGTTGTCTCTACAATTTAAGAAATGTTGAGCCTGTTTAGGCTTGTTTACAATGTAAATGTCTTATTTCCTTTTGTTTCCTTGTCACCTAAATGTTACTTTCTGGTCTTGTGAAAATAAAAATCAGGGTGACTTTTCCAACTTTGGTTTGCGTTCTGTTTTCTGTCCCCATGCCATGAATTATTCTGAACCATGTGATGTTGCAGTTTTGATTTCATTGTATGAAGTTAATCTCTTTAGTTCTGTCTATGAAGAGTTCGTTACAGTCCTGACAAAATTGTGTCTGTTCTGTCAGGGCATGCACTTTGTGGATTACGTGGGTCTGTTCTTGCTACTTTTCTTTGATTTGCATCGTGCACACCCCTGATTTCCATCTCGATTCCTTCTGATCACACACTTGGAGTTGTTGGTTTAGTCGCTGATCTCACTTGTACCAGTAATGAATGTTTGCGCCCAAGTCAATTTGCATCCAACTAAATTAATTTGCATCTCCATCCAACTAGCAGTCTATTCAAAAATGCCCCCCCCCCCAGTATCCTAATCGAATTTGTGTCTCTTGAAATGGAGAGCAAGATGGAGCATACATAGGCTACTGGGTTAAAGTTATCTGATCAGTGCATTATTCTGGACAAGCCCCTAGGCCTGTTGGAATGGGAAAAAAACTAAAAATGTTAAACCATTGAAGATTTGTATGTTATAGGCCATAACCTATAGGTTCATATTTTTAAATACTATTTCATCACACCAATTCTAACATATTTGATAAAGCGAAATGGAATCAGCTATGATGAAGAGCCAAGCCACTAGCTGAAGCAAGCCCAAAACAGCCACTGACACACAAAAAAGCCTCCGCCCAGAACGCAGAGACAGCGAGGTGGACTTCGTCTGGCGTCACCGTCAACTGGGGCTGCAGGAATGACGGACAATATTGCTTTGCAACCAGTGAGAGACAAAAAAAGACACGACAATAAAAACAGGAATGGGTAAGAACAAAAAATAAGTTGTATACACTGTAAATGTTAAGAACGACGACGTTAGACTGTAATTTAGCTCGATGGCTGATAACACGAGTTGTTTTCAAAACCCGCAGACGAATATCTCAATTGTAACCGTATATTCTAAACGTTCAAGATGAAACGAACCTATTTTCTAACTGAACAATTGACGGGCTTGTTTAGGGAAATATGTATTAGCCATCCTTGTTCCGGGTGCTGTCCGTCCTGTCGATGCTAGTACAATATTAATCGCCTATTGTTTAAGTATCCATGGGACTAGATTGCCATATAGACCGACAAAAAAAACAACACCCTACGCATTATGCTTCAAGATAAGGTGGGGTAGTGTGGCATGGTTGACTGACATTATTTGTGTCATTGCGTTGAACCAGCCCAAACAGGGCAGGCCTTACTATAAGAATCAGCACTTGTTTAGGGAAGGGTTTCCCAAACTCGGCCCTGGGGCAAGCCCCTTGCACGTTTAGTTTTTTTGCCCAAGCACTACACAGCTGATTCAAATAATCTAAACTTGATGATGAGTTGGTTATTTGAACCAGCTGTGTAATGCTAAGGCAAAAAACAAAACATGCACCCATGGGGGGCCCCAGGACCAAGTTTGGGAAACCCTGGTTTAGGGGACAGCAAACAACCATGACTATCTATCGATAGACACATAATATGGATGATGTGACTTATTATTACACAGTGCATTTTATATATAATAATTATTATTTCCTGATATGATATGCAATGATAATATTGCCCTCATAAATTTGCACAAATGTTAAAGTAAAACATAATGCAGGCCACCCAAGTCTAGGCTACACACCTGTCTGGGCATCCCCTATTCACCTCTCATGTACCCAATCATCCCCTCAGGCAGGAAGCATTTTGCTACATCCACAATAACATCTGCTAAATGTGTGTGTGACCAAAACAATATGATTTGAAGAGTCAATCTCAGAGATGGTGCTTGTCAGAGCATTTCAATGTTAAGATTTAAATTAATTGCAAATGAGTTGGCTCTGTTAAGATAAGCAACAATATACACTAAGTATACCAAACATTAGGAACACCTCCTAATACTGAGTAACTAATACTTAATGCATTTATTTCAATTGACTGATTTCCTTATGAACTGTAACTCAGTAAAATCGTTGAAATTGTTGGGTTAAATTTTTGTTCAGTGTACACAGAGTATACAAAACATTAAGAACACCTTGCTAATATTGAGTGCACCCACCCCCTTTTGCCCTCAGAACAGCCTAAATTGGTGGATTTAACAAGTGACATCACTAAGGGATCAAAGCTTTCACCTGGATTCACCTGGTCAGTCTGTCATGGAAAGAGCAGGTGTTGTGTGTGTGTGTGTGTGTGTGTGTGATATATACTACTGTTCAAAGGTTTGGGGTCACTTAGAAATTTCCTTGTTTTTGAAAGAAAATAAACTTTTTTTGTCCATTTAAAATAACATCAAACTGATCAGAAATACAGTGTAGACATTGTTAATGTTGTAAATTACTATTGTAGCTGGAAACGGCTGATTTTTTATCGTATATCTACATAGGCATACAGAGGCCCATTTGTGGGTTCAATTACAGGCTCAAAATGGCCAGAAACAAAGATCTTTCTTCTGAAACTCGTCAGTCTATTCTTGTTCTGAGAAATGAAGGCTATTCCATGCGAGAAATTGCTAAGAAACTGAAGATCTCATACAACGCTGTGTACTACTCCTGTGAAGGGAGTAGAAAGGAGTAGCGATCTTCAGTTTCTTGGCAATTTCTCGCATAGAATAGCCTTCATTTCCCCTTGACTTTTTCAGGTTTTGTTACATTACACTCTTATTAGAACAAACACATTAGTAAACCCACTACAATCATGCAGTACAGTCAGCATCAAGCAGTTGGTAAGGGTAGGTAACAACACATCCGCCACGCTGATCCTCAGCACGGGGGTCCCTCAGGGGTGCGTGCTCAGTCCCCTCCTGTATTCCCTATTCACTTATGACTGCACGGCCAGGCACGACTCCAACACCATCATTAAGTTTGCCGATGACACAACAGAAGTAGGCCTGATCACCGACAACGACGAGACAGCCTATAGGGAGGAGGTCAATGACCTGACCGTGTGGTGCAAGGACAACAACCTCTCCCTCAATGTGATCAAGACAAAGAGATGATTGTGGACTACAGGAAAATGAGGACCGAGAATGCCCCCATTCTCGTCGACAGGGCTGTAGTGGAGCAGGTTGAGAGCTTCAAGTTCCTTGGCGACCAACAAACTAACATGGTCCAAGCACACCAAGACAGTCGTGAAGAGGACACGACAAAATCTATTCCCCCTCAGGAGACTGAAAATATTTGGCATGGGTCCTCAGATCCTCAAAAGGTTCTACAGCTGCACCATCGAGAGCATCCTGACGGGTTGCATCACTGCCTGGTATGGCAACTGCTCGGCCTCCGACCGCAAGGCACTACAGAGAGTAGTGGGTACAGCCCAGTACATCACCGGGGCCAAGCTTCCTGACATCCAGGACCTCTATACCAGGCGGTGTCAAAGGAAGGCCCTAAAAATGGTCAAATATATTTAGTATAGTTTTATCTAAAAAGGAAAACTTTTTAATGTTTCACTATTTTTATTTTATGAAATTCACTAAGGGGGATGGTCCTCCCTTTCATTGGAGGAGCCTCCATATGTGTTCTTGAAATGTAATATTTCCTTTGTGAAATAAAGTAGGCCTACTGTAGCTTGACTTCTTAATGTAAACCTCATTGGTTCACATATTCCATCTTTTGTGAAAGTGAGCAGTATGTCTTATTTTATTTCAATATGAATCAATTTGGCATGCATGCTTTCACCTAACTCCAATACAGAGGGGACTTTTCTGAAGTTGTTGTCTCGCACATCTGAATGGGTAACTTCATTATACTGGATATCTTTAAAAAATTAGGTGCTGCATTCATCCAATTTGTAGCAAGCAGTCAGCCCTAGTTTGAACACAGCTTCCTATTTTGGGAATTAGAAGGGGTTCAATTTCTCACTTCATCCACAGTTAGTGATTCATTATCCAAGTAATTAGTATTTAGAATATATATACAATATTTGATCTGACCATTATGACACATGGTAAGCCATAAGGTTAGGTTACCTGCTGGCTGCTTGCTTAGATGAAGTGGAATATTTTGTTTGAGAAGGGTGTATGAAACTAGGGCCTTGCTGCCTAACACATGATGCCAATATTTACTGACTCAGGACCCACCTCTATGTCCCTATTGCTTGACTGAAGCCATCCACACCACCGTAGGAAACATACAGTTGAAGTTGGAAGTTTACATACAGTTAGGTTGGAGTCATTAAAACCCATTTTTCAACCACTCCACAGATTTCTTGTTAACAAACTATAGTTTTAGCAAATCAGTTAGGACATCTACTTTGTGCATGACACAAGTCATTTTTCTAACAATTGTTTACAGACAGATTATTTCACTTATCATTCACTGAATCACAATTCCAGTGGGTCAGAAGTTTACGTACACTAAGTTGACTGTGCCTTTAAACAGCTTGGAAAATTCCAGAAAATGATGTGATGGCTTTAGAAGCCTCTGATAGGCTAATTGACATAATTTGAGTCAATTGGAGGTGTAGCTGTGGATGTATTTCAAGGCCTACCTTCAAACTCAGTGCTTCTTTGCTTGACATCATGGGAAAAGCAAAAGAAATCAGCCAAGACCTCAGAAAAATATTGTAGACCTCCAAGTATGGTTCATCTTTGGGAGCAATTTCCAAATGCCTGAAGGTACCACGTTCATCTGTACAAACAATAGTACGCAAGTATAAACACTATGGGACCACGCAGCTGTCATACCGCTCAGGAAGGAGACGAGTTCTGTCTCCTAGAGATGAACGTACTTTGGTGCGAGAAGTGCAAATCAATCCCAGAATAACAGCAAAGGACCTTGTGAAGATGCTGGAGGAAACGGGTACAAAATTATCTGTATCCCCATCCCCAGTAAAATGAGTCCTATATCGACATAACCTGAAAGACCGCTCAGCAAGGAAGAAGCCACTGCCCCAAAACCGCCAATAAAAAGCCAGACTACGGTTTGCAACTGCACATGGGGACAACGATTGTACATTTTGGAGAAATGTCCTCTGGTCTGGTGAAACAAAAATAGAAGTTAAAGCTTGGTTGCAAATGGGTCTTCCAAATGGACAATGACCCCAAGCATACTTCCAAAGTTGTGGCAAATGGCTTAAGACAACAAAGTCAAGGTATTGGAGTGGCCATCACAAAGCCCTGACCTCATCTATCGAAAATTTGTCGGCAGAACTGAAAAAGCGTGTGCAAGCAAGGAGGCATACAAACCTGACTCAATTACACCAGCTCTGTTAGGAGGAATGGGCCAAAATTCACCCAACTTATTGTGGGAAGCTTATGGATGGTTACCCGAAACGTTTGACCCAAGTTAAACAATTTAAAGACAATGCTACCAAATACTAATTGAATGTATGTAAACTGCTGACTAACTGGGAATGTGATGAAAGAAATTAAAGCTGAAAGAAATCGTTCTCTCTTATTCTGACATTTCACATTCTTAAAATAAAGTGGTGATCCTGACTGACCTTAGACAGGGACTTTTTGCAAGGATTAGATGTCAGGAGTTGTGAAAAACTGAGTTTAAATGTATTTGGCTAAGGTGTATGTAAACTTCTGACTTCAATTGTAGTATTTACATATTATTGTGGTGGCATTTCAGTGAGAGAAACTCTAAAAGGGACAGTTTCCCGGACACAGATTATTCCTAGTCATGGACTAAAAAGCATTGTATTGGAATTTCTTCATTGAGCATTCTTTTTTAGTCTAGGGCCAGTGTTCAAAAGCATCTCAGAGTAGGAGTGTTGATCTGTCCATATACTCATTATGATTAAAAAGGCAAGACTGATCCTACATCTGCACTACCCTGAGACTCTTTGTGATGTACAGGTCTAGGAGTAAGCTTAACCTGCATCCAGGAAACCAGCCCTAATGATGAACTACACTGGTGTTCCTCAGGTGCTGCCCGTGGTCGAGGTGCTGCGGCATGGGGGACTTCCGGCCGCGGACGGTGTGGCTGGGCCACCCAGAGAAGAGGGAGCAGAGGTACCCCCGGAACGTCATTAACAACCAGAAGTACAACTTCTTCACCTTCCTCCCAGGGGTGAGTGTCGGGTACTCCGGGTCAACCAAGCAACCGTCATCTGCTCCTCATTCACAACACAACAAGCCGGAATTAGTTTAGTGGCAAAGTGGAGTTATTGGTTTAATGGCAAATTGGAGTTATTGGTTTAGTGGCAAATTGGAGTTATTGGTTTAGTGGCAAAGTGGAGTTAGCGGTTTAGTGGCAAAGTGGAGAGTGAGCAGTAGAGCTGACCCCATAGATTCGAATAGTTGGTTGGTGGACACTGATTCTAATCAAATGAGCACTCATGTTAGCCTGTGCCGTATAGACTAGTGTGCCTCTACTGTAGTTGTTGAGTCTCCAATTAAAACTAAACCACGGAAAGAATAGTAAGGAACTTTCTTTTTTAACTTTCTGATTTTCTGAGCCCAATTTTCATATGAATTTGGTTTTCAGACATTATCTAGTCTTAAACATTGTGCCTTTTTTGGATATTAAGTCATGCATTAAAAGTAGCAAAAACAAGAAGACCAGTCCTTTTTTGCATTGCAAATTCACACATTCTCAAATCAACACATTATTCTTGTTGTGTGAGTGTTCACTGTCACCTGTCAGTAGTTGAGGAAATGACTCACAGTAGCAATGAGAGAACACAAACTTTCCCTTTGTAGTAATCTTGGACATTGGTGGTAATGAAATTCAGCTATGTGTGACTGTTAAATCTATACTTGACTGTGGGTGGCACTGGAAAAGTTAATGTCCGTCTGTGTTGAGATATATCATGTATACAGTACCAGTCAAAAGTTTGGACACACTTACTCATTCCCGTTTTTTCTTTATTTTTACTATTTTCTACATTTTAGAATAAAAGTGAAGACATCAAAACTATGAAATAACATATGGAATCATGAAGTAACCCAAAAAATGTTAAACAAATTCTTCAAAGTAGCCACCCTTTGTCTTGATGACAATTTTGCACACTCTTGGCATTCTCTCAACCAGCTTCATGAGATAGTCACCTGGAATGCATTTAAATTAACATGTGTGCCTTGTTAAAAGTTGTGGGATTTCTTTCCTTCTTAATGCGTTTGAGCCAATCAGTTGTGTTGTGACAAGGTAGGGGTGGTATACAGAAGATAGCCCTATTTGGTAAAAGACCAAGTCCATATTATGGCAAGAACATCTGAAATAAACAAAGAGAAACGACAGTCCATCATTACTTTAAGACATGATGGTCAGTCAATGCAGAAAATGTCAAGAACATTTCTTCAAGTGCAGTTGCAAAAACCACCTTGCACTATGATGAAACTGGGTCTCTTGAGGACAGCCACAGGAAAGGAAGACCCAGAGTTACCTCTGCTGCAGAGGATACGTTCAATAGAGTTAACTGCAACTCAGATTGCAGCGCACATTAATGCTTCACAGAGTTCAAGTAACAGAGCTGGCATCAGATGACCTGGCCTCCACCATCACCCGACCTCAACCCAATTGAGATGGTTTTGGATGAGTTGGACCGCAGAGTGCAGCCAACAAGTGCTCAGCATATGTGGGAACTCCTTCAAGACTGTTGGAAAAGCATTCCTCATGAAGCTGTTTGAGAGAATGCCAAGAGTGTGCAAAGCTGTCATCAAGGCAAAGGTTGGCTACTTTGAAGAATCTCAAATATAGAATATATTTTGATTTGTTTAACACTTTTTGGGTTACTACATGATTCCATATGTGTTATTTCATAGTTTTGATGTCTTCACTTTTATTCTACAATGTAGAAAATAGTTTTAAAAAACTTAAAAAAAAACTTGAATGAGTAGGTGTGTCCAAACTTTTGACTGGTTTTGACTGTATATTAGAGTTTGTGTGTGGATATGTCTGAAACTATAAGCTTATTTTTGTCTCAACTGAACCCTTAGTGATCAATATCTTGTCACGTGCATATATTATAATGCCCCTAATGTACGTACATATTTGTGGTTGGCTGATTTATGTGAAATCATATTGTTCTGTTTTGTTTTCTCAGGTGCTGTTTAATCAGTTCAAGTACTTTTTCAACTTGTACTTTCTGCTCCTGGCCTGTTCTCAGTTTGTCAATGAGCTCAGGCTAGGTGCTCTGTACACCTACTGGGTTCCTTTGGTAAGCAGTGTAGCATTTTGTCAAAGTAATGTAGCATCAAGTATTCACATGATCCACCAATCACTTGCTAAAAACAAGATACTTGTTCTAATTTGTAATTTTACACATGTAGAAGGTTTGTCTTATATTTTTGTATTTCAGGGAATTGTTTTGATTATTACCATTATGAGAGAAGCAGTTGAAGAGATCAGATGTTATTGTCGAGACAAAGAAGTGAATTCACAGATATATAGCAAGCTCTCAATAAGAGGTAAGGGTTTGTTTGCAATTGGTACCCAATAAGAAGAATAAACAACAACATAAATATGTTTATAAACAGATCCAAAGTAACCACTCCAACCAATTAATGACCTACAGTAGTTTTCTGATGCGTCTATTCAGTATAATACAAGTACCTGATTAGTTGGTGTCTCTAATAGAGTTGGGGTCTATTCAAATTGAATTTGAAATTCCAGTTAAATTCTTGAATTCGAATTTCAACAATCTTCATGTTATGGAATTGAAATTGTATTGGTTTTAGACTGTTTGGACTGTTTGAATTGGAATTGAATTGTAAACACATTTAATCTTTGGAATTGATTTGAATTGGATTTCCCAGTGAATGGAATTAATGCATTTAGAATCAAAAGTTGATTGAAAGATTTATTTTAACTTGTATTTCTATATTTCCCATATAGTGAGGCAGTCTGAACAGTGACATGATCAGCCTGAAAGCCGGAGGGAATTTAATTGGAATTTGTGGAATTGTTGGCGATAATATTGAATTGGGAATTTAATTATTGGAATTTACCTAAGATTGAAATTGAGAGGATTTGAATTATCTCTGAATGCAAAGAGTGACCTGGAATTTGTATGAAATGGAATTTCCTGGGAGAGGGAATTTAATTGAATTTGTGGAATTAACCCCAACCCTGGTCTCCAGTCCAGTTAACTGTATGAGCTTGGTCCGGTCCTGTCTAAGCTGACAGGGGAGTGGGTCCTGGGTGGGAGGGGAGTGGGTCCTGGGTGGGAGGGGAGTGGGTCCTGGGTGGGAGGGGAGTGGGTCCTGGGTGGGAGGGGAGTGATGGCTAATTCAAAGCAGGGATGTAAAAGTGTACACATAAGAGGGCTTGGAATAAAGTGCTACTAGCAATAAAAACCTGGAGACCTCTTGCGGTTTCCATCACTTTTCCCCTTTGATCTGGCAGCTTGTTTTATCAATAAACACAATAAATGGTTGCTTCCATGATAGTGGTCCCAGTGGCCTGTCTTGTTGCACAGGGTGAGAGAGATAATGGCATTAAATGCCTGTAGATTGTTTTGCTTTGAGAAAGTAGCTACTTTATCAAGAGCAAAACATGCTGTTAATTTATGTTTTGATGTCAGTCGTCCACCAAGGATTTTTGCGTCATCCTGTAGGAATGTATGATTCATAATTTTAAAGTAGTTTCTTTCTCCTCAGTATTTTGACTTCTGTCCAATTATTTCTGAAGCTTATTGGGAAAGTTTAGTTTGTGTTAGCAGATTTGTGTATAAAGTAGACTAAACTCAGATAATAAAAATAAGTGAAACAGAATGGGTTTTCAAGCCCAATAAACCTAAATGCATAACAATATTAATGTATTACATATGCAAAAGCCTGAGGTCACTGCAAAGGTCAAGGGTTAGTGACCCGCTCCAAACAATTTTGCCTGTTCATTCCAAATGGAATGAGAGAAAAGGCTCAACCCCCCCACCCTCCCAACATTCTTTCAGATCTGAAGGCCTACATGGAAAATTACTTTCCCCCCACATTTAGTGGAAGGAAATCTATAACAACAGTTGTCTACATTTGCAAGGTAACCTGGAGGAGACAGTTTGGCGTAAACAGTGAGCTGAATAGTGTTTCTGTATGTATGGGCCATGAGAAGAGAAGTAGGGAGAATGAAGACTAGGGTTTTAAGTGTCTTTGAATGACGTTAATGGTACCAGGATGTCGCACTTCAATAAAAAACCTGTGTGAGCCATGTGAATGTTTACATGGATGTTTTAGATTTTTACTTGTTTGGGTTGTTTTACTCTATTCTTCCCCTCCTAAGAGGAATGGAATGTCCATAAAACAACATTCATCCTTAATTTCTGATCTAACCACAATACCATTATGATTTTCACACTGAATTTAGTCAACTCAACATTCTGCAATCTGAAAACGCTTATTGAATATTCATTTTACGTTTGTTTTTATTTCAGGCACTGTGAAGGTGAAAAGTAGTGGCATTCAAGTTGGAGACCTTATAATCGTGGAAAAGGTTTGAATCACTTCGTAGATTTCGCCTCGACTGCATCAATGAATTAGGCCTACTACATACCAGGATAGCAAAGTTGCCAAATATGACAAATAATGATTGGTCTGTTAATCTGCTAGACTGGTGACTTGAGGTGAAAGGAGTTAAAGATTTTGTAATCTTGTGATCAATGTTTCTGAGCTTGAGTCTGTCAAGCTCAATGCAGACGTAACTGACACAAACTTTAAATGAACTTAATTGGATCAGAAAACCAAACATTTGACATTTGGATTATTGATGATATTGACAAAAAATTGAAGCAACACTTGTAGGATATTAATCTCTCGTGGACAGGCTACATAAATGGTACTGTAGATCTGTCATGATAAAACGGGATGTGTGAGATCGGCAGCATTAGTTCCAGTGCTTGGGTTTTTCGTCACTGGTTATTTGGACAAATCACGATTTTGCAAGTGTTAGCATCTTTCGAATTTTGGAAGGAAAGGGGACATTTGGCCCAAAGACTTGCCCGTAACTTGCAAAGAGAGAGGGTGGAGCTCTTCATTCCTGTTCTGCTCGTTGTTTTCTATCTCTTCTCTTAACACGTATGGACCCAGAACTTAAACGAGCATCTGACCAATTACGCAAGATTAAAGTTCTGGGTTAGCCGAGATTAGTAGGATATAGACCACCCAGAAAATACCAATGCATTCTTACCAGATAGTTCACTTAAAATGCCATTAAGTAGGCATATCCATGTGGGAAAGTTAAAACAATGCAATCAATTGTGCCATTCAAATTAGCATCACAAATGGCATCATCACTGGTAACATTATAATAAAATATAATTTGTTAGGTTATATTTGTCCTATTTCAGACATGTACAAGTATGTTTTATACGCATGTGTGAAATTGAAATATTTTTTTGCATATTCCAACTCCCCCTGAGAGTGGGGTCATGGCCAGGGTCAGCCATTATCAACAGGGACCTTGGAGCAATTAGGGTTAAGTGCCTTGCTCAAGGGCACTTCAAAAGATTTTTCACCTTGTAGCTTGGGGATTCGAGTTAGCAACCTTTCAGTTATTGGCCCAATGCTCTAACCGCTAGGCTACCTGCCGCCACTATGTTGTTAAAAGTATCAGTAAGTATTAAGTAATTCTAATAGACATTCCAACTCCTAACAGTATTTTTTACTGGCTACTGTAGAAAGAGTGGATTCTGGGAGTCTTTGAAGGATAGGTCACACATGTTGTTCTCTTTATAAATTTGATATTTTTTATCCATGACTGAGGAGACATTGAAAGTAAATCGAAATCTGAATTGTTATGATCTTCTGATTTGAAATTTGTTAAAACATTTTTTTTTTTAAAATAACATTCAAAATGTGTACCACCGCATGGATCTGAAGTGCCACAGTGAATCTTTATTAAACCCATCGACCACTTAAAATAATCAATGTCCAACTCAATGTTTTGAAATCTGTCAACTTAAATAGTGTTGAGAATTCATCTTCCAATTACTCTGACCAGGACTCAGTCACAGTGGAGTCTGGGTCAAACAGAGTGTAAAGCCTGGTCAGGCTCCTATTCAGGGTAAGGCTGGATGATTTGCTGCAGGGATTATTATTGTGACTAGCTGAATGCAGGTAATGTAGCACATTAAAGCAAATTCTGAACGTCTACAGTTATAGAGGGGGGGTTAGAAGAACAGGATGCAAGTTGAAGTTGTGTTTTTCTTTATTTCTGTCTTTTCTTTGTAGAACCAGCGAGTTCCTGCTGACATGATCTTCTTAAGGACCTCTGAAAGAAATGGTAAACATCTGCTGGTCATTCATTCAAATCTCCAAAACAGGATAGTTAGGGTAATGGCATGTTTAAAAAGGGTGGTGAGGTGAAGGGATTAGCCTAGAGCCAGGACAGGAAGTGCAACAATGTCTAAATTGTAATTGGGTCCAGTAGGCTATCGTTCAAAGTGGTGGTTGGGGGGGACGGGTTGTGGTAGAAGACAGAAGAAGCATGGTCCATTCATTTCCCCGACCATTTTTGTCTTTTAAATTGCAAGTTAGTTCCTAAGGAAAATCACCAATACAGGCAAAGTGTAGAATAGAAAGAACATATAAAATGCAAAGAGAAAACTGGGGAACCAAGGTACAAAGACTGAGCCTAATCTGAATAAACAAATGTGGAATTGGATGAGATTTGAAAGAGTGGTGACAGAAACAGAATGAATTGCTCCCATGCAAAACAATGCCATCTCCAACAGGCTTGTTGTTTTCTAAACAAGTACACCACCATCGATAACTAGCAGCTGTTAGGATCCATCGGAAATGTGAGATAAAACATTTGGAGTACGACAACCTTACACTTTTATAATCTTGATTTGGAGTAACACAAACTAGATGAAGCATGCTTGGTTGTGGTTGTGCTTTCCTGTGGGGGGAGGAAAAACAACATGTTTATTTTACTGGAAAGAGTGGTTAGTTGGTTATCTCTCTGACACATGGAGGCCATTAGGTCAATTATGAAGAGGCTAGCTAGGCCCAGTGTTCTCATCTATAGACAGGCAGGCAGGATGACGCAGACCAGGAGGAACTGGGGTTACTGGAGGCTGTGGGGGGATGAGGGTTGGGTTGGCATGGATACCTCTTCACTTTCTTGTTGATCCCCAGAGTAATGTGCAGTTGGGCACCATTCATATATTTGAGTACTATTTTGCAGTAAGTCATTTGGTAAGATATGTTTATGTTGAAAGATAGAGGGGATGAAGGATGCACCAAATAAAAGAATGCTAGAAGTTGACGCATGTGACAAAATTGACACGTTTTTATATTATCATTATTTACATAGGGTAACACATTTCATTTTTTAGATGGACAGAATGTAGTTATTTGTACCATGGATGCCCTATAACTGAATGCTTCTGCAATCTCTAAAGCCTACACAACGGTGCCCCCTAGAGGTTTCTGTGACTCCATTCTGGATCAGTTATTTTCCTCACTTCTGCCTTGTTCTAGGCTCCTGCTTCCTGCGTACTGACCAACTGGACGGAGAGACGGACTGGAAACTACGCCACCCAGTGGCCTGTACTCAGAGACTGCCCACTGCTGCTGTGAGTCACCAGACCAGATGGCTGATCTATCTTTTAGTAGAACACGATGTTGGCACTGCACTGCACTGACTGCAGAAAGATTTAGTAAAGTAATGCCACATCTCATGTTTTTGGGTGATGTTCTTGGAATTGTTATCGCTTATTGATAAGTGACCATGTTGTGATTGCTCCTCCAGGATCTTCTCCAGATCAGATCCTATGTGTATGCAGAGGAACCAAACATTGACATCCACAACTTTATTGGCACTTTCACCAGGGTGAGTGTTAGGGCCTGGGCAATTATATTTTACTTTTCTTGTTTAAGACTTGCATAAAGATAATTCCCACCATATATAGTGAACTTTGATGAAAGACTTTCTGTTTTCATGGAGTAATGTTCCATCTGTGTTTTGTGTCCACTGTGCTTTAGGAGGATGGAGACCCTCCAGTCAATGAGAGTCTCAGTATTGAGAATACCCTTTGGGCCAGCACTGTCATCGCCTCTGGTAAATACCAACTCCCCCAGTGGTGTGCTCTTTCTCTCTCTCTCCACTGAAGCAGCTAAAACATGGAAGGAACCAGTACCAGCCCTTCCTCCATCCCTCTCCCTCCATCCATCCCTAGAGCCGTGATGAGGCATTACTTCCTCCACGCTTGATGTGCTGATGATTTGTCCTCCTACACACCACACACACACACACACACACACACACACACCGGCGCAATCAGACATTTGGTCATTTAAAACTAGTTCAGGGGTAGTTAACCATAAGAGACAACGTTTCCCTAAAGGGAAAAAACACTACATAGAGATTTCAGAGTCTAACCTACTGTATATAGCATATGGTAGTCATTTGGCAAATTGGCAAACTATCATGTACTACTGTCGTTATATATTTCAAAACATGCATTCACATCAAGGGAAGTCTTCTACATGCTTTATTATATTGTATGGTTTATGATTCGAGACTTGTCATTTTCAAAGTTTCAGTCCATTACTTGAATGTTCTGTCTCTGTAGGCACTGTGGTAGGAGTAGTTACTTACACAGGCAAGGAACTCCGGAGTGTGATGAACACCTCAGACCCAAGGCACAAGGTATATTAATGTTAAACACCTTGCACATGACGCTTTCCTTTAGTACATAAAGTCATGCAAATATTCTGGTAGAACTTTATTTTACGGTACTGTTTCCATTGTAATTCATAGTTTATTACTGTCTTGTTACCTTTTTTCAAGGTCTTAAAAAAAGAAAATACCCTGGTCAATTTATGTACTGTAAAATAAACCGCTACCAATACTCAAATAATCATAACATTTCAACAGTTGTTCCATAATATTGTGTTTAGAGTGTTTTGACGTGTACTGCCTGATGTCATTCTCATTTATCATCTCTTGTAGGTTGGCCTATTTGACCTGGAAGTGAACTGTTTAACCAAGATCCTGTTTGGGGCTTTGGTGGTGGTGTCTCTGGTCATGGTGGCCCTCCAACACTTTGCCGGCCGTTGGTATCTGCAGATCTTCCGCTTCCTGCTGCTTTTCTCCAACATCGTCCCCATCAGGTAGGAGATTAACACACTTTCTATTTCATTTAAATGAGCAATTAATAAATCCATATTTAACAACATTTAACAGCAGGTTTAAGAACAAAAGTTGGTATTTTCAGTTGAGGCTTACATTTACATAAAATCTATCCTTACTTAATTGTTTCTACATATCCTTATATGCATGTTTGATGGACAACATAAACCCATTAATATCCACATTTTATTAAATGAATAAAATGTGAACTTTGTGTCCAGCTTGTGTGTGAACCTGGACATGGGTAAGATGGTGTTCAGCTGGATGATCAGAAGAGACTCTAAGATCCCTGGTACGGTGGTCAGGGCCAGCACTATACCTGAACAACTGGGACGCATCTCCTACCTGCTCACTGACAAAACAGGTCTGCTACTTTTGTGGTTTATAGACATAAATATGTCATTATTGACTGCCGGACTATCACGGCTGTGTGGCTGTGGACTCTGTATTGAGCTTAAGAGGTGAGAGTGCCTCCATAAACTGTCAGCTTAGTCAATTCACATAAGATGTAACTATGGTAATAAAACATGACAGTAAAGTATAAGGTTTGCATAAAACTACTAAATGTTGTAGTGCACAGGACGAGTAGTGGCTAGTGCTACAATATAAGACAATGCCAAATGCCTGTATCTTGCTTTAGTAGTCAGAAGAGGACATTGCCCCAACATGTCAGTCTGTTGTATGAGAGTTGATAGTGTTGAAGATTTGCTAAGGTTATGTTCATTGTGATAGTGCTAGGGCAAGCCTGTCCATGATCAGGGCGATGGGGCCTAGGCGTCAAAGGTCAGTCTAATGTAGGTGCTGTAGGGGCTTCTCAGGTCATCCTGAAATACTAGCTACAGAGAGAGGGGTTTTTAAAGTGTGAGGACAGTCAGGACACTGACAGCATGGAAAGATACTTGACTTGTAGATCATAGTGTGACTGTACTATAGAATGAAAATCACTATGTTTAAATTATGATAATCATTTTAACACCAACACTACCATCTCGCTTCCAACACTTCTGACACCAGTGCATATAACCCCACGATCAGTAGAAATGTTACAAATAGTATAAATTGTGGTTGTGTGTTTGATGCAGGGACTCTTACCCAGAATGAGATGGTGTTCCGTCGCCTCCATCTTGGAACGGTGGCCTATGGAATGGACTCCATGGACGAGGTGCAGAGCCACGTGTTCAGTGCCTACACACAGGTAAACAATAACCATCACCACCGAGCCATATTGAGTTAGTTGTGGCGCACATAGAGACGCATTGACAGAAACGACAATGGCCAAACTCTCTATGTAGACCTGTGGCTCTGCATCAGTCCATATGGGCTGTGGGCAATGAATTACTAATTGGTGAGACAGTCAATGCTTGAAAACTCAAAAGAATTCTGTGTGAAAACCAATAACAACCCTTGTCTTTAGGGCATATCTTTTGGACAGCATATCAGCTATGTGATTATTATTTGGCTGAATGCTTCCTGACCCCTAATGACATTCTTTGTCCCTTTGACACCAGAGGTTAGTGGAGAAGGAAACCGGATTAGCCACTAGCCCCAGAGCCCACTAGCACTGACCTGCCCTAGTTTAATGACTCCACCATTAACCCCTGTGGAAACACAACCCCCAGCCTAAAAATAGCAGCAGCAAGATGCTAAAGCTAATTGTTCATATTTCTTATTTTGTTACACACCTGGTTGTGTTTACTTTCTGTGGATGGTATGAATGAATAGGGTAGGATTAGTTAAATTACTTGGTTAGTAGTCGTTTTAGAACTGAGTAAGTTCAGAGAAGTGTTATGTTTTAGCACTACAAAACTCATATATTCCATATACTTTGTTGCCATAGTTACTGAATAAGGCAGCTCACAGGTACATGTACTGTATATATACATTACAGTATATATTCCCCACAAATCATTTATTTATGTGATGACTGTTTGTCAATCAATGGCTGAGAAGAAGAAAAAAAAGTTTATTATTCAAAAACGCTCTACTAATTATTGAAAACCTTGCAGGTAGACAGATGCTCCAACTCAGTCGGCTAACTTTTATTTTCTGCACCTTCCTCCCCACAGCCCTCTCATGACCTCCCAGCATCCAGAGTTCCGGCAGCCACTAAGGTTCGTAAGACCATCAGCAGCCGTGTGCATGAGGCGGTGAAGGCCATCGCCCTGGTGCACTATGTGACGCCCGCGTACGAGGCCAACGGCGTGACGGACCAGGCCGAGGCAGAGCAGCATTATGAGGACACCTGTAGGGTTTACCAAGCTGCCAGCCCAGACGAGGTACACAACGGCTCACCCTAACTACTAGACATAGCTGTCCCAAAATATAGCAACCAGGGGTTGTTAGTGTTTTATACAAATAATTAATTAACAGTTGACATTTGCTCTGCAAGGTTATAATATTGTTTTTTGTTAAAGATACAGTAGACCAACATCTACAAAAATTGCCTGGGAGAAATGTGAGTTGTCTACTCAACACCCTCAGGAAGGTTAAAGGGAATTGTCACTAGGCCCATTACAGTAGGTTTGTGACAGTAGAATAATAGAGTCCAAGTTAAATGATGGAGAGGGTCACTTCAAGTGATTTTGAAGTTTGAACCCTTAGCGGTTGTTGCAGTGGACTACCTGCTGCCTGCTGCCTTTGAAGGAAGCCTTGAGGAGACAAATGACACGTGTACCTAGCTATGTCATTAATCGCTATGAATCATTTGAAGTCCAGGAAGAAGATTGAGGAGGAATTCAGCTTGATCCATTTCCCGTAGTGTAAATACACATTTCCTTAATGTGCTCCCCAGTCTATTGGATTTCAGCTAACCTATTCCCTCTTTGAATATCGTACCTTAATATTAGATACTTTGATATGGCCCACAGCTTTTGTTTTATGGTGAGCTGTGGCTTATTGTATGCTCAACTTCATGCAATACAAGCATTTGTTTTTTTTCTCTCACAAATATGTATATGAGTCTTGAAACTCCTGTCCTGTTCCAAGATTTCTCACAAGTTACAATAGAAGTCAATGTGTTGCTATTTCCTTTCTTGATTGAATGTTTTTGCAGTTGTTAAAATAGGTATATTGTATCAGCTTGAAATGATCTTGGCTCAAATTCAGTTTGCTTTCCTATGGCTTCTCAGGAAGTCTATATATAGATATGGTGTTGACTGTTGGCTGCCGGTGATAGTGGTCACAATGTCAGTGGCAGTTGCATGCATGGTTTATAGCAGTCCAATCTTAAGCCATTTATCTAACTTGCATTGTTGGATGTGATACAGGTAATTGCCAAAAAAAGGAAATACCAACTGAGTGTCTTGATAGGGCGTTAGGGCCGCCAGAACAGCTTCAGTGCACTTTGGCATAGATTCTACAAGTGTCTGGAACACTATTGGAGGTATGAAACACCATTCTTCAACAAGAAATTCCATAATTTGGTGTTTTGTTAATAGTGGTGGAAAACACTGTCTCAGGCGCCACTCCAGAATCACCCATAAGTGTTCAATTGGGATGAGATCTGGAGACTGAGACGGCTATGGCATATCGTGAAACATCAGCAAGTTGAGCTGTCTTCGTCACTGAAGCTCCTGCCAAACGTGTCCCAACAATCACCCCTCTTTCAAAGTCACTGAGATTTCTTCTTCTAGCCATGATAGACAAAATAATGGGCAACTGGGCCTGCCCAGTATTTTTATACATGACTCTAAGCATGATGGGATGGTAATTCCACACCTGTGTGGCAGCACCTGTTTTGAATATACTTTGTATCCCTCATTTACTCAAGTGTTTTCTTTATTTGGCAGTTACCTGTACATGTTTGGCAGATATAACCTGTTTTTTTATGAAATCAAAATGAATAGTCCTGGTTGTTGTGTGGAGATATTATTCCAAAACTTGTGCTTTTACATCTGCTTATTTAGTATATCATATGTATTATGTCTAATATATTGATTGTGATATCGACTCAAGAGAAGTGTGTTCCTATAAAAAAGGCAGAGTATAAAGTATTTCCTGAGGGTTCTACTTCCAAGCAGGGCCAATAAGAATTGTAGCTTTTGCCAAGCTGTGGTTTTGACTCCAGACATTTGCCAGTAGCAGATCCGGCTCAATTAAATCCTAGACATTCCCATGACTAGGTGGTGCTGTTGCGTTGGAGCCGATTCACTGCACATCTCCATAGTGAATGTAGCCTTACTAATGTTACCATGACTAAGTCAAACACCTCATTCTCCCCAACTTGTATGACCAACACACAAGGTAGTCAGAGCTTTGTTGATCATTATGGAGTTCAGCTCAAGACTACCATTAGCCAAGCATAGCCTCAGGCCAAATATTAGCATAAAATATGTATTGTTTGTTAGCTGGAAGAGGCTTGGTTTGGGACCGGACTTTAGAAGTGTTTAGGGTCCAATTAATGCCTCTTCCTGTCCATCTGAGATTGAAATTAGAGACTGGTCAGTGTAGGCATGAGGGATGAATTGTGTTTTTGATCTTGTACTGGTGGTCTGGAAGTTATTGGGAAAAATAACTTCTGACCCCCCCCCCCCCAAAAGTGACTCTTTCAATCATTCCAAATGTCGTCTGTTTGGCATTATCCTCATGTGCCCTTCAAAAGAGACCAGAAAGAACATGTGGCATTGTCTTTTAAAATTGTCTTCCTAGCTTGTCAATCAATACTCTGAGTGCAGAAAATGCTTTTATTATTGATTTGAGCTGAAGTAGATGTGCTACTCAGATTTATATTTCCTGTTCTTTCATTTGTCCTGTGAAAAGGTACATCATGTTAATCTCTCGTGGAAAGACTACGTAAACATAAATGGTACTGTAGATCTGTCATGATAAAACGGGATGTGTGAGATCGGCAGCATTAGTTCCAGTGCTTGGGTTTTTCGTCACTGGTTATTTGGACAAATCACGATTTTGCAGGTGTTAGCATCTTTTGAATTTTGGAAGGAGAGGGGACATTTGGCCCAAAGACTTGCCTGTAAATTGCAAAGAGAGAGGTTGGAGCTGGATTCGCTCATTCTATCTCTTCTCTTAACACTATGGACCCAGAACTTCATTAACTATCTGACCAATTACGCAATACTTTAGTTCTGGGTTAACCAAGATTAACATCATGCTAAAATGGTCCATTCTCCTTTTACCTCATCAAATTTATGTATTTTTATAACCACCCATTCACCAAACTGTTGCTAGGTTTCGCTGGTGCAGTGGACAGAGAGTGTGGGTCTGACACTGGTCGGACGGGACCAGAACTCCATGCAGTTGAGGACTCCTAGTGGACAGATCCTGAACTTCACCATCCTGCAGATATTCCCTTTCACCTACGAGAGCAAGCGAATGGGAATCATCATTCGAGTGAGTGCTGCTGACTAGGATATGAATTTGATTTGAAAATTCTAATTTGAGACATCCCTTTACAGTTGCCAGAGGTGTATGCTTTCCTCAGCTGATCTAATGTATTGTGGAAGATCATTTGTATTTTGCTTGATTGCCGGCTAACTGTCTGTGTTTTGATGTAACTACTCTTTTGAAAGATCCATTGTATAGCTGATATCAGTAGGGCCAACTGTTTGGGACCAACTGCTCTTTTTTAAGATACATTTTATGGCTTTTGATCCTGGGCATTGATCCATTTATCTATCAAGACATAGGCTGATCTAAGACAGACTTTACCCTGCTATGAACTCCGATGACTAAGTCTCTGTGCTGTCTGCATGCTGTCTGCATGACTTGATGGATAGACCTGGCTTGGATAGACCTGGTATAACTCTACTTCAGGAAAGCTGCGATTAAACTTGGCTTCCTCAAGAAAATATTTTCAAACATGTTTGAGACCCCTTGTGAACATTAACACCAAAATAATTTTCCCTTTCTAAGCCACCAACCAACAATAATAAACTAATCCTTTATGTGCATCTCTACACAGGTGCTGAGAGTAGGATGGGAAACCCCTGAGTGCACCTTATTGATTGATGTGAATGTTTTTCTTCTATTTTGTTTGTCAAGCATTGAATTAAGATATTGACAGTGAATGGTCTGTTTTACAGGATGAGTCTACAGGAGAAATTACCTTCTACATGAAGGGTGCAGACGTAGTGATGGCAGGCATCGTCCAGTATAATGATTGGCTGGAAGAAGAGGTATTTTTGGTTTCCTCTATTAAAACACGTCATTTTAGTTTTAATTAACGACCACCATGAATTGATTATAGCGTGTTGCGGTCATCTTTAGGGTGTTGCTGTCAATTTTCCCTTTCTTGGGAAGGTTCAGTCCTTGTGTATGTTTGAACGTTCTGATATTAATGTTTTGGTGTTACTTTTGCTCTTTCTTCCAGTGTGGAAATATGGCCAGGGAAGGCCTGAGGGTCTTGGTCGTTTCCAAGAAGTCTCTAACAGAGGAACAGTACCAAGACTTTGAGGTTAGTAGCATGCCCTCTCTGTCTTTGGTTGAGCTTCAATGTAACTGTTGTCATCAAAAAGAAAGGAGGACCAAGGCACTCTTCATATAATTAATTAAAATGCCTTTATTAGTATGGCATGTTCAATAGAAACAAAGTTGTTTAAAAACCGACGCGTTTCGGCTGCATGGCCTTCGTCAGGGAGTACTGTTGTCATGTTGTTCCATAGAGTATGGGACTGTGCGGTAACCCAAGCCACCAGAAGGAGGAGGATGTTTAGATGGAGAATGAATTGACTGTTCTGAGTAACCAAGCCCACCGTTAGCGACCTTGACATTTCAGTGTGTCATAGCCATTTGGCAAACTCATTAGTGAGGCTGAAGCTTAGGGTATCCATCTTGGTTTGAGCACATCCACATAGTGCCATAAAGAGAAGGGAAATTTATTTTGACCAACATCTGGGTATGACATGTGAAACCAGGTGTGGTAATATTCTTACAATAACATGAATTTACTAGTTGCTGCACCTCCCTCTGCATGTGTTGTTTTTACTTTACCAGTGTATTATTATTATTAGTGCCACTACTTATGAGATTAAAGAAATGTACATTTGTGTTGGATGACAATATAGCACTAATTTGTTTATCGTCCTACACAAAATACACTCTTTCCAGGTGTTGTCTTGGAGTTGTCATGTTCTCTCAAGTCTTTTATATCTGCTAGGTAGCCTACCTGCCAACAACAACAAATACAAAATACTTTCCACAGATACTCACCATTGTTCTTAAGATGTCAAGTGTGTTGTTTGATACTCGGATATCCCTCTCTCTCTCACACACACACACACACACACACACACACACACACACACACACACACACACACACACACACACACACACACACACACACACACACACACTCCCATTCTCAATGCAGGGTGGGAGGGCGGGCAGATAGGCAGCTCCACCAGGCCCATTGCCTGAGTGTATAATTGTGAGAGCTGGCTGCTGGGCGGTGGTGACTCATGCACAGATCTTGTGTTCCTGAGTGAGTCTCTCAGATTAGTTTTTTGCTTTATCTCCTCTGAGCTAGAGACTGCTGGACATTTACTTGCTCCTTCCAAATCCTTCTCATCTAAAACATGTTACAATTGACGATTTTGTATGTTTGACAGTTAATAAATCAAACTAGCTAAACTCCAATATGCTATATTCGGATAATGTCTCTCATTTCTCTCGTTACATTCTCCACAGGCCCGATATTTCCAGGCCAAGCTGAGTGTGCACGACCGGTCTCTGAAGGTTGCCACGGTGATCGAGAGCCTGGAGATGGAGATGGAGCTGCTGTGTTTGACAGGGGTGGAGGACCAACTGCAGGCTGACGTACGGCCCACCCTGGAGATCCTACGTAATGCAGGCATCAAGGTCAGGGGTCACCGGGGCAGGGGGGTAGACGGCCTCAGCAACAATTCACTTCAATACATTTTAAATTGACGTTTTAGTCATTTAGCAGACACTCTTATCCAGAGTGCATACATTTTCATACTTTTTTTCAATACACTTTATTTATCCCTGGGCTTTATGCCCTCTCAAACTGTTGTTATGTATTGTGTCATTGTTTGAATGTGGATAAGAAATGTAAAACGTGTTAATCACACACAAATGTAATTTTAAAACTGTTTTACCTGTGTAGGTGTGGATGTTAACTGGAGATAAGCTGGAAACAGCCACGTGCACGGCTAAGAACGCTCATCTGGTGACCCGCAACCAGGAAATCCACATCTTTAATTCGGTGAGTGGAGAAGCAGTAGAGGGCATTTTTCTTTTCAACCGCTGCACTTTGAATATAATGTTTATTGTGAATTGGAATAAATAGCTTTAGCATAAGGGGTCATTCCTAGTTCATCGGACCATCCACAGTTTCCTGTCGTCTGCACTGACCTCATGCGGACATCCATCCTCTGTGTGGTGAAGGCCCATAGCTGTGCTTATGTAGTCCCCCAGCCATGTAACCCAGCCCAGCCCAGCCTGGATCCGCTGGCTATTTGGCTGGCCCAACAATAAATCACCTCTCACAAGAATAAGCATTCAAGCCAGTGTCAACCAGACCAGAGCCTTCCAGACCTGGGTTTAAATACTATTTGATATTGTTTCAAATACTTAAGCTGTGCTTGACTAGCACTACAGGCAGTCTAAAACAAACACTTATAGTACATATATTTGAATGATTTTAAATGCTATTTGACCCCAGGTCTGGAAACAGGCCTGTGAGTACCAGCTGAACCACTTCCTGAGGGAACACAGACAGAGAACCTAACTTTCTAATTTGTTTTGCAGGCTTAGCTCTCAAACAGCACAATTGCTTTGATAGTCTGTTGACTTCCCTTTTGGCCTTCGTCCAGTTGCAGAAAAGCTTGCCTGCCGTAGGAAGGTTAGGACTTGCGTACAACAGTTGTTACTGGAAGAGGATAACAATGGCTGGCACAGCATGAAAACAATCCCTTAGCTTCTCCCAGCAGAGGAGGGCAGGCAGGGGCTGTGACTGTTGAGTGGTCCAATAGCCAAGGCATCTGCTATTGGGTTCCTGGTTCGACACAAATGGCACTGGGTTGACGACTTGACGTATGAACACGCAATAGGAGAGGAATATAGCCATACCAGTGCATAACATTGGTTGACAGATTGATGTCTTGTTGTCATTTCCAGTTCCACATTTTTGGAATTCCGAGTCCACATATAAGTTTGACACAGTTGCAGAAACTATGGGATGTTTTCTTCTTAATATGGATGGACCTTAGGTTAGACAATTTGCCCTATTGTAATGTCCACACAATTAACCTCCATATTTCATTAGAAATAGTAGTTTATATAAATCCACAAAATCAGCCATGTATTAGTGGGTTCATGTCCTGGTCGTCCTTATGGTTTCACACCTTACATATGTTCAACATTTGGCAGTTGATCAGTTCACCCTGATGCTAATCTAGAGTGTGTTTGACAGTTGCAGTCAGGAGAGCAGCTACTCCTGCTGCTGTGGGTTAGATAGCTATCTGTGTGTCTCTGACATGATGGTAAGCCATGTACTGTCTGTGGTCCTAGGTGACGACACGAGGAGAGGCCCATCTGGAGCTCAACGCTTTCAGGAGGAAACACGACTGTGCTCTGGTCATATCAGGGGACTCACTGGAGGTAAGCTGTGCACCGTCCTCACTCTGAATACTTTACCTTATCTGTGTAAACCAAACCAAAGCACTATTACTGAAGAGGCCTTTGGTGGTAGCTGTGGTATTGGTAATAGACTTTAACCAATGTTCGACTGACTGAGACACTTGAGAAACGTCAGCCGGTGTTGAGTCTTATCCATTCACACTGCTGCATTGTTTTGAGTCTCAATTGACAACTGCCTAGATAAATGTAACAGACGTTGAGGAAGGAGTCTATATCAATGATAAAGATCCAGACATAAACCACAGTTGGTCGTTGCCCCGGTGGTTGTTCAACCCTCGTCTGTCATACTCTGCTTCTCCTGCAGGTGTGTCTGAAGTTCTATGAATATGAGTTTATGGAGCTGGCGTGTCAGTGTCCTGCCGTGGTGTGTTGCCGCTGTGCTCCGACCCAGAAGGCCCAGATAGTCCGGCTGCTGCAGGAGCGCACAGGCAAACTCACCTGTGCTGTAGGTGAGTCTGCCCAGTGTCAGCCCCAAGCCTTTCTCTATTGGGACATTATAGTATACACAGTTACAGAGTTAACAAATAGCCTACTCTCAATTCAGCTCACTAAAACTCTCCAATTACAGTTAACTGCAGGGTTACTGACCTGTACATTTTAAGATATTGGATGGTATTGTTTTCATGATATAAACTTGATAAACAGTTTGCATCATAGTATTTTCTTATGGTAATGATTGAGGTCTGATCGAGGATGTCGCACTCACACACAGACAGACAGGCAGGCAGACACAGACAGACACACGAACATACACACACATACACACACAAAGCCCTCTCTGCTGTGAGTCACATTAACAGACGTGTTCCTCCTGACACTTCCACTGATGTCTGTTTGTTTTCTCTTAGGGGACGGAGGAAACGATGTCAGCATGATCCAGGAAGCCGACTGTGGCGTGGGAGTGGAGGGCAAAGTAAGAACCTCTCTGTCCCTGTCGCCCTGTTGCTCTGCTTTCACACACACACTGTCGCTGCTGTCTGTGTCGTGTGTTTCCTGAGAGCTGGAGCCCCTCTGGCCAGAGCACCATTTAACATACATTTGTCACTATGTCATATCATGCACTTTTTGACTGTGTGAAAACATGTCATGGGTGTAAAGGAAATGAATGTGACGTTGTCTTCTGACAATGTGGTATTGTCTTCTGTTCTGATTGGGACTGCTTGAACTGTAGTGCTGACAGGTCAACCATGTAGAGTTCTTACTTTATGGACACCTTGCTCCTTCATTAACTATGGACCAGAGCTCCACATCAACTCAATAGTTGGTAAATATTGATTTAACTGTGGCAGAAATAGGGAACTTGTTTACTCAAGTGGCAGTAGTTTAAACTTTTCCTCCAAACTTTTCTTTATATACACTCGTAAAAAGTGTTATTCTGGTTACCAAAGACCTTTGCTAACCTTTTCTAAATGTATCTCAGAATGTCTTAAAAATTCCACCACCATGTTGTTGGTTGACAGGAAGGGAAACAGGCATCGCTGGCTGCGGACTTCTCTGTGACTCAGTTCAAGCACTTGGGCAGACTCCTCATGGTCCATGGGCGGAACAGCTACAAGAGATCCGCCGGCCTCTCCCAGTTTGTCATCCACCGGAGCCTGTGCATCAGCACCATGCAGGTAGGCAGGACCAGGGTACTAAATGGTGGAACGGGGTGGGGAGTGAGTCAGGACTAGGGTACCAAATGGTGGAACGGGGTGGGGAGTGAGTCAGGACTAGGGTACCAAATGGTGAAACAGGATAGGGAGTGTCAGGACAGGGAGTGCCAGCAGCTTCCCTGGAAGCCTAGTCACCATGCAGCACCAGCCCCAGAGCCAGTGGGTAGTGAGAGTACCTTGGGCCAGGCATAGAGAGGTGGAGCAGGGTGGGGAATGAGTCAGAGCAGGGGACCCCAGGAACTCTTCTTGGGGGCCCCAGCCTTCAGCCCCCCCCCCCCCCCCTTTTCAGCCCTAGTGAGTACACAGCCCAAGTACAAGGCCAGGTCTTCAGCCCTCTAGTCTCCCAGACCAGGCCATAGACTAGTTTGGGAGGCCTCCAATGTGTCTCGGATTAACACTGCCCACAACCACAGCTGTTAACCCCATAGAGTCGATTTCCACTCCCCAGCGGAAATCTAATTAGCATAATAAAAAAATCCCCATAAAAATCTGTCAATTTAAGATAGAGATATCAGTTTTTTTTGTCGCACTTCCGCATCTGCTTTGAAAGGTGACAGAGCTAGAGCGATGTTTGTCAGACCATGAGAAATATCCAAAATCTGTCTTCTCACAAAATCGTCTTTAGCGTCCTTGCGGACACGATGCTGTTCTCCGTTTTGCTCTATGCCCCCCACAAGCATCTTAGGAATTGTCTGAAGTTGGTACAGATGATCTGCCAACTTCTGTCTGTAGCTACACACTAATATGACCCCTCTGTGGAAAGGTGAGATACTCACAAACACGTATGTCAGTTGTTTTGCTCTAGGACGCCCACAGTCCTCATAAGACTCATCTGAAGGTACTAGTTCAAAAAATGAATGGAAGTATAAATGGGGACTTAAGTCAAAGGGGCTGAACACTTTCCCGAATGCACTGTATTTCTAATTTCCTCTTTCTGCAAGTGCTGGATTTTCACCCACAGCGGCCAATCCACCATTTATTCTGATATTAACTCTAACCCTCTGATATACACAGATGAACTCTTTCACAGTATAATACCATTTTGCTATTGTGATGACTCATTCATGGTCTCTTCTTCCCCCAGGCTGTCTTCTCCTCTGTCTTCTACTTTGCGTCTGTCCCCCTCTACCAAGGATTTCTCATTATTGGGTGAGCTGAGCTGAGCTGATCTTTTCTCAATAGCGGTAGCTTATCAGGATGGCATTTCAACTGTTAGTCGGATTGCTATGACATTGAGATTGTGTTGACGTATTGTTGCATTGGGTTGAATGTAGGAAAAAAAAGAAATTACTTTAACCCTGCTTAGTCATCAAAACCTCATCAAAAGACCCTCTTTTCAGCCTTAGAATGGAGATCAAATCGATTTAGAGAAATGTCAGGAAATTAGATGCCTGAAATGTTCAATAATTTGGGGAAAAATTTAATAACTGTATTTTTTTACATTTACCTGGATAACTTTAGATAAAACATAATTTTTGTGTTTCATTTCTTACATAAATCATTGATCAATTTCCATTAAATAGTTTGTTCTTTATTCTAGCTACTCCACCATCTACACCATGTTCCCTGTGTTCTCCCTCGTGTTGGATAAAGATGTGAAGTCAGAAGTAGCTATGCTCTATCCTGAGTTATATAAGGATCTCCTAAAGGTAATACACTGTCTTCATTATATTACTTTATTGGCTATCGAATATGGCAGTATAATATGCATTATTTCAAAATGATGTACTGCATAAACCTCCATAACCTTCAGAGTAGTATACCTACAGTATATACACACATTTATTTTGAACTCTATTCAGCTTTCATTTAATGTCACTGTTATCCTGAGTGTATTTATAAATAATTATATTGTATTAAATGAAATGTGTTATTTTTCTATTCCTCTCTCAGGGTCGACCTCTGTCCTTTAAGACCTTTCTGATATGGGTCCTAATAAGTATCTACCAAGGTAAGAAGACATTGATGCAGTGTGTAATGGAAATAAGTGGAAATAAACGCTTGAGTAGCTATTGATAGGCATTCCTATAGATTCTTAGGAATTTGTTGTGTTTTTTTTGTTAATTCCTTTAGGCCTCTCTCACACAGATAGTACTTTAGAAACTGCTCTGCCCTGTGGTGTACGATCCATGATGCTCCCCACCAGCCCACGCACTTTCTTCTTAATTGCTAGTAGTGGAGTTTATTGATGTCTGTGGTTTGTAAATGTTAAATAACCTAAGGTGGTTTTCCAACAAGGACTATTGGTATTGCAAAGGCGTTGCCAGAATCATCCAATGCTACACCCTAAACCTTTAGTCTACAGCTCAGCGCTCAATCCCTACCTCCCATCCCTCTCAAACAGAGTGTGGCACAATATTCTGATATTTCCTTTGACATGATCCTTTTTATCCTTATTTGCTATTGAGTGTGCTTTGGTTTCTGTGTTTAAGGACATTGGTGGGTTGTTTGGTATCGATTCTATAACAGTTGTCCATGGAAGAAATGTTTTGTATGCTTTTATATGAATAATATAATTTTATTGTCCAATGTACCAAATGTCCAACGGAAAATGTACATCTGGTTTATCCCAACAATATTGCTTATACACATCACACATTGAAGTACAATGTTGCTGTATTTTATACATAACTGTGATACTGTATGTCCCATGTCAGATCTGTTGGTATTAATTACATTTTCAATCGCAGGAAGTGTATTTTTACATTCCGTTTTAAGGTCACAATAACATGGTGAAGTGTTACACTTCCTCTTCCCGTCACAGCTACAAATCCTGACATCGATGCCCTTATTTATTTATTTTATGCAAAATATATAGATGTGGCTGTACTGTACTGACTTCACACTCTCTTCATTGTATTTCTGTAGTCCATTCCTCTGATTGTAGCGTTGGAATAACTGGTGTATAACAGAACAGTTAGAGCCAAGGTTCAGGTTGAGCATTAAAGTTTGCCAGTCATGCATTTAAATGGCACCATAGAGATGTCTGTTGATTGAAAATAAAAGCACATGCACATCCATACAAGCAGTAGCAGTGCTTTTGACATTGTGCTAACCTGTTCTCTGTGCTCCTCAGGCAGTATCATCATGTATGGGGCATTGCTGCTGTTTGAGTCAGAGTTTGTCCACATCGTGGCCATCTCCTTCACCTCTTTGATCCTCACGGAGCTGCTGATGGTGGCGCTCACCATCCAGGCGTGGCACTGGCTCATGATCGTAGCCGAGCTACTCAGTCTGGCCTGCTACATCGCCTCGCTCGTCTTCCTCCACGAGTTCATAGGTGGGTAAAACACATACTTAACACCCACACACATTTGATGACATGTTTCTGGCCAAGGAATTCCGATGCCAGGAATTTTGATACAGATGAGACAAATAATAATGTATCCACAATTGTATTAACCTGTACACAGTGATAGATTGATAGTAATGGTCTTTCACTGCCCTTGGAGTTGTACGTCAGCATTCAGTGATGACAGGCTCTTCTCCATTCATACTGTGCCCCTGGGCTGTCTGAGACCTGGAGGTTACTGACTGTAGGAAGTCCTGCTAAAGGTGAATAAAGTGACAAATAGTACCAGAGGAGTGCAGCCAGCCACCGGCATGCAAGAGTGTTGAAGTGGAAATGCCAAAGCCTCGTGTTAGTTTCCTGCTCCCGCTACCACACACACGCTGGCCAAGGTCTTTGTGTTTATGACTAAACAGCCTGCTGTAGTTTAGAAACGATTGTACCACATCTAGAACCTCACACACTGCTGCTGATGTTAGTTATGGAATTTCATGTCGGCTGTATTATGTAGTTTATGAAATATAAACAGTGGTAGGCGGCAGACATTTGTCACTTAAAAAGCCCAAGTAAAGCGAAAAATGTGACGAATGGACTAGTTGCATAGATTCCGATCAGTTACTTCAGTCTAGTTGCGTTTTCCAAACGTTATTTTAGGCCTTTATGTGGGGTGTGGAGGTCCATTTTCAGACCACAGCGTTATGACCTGAACGTGGTCAAAAGTGCCCTTCTCATTCTTCTCTTTCTTAAAAGAGAGGTAATTTTAACGTTTAACGACACAAGTAACACAAAGGATACATAATGTCCCTGAATGGAACAGCTTGAATCCAAGTCAATTACATGGTAATCCATTTCGCTCATCTGCTGTATTGGCAACATGCTAGGTCTCCCTATTCTCCTGTTTTTCAAAGGCCCAGTGCAGTCAAAAACGTGATTCACCTGTGTGTTATGTATTTCCATACTATGAGGTTGGAATAATACTGTGAAATGATGGTAATGCCCTTTTTAGTTTAAGCTGATTGAAAAGACCGCCTGAAATTTCAGCCTGTTTTAGTGGAAGGGAGTTTTGGCCTGCCTGGAGACATCACCATGCGGTAAATTAGTTAATAGATCAATAAGACAAAGAGGTCCAAAACTCTCTGCAAATAACAGCTAGTTTTCCGTTTTCCACTCGCCACTGAGAAAAATTGCTCTTTGCTAAGAAGCTATGTTTGTTTATTTTTGACTGTTTTAATAGAAAACAATCACAGTAATGTACTAAACTCAGCAAAAAAAGAAACATCCCCTTTTCAGGACCCTGTCTTTCAAAGATAATTAGTAAAAATCCAAATAACTTCACAGATCTTCATTGTAAAGGGTTTAAACACTGTTTCCCATGCTTGTTCAATGAACCATAAACAATTAATGAACATGCACCTGTGGAAAGGTCATTAACAGACGGTAGGCAATTAAGGTCACAGTTATGAAAACTTGGGACACTAAAGAGGCCTTTCTACTGACTCTGGAAAAACACCAAAAGAAAGATGCCCAGGGTCCCTGCTCATCTGCGTGAACGCGCCTTAGGCATGCTGCAAGGAGGCATGAGGACTGCAGATGTGGCCAGGGCAATAAATTGCAATGTCTGTACTGTGAGACGCCTAAGACAGTGCTACAGGGAGACAGGACGGACAGCTGATCGTCCTCGCAGTGGCAGATCATGTGTAACAACACCTGCACAGGATCGGTACATCCGAACATCACACCAGCGGGACAAGTACAGGATGGCAACAACAACTGCCCGAGTTACACCAGGAACGCACAATCCCTCCATCAGTGCTCAGACTGTCCGCAATAGGCTGAGAGAGGCTGGCCTGAGGGCTTGTAGGCTTGTTGTAAGGCAGGTCCTCACCAGACATCACCAGCAATTATGGGCACAAACCCACCATCGCTGGACCAGACAGAACTTGCAAAAAGTGCTCTTCACTGACAAGTCGTGGTTTTGTCTCACCAGGGGTGATGGTCGGATTCGCGTTTATCGTCAAAGGAATGAGCGTTACACAGAGGCCTGTACTCTGAAGCGAGATAGATTTGGAGGTGGAGGGTCCGTCATGGTCTGGGGCGGTGTGTCACAGCATCATCGGACTGAGCTTGTTGTCATTGCAGACAATCTCAACGCTGTGCATTACAGGGAAGACATCCTCCTCCCTCATGTGTGACCCTTCCTGCAGCCTCATCCTGACATGACCCTCCAGCATGACAATTCCACCAGCCATACTGCTCATTCTGTGCATGATTTCCTGCAAGACAGGAATGTCAGTGTTCTGCCATGGCCAGCGAAGAGCTCGGATCTCAATCCCATTGAGCATGTCTGGGATCTGTTGTATCGGAGGGTGAGGGCTAGGGCCATTCCCCCCAGAAATGTCCTGGATCTTGCAGGTGCCTTGGTGGAAGAGTGGGTTAACATCTCACAGCAAGAACTGTCAAATCTGGTGCAGTCCATGAGGAGGAGATGCACTGCAGTACTTAATGCAGCTGGTGGCCACACCAGATACTGACTGTTACTTTTGATTTTGACCCCCCCTTTGTTCAGGGACACATTATTCCATTTCTGTTAGTCACATGTCTGTGGAACCTGTTCAGTTTATGTCTCAGTTGTTGAACCTTGTTATGTTCATACAAATATTTACACATGTTAAGTTTGCTGAAAATAAACGCAGTTGACAGGGAGAGGACGTTTCGTATTGTTACCCAGAAATGATTTGTTATTGAGATAAAATTGGCTGCATCTAACATAACTGTTTAAGTCACTAAATGAACTGAGTAGTGGCAACTGAAACACGAACCAAATACTCAACTTTTGACTACTTTAATTAATACACATATAAGTTAATTTATCAAAATACTTTTGGTCCCCTAAAATGGGGGGACGGTTCACCCGATATGGATGAAAATACCCTCAAATTAGCGCTGACAGTCTGCACTTTATCCTCTATAGTCATTGTATCATTTCAAATCCCAAAGTGCTGGAGTACAGAGGCAAAACGAAAAACAAAATGTCACTGTCCCAATAATTACGGAGAGCACTGTATAAACATCTCTGTTTGAATGACCCACCATCCTGCCCTCTGTTTCCTGTACTGTTTCTAGATGTATATTTCATTGCCACGATGTCGTTCCTGTGGAAGGTGACGGTTATCACCCTGGTGAGCTGTCTGCCCCTCTACATCCTCAAGTACCTGCGCAGACGCTTCTCACCTCCCAACTACTCCAAGCTCACTACTTAGAGAGAGACGAGGAGGCAGTTGTCCCCGCCGCCGCCACCATACAGTACCTCCATCCCTGCTTCTGTGCACTGGGGGAGAGGTCTCTGCTTTCACTCCTCCCTAACTCATCTAACAGAGCATATCTTTATTAGGACCTTAAGGGTTCCCTTCCCCTTTAATTTATTCTTAAAGGTTATTGTGTAATTGGAAGAGATGGTGTGGGAAGAAAAAAAGTTTGATTTGAGAAGAGAGAAAGTTGTGCAAGTCTACAATACGTCCCTTGTTTAGATGTAAAGACTGAGTATGTTTCCAGACTGATTGGATTGGTGGTTGGATTGACTATCACTGGTTGGGAATTCCATACCATGTAGACTGAAGCTGGAACCGGAATTCTGTGTTTTGTCATGGTAACATGTCTAGAAATGTGTGAATACCATCAGGAAATAGGTTCCATAATGTACTAACAGAGGGCTATGTGTGCCTCTTAATCATGGACTGACTCATTAACAATATAGGGAATATAGAAATCCTGTTTGGTATCTAAACATCAGGCCTATAGAACTGTAACAAGGAACGCCTGCTTGGATTTGACTAACATACTTGCATAAAAAAAAAATACATGCTTGTCAGTCTGAAATGCATTGAATTGGTGATTATGTTTTAATTGCACATATTTCTTAAAAGTAATCGTTGTAGTTACATTGGAAATATAGTGTGAAATGTAATTATTTTATATTCCCCCCCTAAAATTATAACATACTGTAATAGTTACTTTACTGATTCAAAACTTTATGGCACAATCTGTTAATGGATAACATTGGTATTGAAGTAGCATTTCTCAAGGACTTTATGCAATTTGATGTTAAAACAGTTCTGGGGTTTAAAGATGGATGAGTGAACTGATCAGTTCTGTTTGTGTATGTGTTTGTGCGTCACTTAACGACTATAACCCAACCAAGTGGAGGTGGCTTGGTGGTTCAATATAGCATGATAACCCACAGGCTCAGATGTCAAAGTGTGTGTGTCTGTCATTTCGTACGTCGGAGCGGCGAATGGTAAAACAGTTTGTCTAAACTGAAGAGCATGGTCAATATTCAGCCACTAACAGGATGCTATTTGTAGCCAAGACGTATATTCCACTTTGGCCCCCGGATTAGCTGTCCTCTAAGCCAGGGAGTCTGTAGGCTACCCTGTCATGTGGCCACTGCCCACTCCTGACGCCAGTTCTGGCCACACTGTATCATTGCATGATTCACTTTAGTTGTGACATGAAGCCAATTCAAGCCATAGCTGAAAATACTCTGACCACTGTCCAGCTGACCCCTCGCCTACCCCCACAATTCCCACTGCTTCTCCCCACAGACACAGACATGTCTGGAATAGAAAATAACACTTCACCTGCTCAGAGTGGATGGCCCAGGAGAATGTGTTGACGTTCAAAATGTATTAGTACACATTTGAGGGAAGAAAAAAATGAATTAATTCCTCCCATACTGTTCCTCCCAATTCCTACCATTCAGTAAATTCAGAGACTGGTACTAATGACATTGTGTTGTATTAACTCCATTTATATTATTTGAGCTAATTTGACGCATTATAAAGATGTAGCCTAATACCATGACGGGGTTACTGTTAAAATGTGTGAATTATTTGAGTTAAAGAATGCATACAGCGTGGCATAACTACTAATTCACTGCTTTTATTGTACAGTTCCCACTGGACACAGATGTACATTTCATTGAAATGACATGAAAACAACGTTGATTGAACCAGTGTGTGCCCAGTGTGTTGAAATTACATGCATTTTGTATTGTGTAACCTACTGTACATCTCCTTATTTTAGTTGAAGTTTCAAACATTGAAACCATTTGAATTTTGACATGCCTTTTTGCACAGAAGTTTGTTAGCACTGACAACTACTTTCTTTTGTATCATGTGGACTTTGGAGGTTTCAAACCATCAATTGTGGTAGAATGACACTGCATAATTGTAAATAACCTGTTTATATTTATTAACCTTGATCATTTTGTGTTGGTGTAATTGCATTCTAATCAGCAGAACAAAAAGGAGGATAGTGTTGAATTGTGGATTTCAGTGGTGATCAAATAAATCTCATGTTTTTTCCTTTCTAGTCACTGAACCTTCATTTTCATTACTCCAAAATCCTTTTTTAAAGTATTTAAAAAAATATATATGTTTAGCTTTGTGTGAGTACGTTTTTTATTATTATTTTTTATTCCTCAAGTAAAACTGTAAGACTGGAAATCTTTCTTATGTAAATCAGTGTGTCTCATTTTCACCAGAGGAGGGAGTCCCTGACACTCAACACAGGCTGCTCTCCTCTACAGTCAGCCACACTTTCCAACGAGCAGATCCTGTAGCCTTCACTGTGGAAGGGTCAGTCTATGCCCTGTCACTTTGACCATGTAATGTCAGATAGGGATTTTATCATGATAGGGAACTATATGGGATTTAGTTCATCTGATAAAATTCATCATAATACATCATAATCTTTGCAAATAATAATTGAATCTCACACCAAGTTAGAACATGCACAAGTTAAAATGTATTGAATCTACCAAGATTTTGCATTCGTCCCAGAAATTATTTTAATTGGAACCAAGCCTCAGCCCAATCTGCAAAACATGGAGTCAAACCCCACACTACTGTGTTCATAATAAAATCCTGCTTCTCCATCCAATGTTTTTTTTTTGCCCGAATGCGTAGGTTATACCAATAAAAGAACCCATTTAAGTTAATCAGCCCAATGAAAACTGAAATTCCACCCCAGAATCAACAGCAATGACCCCTAACCTTAATGTTTAAACTCTTTCCTCAGAGATTCAAGCATTCAACAGAGTCCCTTGTTGCAGCATTGCCAAACCTACAATTCAATCAAAAGAGGAGAGATATAGAGTACCCAGTATGGCTGAAGACTCATTCTGATGTCAGGGAGTCCTCTATAGAGAAAGACAGCTCTTACGGGGGAAAAAATGTACCTTTACGGAAAAACATAATCATGATTTTAATAAGTCAAATAGAAAATGATGTCAAACCCTATTCGCCGTACTGTTTGGATAAATCAAATTTGACAGATCAATACAAAAAAAGTCAATATAATTCAATCTGTTACACATTCTATTATGCCCAGTGTAAACAAAGGATTTTGGTGATGACCGGTAGGCTCCTCATAAGAAAAGGTGCTAAGCATGCACACAACCTCCTCAACAGCTATTTATAGCCTGGTAGGACTGGAACGCTTCGATTGGTCTTAGCACCTACTACTATTGTGAAGGAAGGGCCCCTGAAATATTTCCCCTCCTACTGTAATCCTCTATAACACCTAGTGAGGGAGAGTGAAGTACAGTGCTGTTAAAACAGTATCGTAGGGAGACGATTCAGATGATCTACAGTAACTGTCAGTTAATGTTTTTTTCCCATTGCATAATTAGAAGAGGAGGAGCTATCTGTTAAGGGAGTGGTAGTACAGGTATTTGTAGTAGTTGTTGTAGAGGTAGCAGTGGTGGGAAAAAGTACCCAATTGTCATACTTGAGTAAAAGTAAAGATACCTTAATAAGAAAATTACTCAAGTAAAAGTCAGTCACCCAGTAAAATACTACTTGAGTAAAAGTCTAAAAGTATTTGGTTTTAAATATACATAAGTACCTAAAGTAAATGTAATTGCTAAAATATACTTGAAAAGTAAACGTATAAATAATTCCTTATATTAAGCAATCCAGACGACACCATTTTCTTTTTCTTTTTTTAACGGATATCAAGTGGCACACTCCAAGCATGTGTGTTTAGTGAGTCTGCCAAATTAGAGGCAGTAGGAATGCATTCAAAATGTAACGAGTACTTTTGTGTCTCAGGTAAAATGTATGGAGTAAAAAGTACATTATTTTTCTTTAGGAATGTCGTGAAGTAAAAGTTAATAGTAAAGTAAAGATACCCCAAAAAAACGACTTAAGTAGTACTTTGAAGTATTTTTACTTAAGTACTTTGCACCACTGAGTAGTAGTTGTAGTGGTATTAGCTGTGGTACTGTAGTACAAGTAGGAGATGCAACTCTTCCTATAGGGGTCAGAGGTTATTGTTGTTATTGTTATTGAGGTGCTGGGTGAATAGATAGTCATAGTGTTAGATGTCTCCCATGGGTGTTAGCCTGAGAGGGCAGGAGTGGCACAGCACAGGGGTGGCTGAAAGGTTGGTTTCTAGCTGCTTATTCTCTACCACGTACTGCTGAATAAAGAAGTTTCAACGTTGAACTCCCCACCTCTTGGCTACTGTGGAAACAAACAGGAATAGAATGGATAGAAGGATGTCAGAGTTATGAGTTAGGATCTGAAACTTGGTACTACAACATCGAAGAGTGTCTTCTGGGGGGATTTTGTTTCATGGGATTTCAGAACACCACCTGTGCTCAAAAGGGGAGAATCCATGAGCTATGTAACTTTATTTACGGAACGTATTAGTTCATATAGTTTCCATACTGATACGGAACATATTAGTTCATTCAGTTGAAAAAGAAGGAAGGAAATGTTTTCCAAAGATGACAAGTGGCAAAAGAAGAACAGGATCCCTAATTACACAACATAATATACTGTCTGGTTCTACTATCCAAGCATTTTAGTTCAGTTCCATTAACTACTGTTCTGTCCAGGAATAAAGCAGCAACTTTAAGAACTTAAAATGGTTTTATAGAACTTTATTTTAGGAATTAATTTTAAACACTGGCTGAAACAATGAACAGGAAGTCCAAACTGAAATCTAAATACAGTAGGAATGTGGATTTTTGACAAGTTGCTTCTCTATCAGTTAGTACTTAAAACATCTAGTGTACATTGTAATGTGCTACACACAACTATGTCAATAATGACGCGCAAGTCAAGACAGCAGTGCCACATTAAAGGTAGACTCCACAATATGACATCAAATGAGTGGTGACTTCCTGCTTACAGAAATCCATAACAACACAATTCCAATTTTTGCTTTTACAAATGCAGGTGTCCCTGTAAGGGGCGGATATAAATTGTGAACAACCAGTGCTTACAGTCTTGGCAGATTTTAATTTGGTTGTTGTTGATTACTGTAAGGAAGAAGTATCACAGCTGATGATGATGTCATATTGCTGAGTCTACCTTAAATAATACAATTGCATGGATTTCTTAAGGAGAAACTCAAATGAGGCCAAATGTCTACGCATACCTTTATCTGTCTGAATTTCCTTCGAAAGCTTTCCATGAGACATGATATAATGTGCCATGCATTTCCACATCAAAGTTCCACTGCTTCACTGGTTTCAAAACTAAAACACCCATGTTACAATTGAAAAACTCAAATGGTGTAATGCTATAACCCAGACAATGCTCCCTAAATGAGCTGTTTTACAGTGAAGGAAGAATCCTGTATGAATTTTGAAAAAGTGGGTTCCTCTAGCAAAAAACGGAAATACAAACTCGGCCTTCTGGACAGGCGCAGTCAGGTTTCCCTTCTCAAACTTGTGCCATATATTAATTTTCTCATTCATAATTTGCATTGCACAAGAGTAACGTCACAGTGGAGGAATTTACATCTGGTAGGCAATGGATTTAACACAGACAGTCAGAGAGTTAGGCTAACCCTAAAATGTATACTCTGAATTGTGTGATTTTCTGCACAATTAATGTCATATGTACTGATCTGTCAAGTTTTTATTTAACCTTTATTTTGACAGGGAGTCAATGCTGAGACCAAGGTCTTTTTTTCCAGATGAGCCCTGTTTAGCACCACAATACAGTCACTGCAGTCACTTAGTTCGATAGTCTGGATCTAGCACCCAAAACCATGTCAGAACTTGAATCAGATCCCTGATTATGCCCCTTAAAGTATAATTAGTTTCCTATGGAAAGCTCTGCTGCTCACGTCATTGACTTTTATTTTATATTATTCTTATTGTATTATTTTGTTTATATTTTATTTTATACATTGTTTTAAATATTTAACTCAACATTGTTGGAAAAGTAAGTATTTCACTGTTAGTCTACACATGTTTACAAAGCATGTGACAAATAAAATGAGATTACATTTGTTGTCAGCACACATATCAGTGTCCTAATTTTCTACAATGTACAATGTACCATAATGGGTATAAAGGTTCTTCCACTTTAAATGAACAACAACTTTAAAAGCTTTATGAATGCCTCCATAAGTCCTCACAAGTCATTATATATTAATGGTGGGAAATGTCCTCTTACTTAAACAAAATGGTTGCATATCCAGTACTTGATCCATTCACAAGTTCCACATACTCTGGGATGCATCCTGTTACAAGGTATTAAAACGTCTAATCACCTATCTTTCTATTATGTAGCATAAGAAGCCAATCCACAAAATGGGTGTAAGAGAGTAAAGGCCTGATATAGGCCTGCATGGGGTTGGAACTAATGTCTGTTAAGTTTACCTTGGCTTCTCTGTATGTCCAATTCCACTGCTTCCTCCTCTGGGCACCACACTGAACTTGTTAATGTGCTGAATTAGGCTTTCTTGAAGCATTTATTGGTTTAGGTTACCCGGTCCCATGATTTAAAAAGACCTTTCCAAGATAAATGCTTCAGGTAGACCTTGAGTGTTTAATTGCTAGTGTGTGTATTACGTGTGAATAGATTTACAGTAGCAAATGTACATAATAAAAGTCCATAAAAGGATGATGCATAAGCCCCAAGAGCTGACTGTGTTGCCAAAATGCAATCCAAACAATGACATGTCATTGTTGACCATTAGCATAGAAGCCAGGATAGTGGGGCCTTGTTCATATTATGAAAAGTTAAATCAATGTCATATGTACTGATCTGTCAAGTTTTTTATTTAACCTTTATTTTGACAGGGAGTCAATGCTGAGACCAAGGTCTTTTTTCCAAATGAGCCCTGTTTAGCACCACAATACACGTCAAAATACAATACACACATTACTACACAACCATATACGTTATTATACACAACAATACATGAAAATATCAGGATATGGTAAGACCCAGATGCAGACCGTGTCGAAGTAACAATGTTTATTACAGCAACAGGGGCAAAGGTACAGGATGGCAGGCAGGCTCGGGGTCAGATCAGGCAGAGTGTCACGCCCTGATCTGTTTCACCTGTCCTTGTGATTGTCTCCACCCCCTCCAGGTGTCGCTTATTTTCCCTAGTGTATTTATCCCTGTGTTTCCTGTCTCTCTGTGCCAGTTTGTCTTGTATGTTTCCAAGTCAACCAGCGTGTTTCCCGTTCTCCTGCTTTTTGGATTCTCCTTTTTCTAGTCCTCCCGGTTTTGACCCTTTCCTGTTCTGGACTTTGTACCCGCCTGCCTGACCATTCTGCCTGCCTTGACCATGAGCCTGTCTGCAACTCTGTATGTCCTGGACACTGATCTGGTTTTGACCTTTTTGCCTGTCAACGACCATTTTCTTGCCTACCCCTTTGGATTAATAAACATTGTAAGACTCCAACCATCTGCCTCCTGTGTCTGCATTTGGGTCTCGCCTTGTGCCTTGATACAGAGGTCAAAATCCAGAGACGGGGCAAAGGTACAGGACGGCAGGCAGGCTCAGGGTCAGAGGCAGGCAGAGTTGTCAGGCGGGCGGGCGGGCTCAGGGTCAGGACAGGCAAGGGTCAAAACCAGGTAGACGAGAAAATAGAGATGGTATATACACTGGTATAAATACACAGGGGATAATGGGGAAGATGGGCAACACCTGGAGGGGGTGGAAACAATCCCAAAGACAGGTGAAACAGATCAGGGTGTGACAGTACCCCCCCCCCCCCCCCCCCCAGGGGCAATGAGGGCTAAGTCCTGGATGTCACTAGCGGGGTCCCAGCACCTCTCCTCCGGGCCAAAACCCTCTCAGTCAACCAGGTACTGGAAACCCCTGCCCCGTGGTCGAACACCCAGGAGGCGTATCACCGTGTACGCCGAAGGAGGAGGGACACAGGACACATGAAAGGTGGGGTGTATATGAAGGGTACAGGGCAACAGAAGACGAACAGCAGAGGGACTAATCATTTTAGAGATGGGAAACGGGCCAATAAGCCGGGGGAGAGTTTGCGGGATTCCACCCGGAGGGGCAGATCCTGGGTGGATAGCCATACCTTCTGCCCGAGATGATACCAGGGAGCCGGGGTCCGATGGCGATCCGCTTGTCGTCGATATCTGGAGGTGGTCTTGAGGAGGGGCGACCGGGCTTTCCTCCAGGTATGATGACAGCGGCAGACAAACATCTGGGCAGAAGGTACGCCAACCTCTTCCTCCTGCTCAGGAGAGCGAGGACTGATACCCCAGGGAACATTTAAAGGGCAAAGGGTGTTGCGTGCGTATTCCACCCACACAAGATGCTGGCTCCAGGTGGTGGGGTTGGCGGAGACCAGGCAGCGCAGAGTTGTCTCAAGGTCCTGGTTGGCTTGCTCTGACTGGCCATTGGACTGGGGGTGGAACCCAGAGGACAGGCTGGCCGACGACCCAATGAAGGTGCAGAACGCCTTCCAGAACTGGGACGAGAACTGAGGACCCTGGTCGGAGACCATGTCCATGGGCAGTCCATGGATCCGGAAGACGTGCTGCACCATGAGCTGGGCCGTCTCCTTGGCCGAGGGTGGTTTGGGGAGAGGAATGAAGTGGGCGGCTTTGAAAAACCAGTCGACCACAGTCAGGATGACAGTGTTGCCCTCAGATAGGGGGAGAACCGTGACGAAATCCAGGGATATGTGGGACCAGGGATGGTGAGGGACAGGCAGAGGTTGCAGAAGGCCAGCCAGAGCTTGCCGATGGAGTCTTATTCTGAGCTAACACTGTGCAAGCGGCGACGAATGCGGAGACGTCAGGGACCATGGTGGGCCTGTTGCACAAATGCCAGGATCCGGCGGGACACCGGCTGGCAGGCCAGTCTGGAGAAGTGGGCCCACTCCAGGACCGCGGAGTGGACCGTGTCAGGCATGAACATCCGGTTATCGGGACCCCCCTCCCCCCACCCCGGGGTTCGGCTGAGAGAACCATGGCATTGAGGCGATGGGAGAAGAAGGCGCAGGGATGTAGCTTCAGGTCCAGGGCAGAACGCTGGGACAGGACCGCCCTCACTCCTACGTCCGATGCATCAGCCTCCACCATGAACTGGCGGGAAGGGTCAGGATGAACCAGGATGGGAGCAGTGGTGAAGCAGTGTTTGAGGTCCCGGAACGCCCGGTCAGCAGCAGGGGACCACATGAACGGAACCTTGGGAGAAGTGGGTGCTGACAGGGGGGAAGCCAGGGTGCTGTAATGCCAGATAAAGCGGCGATAGAAGTTGGCGAAGCCCAGGAAACCTTGCAGCTGCACCCTGGACGAAGGCTGGGGCCAATCCACCAACGCTCTCACCTTCCCGGGATCCATCTGGACACTCCCAGCAGAGATGATGTACCCCAGAAAGGGGATGGTGGAGCGATGAAACTCGCACTTCTCTGCCTTGACAAACAGCTGGTTCTCCAGGAGGCGTTGAAGAACCTGTCAGACGTGGAGCACATGTTCTTGGGGGGAGCGAGAGAAGACGTGGATGTCATCAATGTAGACGAAGACGAACCGGTTCAACATGTCGCGGAGAACATAATTTACTAGAGCCTGGAACACAGCAGGGGCGTTGGTGAGGCCAAATGGCATGACCAAATACTCGTCGTGGCCGCTGGCCATGTTGAAGGCGGTCTTCCACTCATCCCCTTCCCGTATCCGCACCAGGTGGTAGGCATTCCATAGATCCAGCTTGGAAAACACGGTGGCCCCCTGGAGCGGCTCGAATGCCGAGGAGATGAGTGGTAGTGGGTAGCGGTTCTTCACCGATATGTCATTGAGTTCCCAGTAGTCGATGCACGGGAGCAGGGTCTTGTCCTTCTTCTCCAAAGAAGAACCCTGCACCGGCGGGAGAGGACAAAGGACGCATAAATCCTGCAGCTAGGGAGTCCCCAATGTAGGTGTCCATAGCCTTGGTCTCCGGCCGTCCCCGGGGCGGAGTGGTGCTAGGGAGAAGGTTAATCCCGCAGTCATACGGTCAGTGCGGCAGAAGCGAAGTGGCCCGGGCCTTGTTGAACACCTCTCGAAGGTCCTGGTACTCCGCAGGAATGGCGGAGATGTCCGAGCCACCCTCCAAACCCCCAGGAATACATCCCGGGGCAGGTTGCGCTGACTTCAGACACTGGGCGTGGCAGAACGGACTCCAGCCCATGATGGCACCAGTAGACCAGTTGATGAGGGGATTGTGTCACTGGAGCTAGGAGAATCCCAATACCACAGGAATCTGAGGAAACTTGATGAGCAGGAATTGAATAGTCTCGCTGTGATTCCCTGACACCTGTAGGTTGATGGGAGTGGTAATATGAGTGACCCGGCCTATAGAGCGCCCGTCCAGCACTTTAACATCCATGGGAGTGGAGAGAGGCTGAGTGGGGATGTTCAACTCGGAAGCCAGGGTAGCGTCCAAAAATCTCTAATCGGCCCCAGAGTCAATGAGGACCCGGAGAGATTTAGACTGGCTACCCCACAGCAGAATGGCATGAACAGGGATGCGAGCAAGGGAAGCAGGAAAGTTCTCCATATGGCCCACCAGAGTACTCGTTCCTAGTTGCATAGGCTCGGTAATCGGTAACTCAGCCATCTCCGGTGACTCTCTGGGAAGGTAGGGAGGCCTCGGGTTCTCTCGGCAACGGGATCATCTGGGACTTCCGGGATGACTCGGAGGCAAGGTGGAATCCCTGGATGTGCGAGCAAAGTCGAATTTCCTCTAGCTCTGTCGTCCCCGTAGTCGTCCATCGATTCAGATGGTCAAAGCAATGAGGGAATCGAGATCCGTAGGTAACTCCCAAGCAACAAGCTCATCCTTGACCTCCTCCGAGACGCCGTGCAGGAACATATCGAACAGTGCTTCCTGGTTCCAAGCACTCTCCACTGCCAACGTGAATCCACCACATAGTCAACCACACTGCAGGAGTCCTGCCGAAGCTGGATTAGCTCCCGGGCAGCTTCTCTCCCGGAAAACGGGGCGTAAAAACCTTCTTCGCCTCTCCCACGAACCCCTCCAGATTAACGCATATGGCCGGCTGTTGTTCCCATACAGCAGTAGCCCAGTTATGAGTCCTCCCGGACATCAGCGTGTTGAGATAGGCTACCTTGGAGCGATCCGAGGGGAAGAAGGAGAGCTGAAGCTCAAAAATGAGGGCACTCTGAGCTAGAAACGCCCGACAGGTGCTCGACTCTCCATTGAAGCATTCCGGGGGGGTAAACGGGGCTCCCAAGAAGGTGGAGTGGCCGATGAGATGGCGCTGCTAGCAGCTGGGTTACTGAGGGGATGTGGGGTTACCACCATGGTAGGCTGCCTCCCAGACAACCCTCAGAATTGCTCCAACAAACTGTTCCATGCCTGGTCATGGCATCCAGCCAGCGTTTGGACCCCCTCCATAAGGCCACGAGCAGTTCCTCGTGCCTCCCGATGCTGGCTCCTTGGGAGGAGATGGCGTTGTGCAGCTGGTCCGGGTCTACTGGGTCAGTCAAGGCCAGTTCGTACTATCAGGATAAGGTAAGACCCAGTTGCAGACGAAGTAACAATGTTTATTACAACAACAGGGGCAAAGGTACAGGATGGCAGGCAGGCTCAGGGTCAGATCAGGCAGAGGTCAGTAATCCAGAGATGGGGCAAAGGTACAGGATGGCAGGCAGGCTCAGGGTCAGGGGCAGGCAGAGTGGTCAAGTGGGCGGGCGGGCTCAAGGTCAGGACAGGCAAGGGTCACAACCAGGAGCACGAGAAAAGAGAGACTGGGGGAAAGCAGGAGCTGATACAAAAACGCTGGTTGACTTGACGAACAGGCAACAGACAAACAGAGAACACCGGTATAAATACACAGGGCATGATGGGGAATACCTGGAGGGTGGTGGAGACAATCACAAAGACAGGTGAAACAGATCAGGGTGTGACAGAAAAGCTAAACACAATGTCACGATCGTCGTAGTGAGGAGACCACGGCGCAGCGTGAGAGAAATACATTCTTCTTTTTAATAACGAAGAACACTTAACAAACAATACAAAATAACCAAACGAACGTGACCGCTATAAACTGAGTGCAAACATGCAACATCACATAGACAATTACCCACAATAGCCTAAGGCCTATGGCTGCCTTAAATATGGCTTCCAATCAGAGACAACAATAAACAGCTGTCTCTGATTGAGAACCAAACCAGGCAACCATAGACTTTCCTAAACATCTATACTGAACACAACCCCATACACTCAACAAAACCCCCTATACAATACAACCACCCAAGACGAGACAAATACACACAAACATCCCCCCTGTCACACCCTGACCTAACTAAAATAATACAGAAAACAAAGATAACTAAGGCCAGGGCGTGACACACAATCATAAAAAACAGACACATTCTTCAGTAAAAAGGTCCCCTAACAGCCGTCTGAAATGTCCCAGAAGCACCAATTCCTCCAAATTTAAAGTCCATTGGAGATCATTCCACATGCAAGGTGCAAAAAAAGGCAGTTTTTTGTTAGATACTTCCCTGCGAAATATGTATGTCTAATGGTAATATATACCACATGTATTTGCAATGCAAATTTTTGCTGGGGTCAATTTAGCTGTCCATGATTTCAAACTTTTTTTCGTCTTATATTAGAAGTTTCCAATAGGAAGTTGTATTGGTGGAAACTGAGAATTCCTCAAAAAAGATTCCATGTTTGACATGACAAGCAAGCCAACCAATAGCCTCATTTTATTTCCAGCAACATATCCCACAGGTTCAAAACCAGACTGTAATTAAGAGAAAAGCCTATATGACTACTTCTGATTTTTACAACTCAATTAAAAGGTACTAGTTACAGTAAAGTGACCATCAAACATTAGAATTGTGTAGCCTAAAACATTTATGTACTGTATATAGTATACGTACTGTTTTCATTTTTTTGCCTCTTTCCTACAGTAATTTTTTCACATCCCTACAATGAAGTTATTGTGTGTCACTGTCTGCGAGAAGCCGCAGAAATGCCTTGGCGCATGAGCCGGAGACGTCATGGATTCCTGAGCGTGGGCTTTGCAGGAAAGCCCTGAGTCTCCGAGAGATGGAGCCGCTCCAGGTTTCCATGGCGAAGTGCATAAACAGGAGGAAACACTGAGGGAATCCCGTTATTTTACAGCATTGGACCATTATAAACACCCAGAGCAGGGAAGGAACCCGCTCTTGATACTCAAGTAATCCTCAGAGCAAGGAAAATAAGTTCAACTATAGCTTGCTGGAGTCTATTGTAGCTCCATTTTTCTGAATTTATAAACGACTATTGGACGTCTAATACTTCATTTTTATTTTGCCTTTTACGCGAGTGGATTTCTATTGCTATGATAGGATAATATTTTTTTATTTGAATTTTTACCGTATTCCAAATGTTTAGAGAATCTTGGAGATTGGCACAGTACCACAACATGAGGTCGATGGATCAAGGTATGGATGCCGCGTGCTGAATTGTGATAATCTGGTAATTTATCAACCCTATTGATTTTCGAGTAGCCTAATAGCCTAGTCCTGGACGTGTGTATCCGTAATTATACATTGTATATTCGACAAAATAGGGGTTATGGACTCGTTAGTTGTCTAACGTATGTGGTATATCTGGACAGTTAGTGGTTTGAGAAATAACTGACGCCCATGAGTTGATCAGCCTATAGCCTACCACGGCGATTCGCTATTACATGCCCCCAGTACAGCCATTGGGGAACACTATAGCGCTGTGTAAGGTAGGCTAATGTAGTGGCTAAACGTCATTGTAGTCACATGAATATGACGCTTCAGGTTATAATTCTAATAGTTTACATGTATTACCAGTAGGCTAACATCATTCTTAAAATAACATTAATGACTCTATAATGGGCAGTAATGTATCAAAATTCATAATAATACTATAATGGTAAAGATGTATAATAGATATTGTTAGCTGTTACCTAAAGCCTATGGGATGGGACATGATTTCATTTGCATTATTAAATGTGAGTTCAGTATGTTGACCGGGTAGGCTGGAAGTTCAGTATGATGACCGTCCTTGGGAGTTCAGTATGTTGACCTCCTTGGGAGTTCAGTATGTTGACCTCCTTGGGAGTTCAGTATGTTGACCGTCCTTGGGAGTTCAGTATGTTGACCGTCCTTGGGAGTTCAGTATGTTGACCGTCCTTGGGAGTTCAGTATGTTGACCGTCCTTGGGAGTTCAGTATGTTGACCGTCCTTGGGAGTTCAGTATGTTGACCGTCCTTGGGAGTTCAGTATGTTGACCGTCCTTGGGAGTTTAGTATGTTGACCCTCCTTGGGAGTTCAGTATGTTGACCGTCCTTGGGAGTTCAGTATGTTGACCGTCCTTGGGAGTTCAGTTTGTTGACCGTCCTTGGGAGTTCAGTATGTTGACCGTCCTTGGGAGTTCAGTATGTTGACCGTCTTTGGGAGTTCAGTATGTTGACCGTCTTTGGGCGTTCAGTATGATGACAATGCCAAGGCAAGAGACTTTCAGGTAAGGTATGCATGGCTATTTAACAGTTTGGTTTGGGATTAATAAATGTAACAAATTATAAAATGTGTATTTCAGTAATAAGCCATTTCACACATTTTTGCTATCAAGGCATTATTAGGCTGCACCTAATTTTAGCATGGGACTCTTTTTCAGTTATTGTTGCTAGGAGCAATTAGGAGTAGGACCCATACATATTTCAGACTTCTGCTGTAAACTTTTACAATATAGCTATTGCGGTATGGTGTTATTACAAGACGTTATTACAACGCTATAGCAAAGGTTGTACTGTAATAGCTGATACTTTAGGGTTTGCAGGTGTAATAACTACAAATGGTGTTGTTCCACTGTCAGGTTTATCACAAATATTAAGTATCCTATTAAAAAACATGTTTAGACACCAAGGAGCGCAGGCTGGGGTTTAAATTACAATAATCTGTCAACTTTCTCTAGCCTGATCCTAGATATGTATGTGCTGTTTAATCAAATCCTATGGTCATTGTCATGCCACAGCACAAACAGATCTGGGACAGGCTCTCTCAATTCAATGTAAATCAGGGCTTGTATTCATAAAGCGTCTCAGAGAAGGAGTGCTGATCTAGGATCAGTTCCCATTGTCCTTGTAATCATATTTATTATAATCTAAAATGCAAAACTGATCCAAGATCAGCACTCCTAATCCGAGATGCTTTATGAATGGGGGCCCTGGTTTTGGACCACATAATGTTGTTTTTTAGTACGATCCGACTGAGCACATTACACCCTGGGAGGTGCCATTCCTATGGGCAGTTTGAACAGAGGTACATTCTGTGCTGTTTCATGAGTACAACCCACTAAGTGTCGTCTTGGTTACGTATAGCTGGTGGGGGCCTGTCTACAAGAGGTTTCTAATATCCCATAACTCTTTGCATACATTTGGAAGAATTCTAAACAATGGGACCAGCGATGCTGGTTAGCAACGACATTGGTCCCATGAATCTGTTTATTTTCAAAAGCTTCCTCATGGAATTATTAGGTTGTCCTGACCTGGGTATCTTCAACCTAGTCTACAGTACTGCCTTCACTCAAAAAAATTGAGGTTCAACAAGGGTTCTTCTAAGATCCTCAAAGTTCTTAGAAGAACCTTAGCGTTCTTGGCACGGAAAATGACCCCAAAAAGGTTCTTCCAAGAACCCCATAAGAGGTGGGGTTTATCGAGGAACCTCCTTAGTTGGTGGGGGTTCTTGCAGGGACCTAACTGCCCAACTAAAACATTTGATTTTAAATTTGAAAGGACAGCAGGGGCAGGCACTTAACTGAACAATGTAAAGATCTCCTCAATTTAAGGTAAGGTTTGTCCCCTATATGATCTAAATTTATATTGTTTTATGATAATACCATCTATCTTTTCATATTTGTGCAAATCTTTCTAAAACAGAAAATGGACACAATTCAATGGATATCAATGAACAAGGAGGTAAGAATATGTAGGCTATAAGAATATGTTGAAGGCTAGCTGTATTGGGTGCAGATGACTGAACTGCTCACTTTTGTGTCTGAAGGAGACAAGGAGGCACGCGAAGGTATGTCAATTAGTATTGGTATGTTATGCAGATCACATGTACCATCCTCATCTACATTATGGACAAGGTATGTGTATGAAACCATTATCAAAAAAAAATATCATTCACATTTACCACAAAAACCAAAGTATGAATACTGTCATGTGCAGGTTTTGTTAAACATCTTAATAATTAAAATTTTTTGGATTCACAGACTTCACCCTCCCTACACCTCTGATGAATATAACAGGAAACCTGTTCGATCACCATGCACTGCAAAATCATTCTGGCTATGGATACGGAGAACATCAACACATTAACATCAACACACCAGAGGATATACACATTGGACTTAGCGCTCTGCTGGGAGTTTATTTTTTTATTCTGCTATGCCACTAAAATCCTAATAAACACTGACAACTAAAAGATTGTGTTATTGTTATGCGAATTAAAAAATTAACCCCAAAAGAAGAAAAAAAATTAACCCCAAAAGCTTATTCAAAAGGTTATTTTGAGGATCCATTAAAAGGGGTTCTTTAAAGAACTTATAGGGCTTCCCCCACAGTTTCAATTTGAAGAACCCCGAAAATATACTCCAGGAACATTTTATTTTTAGAGTGTTACAAACATTTCCACCTAAACAGTCGAATCCTGAAGCCGTTTCCATTGGATTTACATTTAATGAACCAATGCCAGCTTTAGAAATGCCTTTGTCAAATTTAGTTTATAAAGGGTCTGGTATAAACGTTTATTAGTAATACATTCATTAGAACATAGACCATAACAGTGAACTTATTTTTTGTTGTTGTAATTATTCATCATTTAAATATTCATTGATACAGCATCTGGGATGATGGGTGAAAATGAATGAAAATGCTCTAATGCTCATCCAGTAAGCATCCTTTCATACTGTAGGCTATATAGGCGACTCTAATTGGGCATATCTTTACAGTTTGTATTAAAAGTTACAGTAAGATACCCCTATATGCCATGCGTAATTGCTTGGTGCCAGACACCCGGGGGCAGCAGCACATCAACTGTACCACTGATGCAACTCATCACTATGAAGTTGTGCACCTGCAGCTGTTCTGTCAATGATCATAGGGAGGCGTGATCACTCCGCCTTTGACACCTTGCACCGTATTTATTTAGGGCTTCTATATGAAAATAGACACGCCTTATCTCTATATGAGGTTTAGTTTGAAAGAGGAAGTTTAGCTTCTATTACGTTGCACTCGCTGCTCGTTCTTTTCGCATTTTTTTTTTACTGAGGCATCAGTGGCGTATTATCGCTTCAATTGAGCAAGTGAAGATTCTATCATAGCCTATCCACCTCCGTCAAGGCCTCTGACATCGCAAGGCCTTCGTGGATGAAGAGAACAGCCAGAGTAACATCATTGATTATACAAAATATCTGCTTCCTTTAATTTTTATTATAAGTAAATTGATTCAATAAGACAGATGAGCTCGTTTTACGACAGAAAAGACCCTAGTGAGTTAGGGCTGGAAGAGGAACTGAGTCAAGTAAACTGCCAAGATGAGTTGGAGTTTGATTACCTGTTTGAATATGAACCACCTTGCAACAACTTTCCCGGGGAAGATCAAGGTTTGTCCAATGGCTTGTCAAGTCTCCCGCGCGCTTTTCACCTTTAAGATGCTTATATTACTTTTCAACGTAAAACGTTAAATGCAGTGGCGTCATTGAAAACAAATAAACAGCGATGTGATTTTGACAGAATGCTATTTTCCTTTCCCCTTCTAGTTCTAGTAAACATTACTAAAAGGAAATAATTTTTTTTCTCACAAAAATTATACAATTGATCCTGCATTTGCTATGCATGTCTGTATACATTGTATAATCATGGCTAGCTTGTTTCAACACACTTTCTAACTGGAAAACATCAGCTGTCATTTGTTTTATGTGCATGGCTTTAATGTTTACAAATATTCTAACAGTCACAAGGGGCCCCATTTGATGATGTGAATAGTTTCCACGCCTAAACCTTTTGTTTTCTATGATTGTTAATCAAACTGATCAAAGGGATTGAATAAAAATTATTGACAACATTATTATTTGAAATGGTTGTTTGTTGAATTCAAAGAACATATATTTTCTGTTTAATGTGGCTCTCATGTGTATTGCAAATATGGATCCAAAGTTTTGTAAGATGTGTGATTTCTGAGAACACGTAATATCTTCAGTAATTTTACAGACAATGGACAGTCCGTTTATAAATAATATATTTTCTTCTGATCATTTCTCTTCCTTGTTCCCTATCTACCTCTCAGTAGATGAGCCAAATCTCTCCTCACAGAGAGTCCTCAGTGCTGCATCTCATCTGGCCTACCCCCTGGAGGAGACTTCCCCCTACGACATCAAGTGCAGCGAGCGCAACCCAGAGAGCCTTTCTGGTTATGAACACCTGGAGGCTAAAAACTACCTGGACCACACCAGGCCTGGGGGTATCGCCCTGAGCCCCAGGATCGAGATCACCCCGTCACGTGAGCTCTACAGCCATGGACGAGACTCCCTACAGAACCACCCTCTGAACATCAGTCCCCGGCCCACTCTGACCGTCCCGGGCCACGACAGCCTGGTATACCGCGAGCCCCAGTGCCTGAGCCCAGCCAGCAGCAACTCCTCCACCAGCTGGCACTCGGAGAGCTATTCCCCCTGGGCCTCCCCTTGCGTGTCCCCAAGTAGTGGCCAGACCGGGGCCGGAGACCTCTGCCCCCGCTTCCAGAACATCCACACCGGCTCCCCCCGCACATCCCCAGGCACTTCCCCCCGCACTGAGGAGGGCTGCCTCGGCCCCCGTTCGCCCTCCCCATCCATCAGGCCAGGATCCCGCTCCACCTCGCCACAGGGCAAGCGCACCTACGACATGTACAGGAATCCCAGCTTGGTCACCGGGATCCGTTCCCGCAGTCCCTCCCCACACGGGGGCCACGGGGAGCACTCCCAACAGAACGCAAGTGCCCATTACGGGACCCCCAACAGTATGGCTGAGGCCATGAACGGCTACAGCACTGTCCAGCCTGGTCTCGTCCCCACCAAGGTAGTGAAGACGGCCAACCAGGCGTACGCCCTCTACCCAGAGAACCACAGGGAGGTCAACTACCTGGTGTCCTGTGAGCAAGACGTTAAGAGTAAAACTGGGGCGGAGTCCTTCTTTGTTATCCCTCCCATCTGGACCAAGCAGCTGGTCCCCAACCTTTGCAGGTGAATGGTGTAGGAAGCCTGTACTGTATAGGTAAAGGGTGCAGTTAGTAGGCCAGTACTGGAATACTTTCTGCCTAACCAGGGACACACCCATATTATGAATCAGATTTAGTGTCTATTACATTGTATCAGTTATATGACTACATTAGGAGCCACACTTTAGGAAGCCTAATCACAGACAATTAACCCTTGTTTCCATCTCTTATTTCCTGTAGCATCCCACTTTCTTCTCTGCCCCCTCTGGAATGGCCTGTCCCCAGCCATACAGACCAGTACGAGCTCCATGTTGACGTGCAGCCCAAGCCTCATCACCGAGCCCACTATGAGACAGAGGGAAGCAGAGGAGCGGTCAAAGCACCCACTGGAGGTCATCCTGTCGTCCAGGTACGCTGCTGGCTCTGTATCACTCTTAGAAAAGGAGGCTTTTGGGAACCTTTTTTGGTTCCATGTAGAACATTTTCACCCAATGAAGAACCATCAAGAAACCTTTATGAACCATTTGGTGAAAGGAATCTACAGTACCTTGCAGCAAAAAGTTAAAATATATCCTAGAACCAAAGAGGGATAGGCGAAGAACCCTTTATGGTTCTAGGTAGCCCATTTTAATGTAGGAGAGTCTGAATAGGAAGGCCTGTTGCGTGTAATGGTATTTCCTAGTCATCATTACAGCATGTGGTACTACTGCCCCAGGGCCTGGCTTATGAAAATGACTACTGTGTGTTACCGTGTACGTTCTATCTGTCATCCTTTACCTCATCTTTTCTCTCTCTATCTCTCACTCTCTTTTCTTCCTAGCAGCTTGCCACACTCACTGAAATTAGTTATATCTTGCACTGACATCTTATACATAGCAGCTACTTTATCCTCACACTAACTCCCATACTTACTACAGTAAAATCTTTCTAGGCTATTATTTATTTAATTTTCTATGAACAATATACATTGAGTATACCAAACATTAGGAATGTCCCTTTTGTAGGAATTCGTCTTAGCATGGGCTCTATAAGGTGTCAATCGTTCCACAGAGATGCTGACCCATGTTGACTCCAATGCTTCCCACCGTTGTGTCAAGTTGGCTGGATGTCCTTTGGGTGGTGGACCATTCTTGATACACACAGGAAACTGTTGAGCGTGAAAAACGCAGCAGCATTACAGTTCTTTAAACACTCAAACTGGTGCGCCTGGCACCTACTACCATACCCCATTCAAAGGCACTTAAATCTTTTTTCTTGCCCATTCACCTTCTGAATGGCACACATACACAATCCATGTCTCAATTGTCTCAAGGCTTACAAATCCTTCATTAACCTGGCCCCTCACGTTCATCTACACTGATTGAAGTGGATTTAACAAGTGACATCAATACGGGATCATAGCTTTCACCTTGATTCACCTGGTCAGTCTATGTCATGGAAAGAGCAGGTGTTCTTAATATTTTTGTACAGTCAGTGTATTTTGTGTTGTGAATTATTTCAAACCAAGTGTCATGAAAAGATTTGTCTTCTTGCTAAAAAACACAGCACTGCGGTACCCCTCACAGCCCGTGTTTTCAACCACAAGCAGGTTTCTGTTTATTTGGTCCTTGGTGACCCCTTTACACACTGGTCTCATGACAGTGGTCTCAGGAGACAGGAGTGGTGAACTTTTAGTCAGGCATACTCATATGAAAAACAGAAATGTATGCTGAACTTAAAGCGCAACTGAAGGCAATAAATCATTTATTGGAGAGAAAATGGCCTTTGTGGCATCGATATTGTTCAGAAACATTTATTCTAGTATCAAATTTACTACAAAGTGTAAATAAGAACATTTTGGTCATAAAGTGACATGAATACGTGGTGTTGAACAAAGGTAGCTGAGTCTGACACAGTGAGTAAAATAGTCTACTGCTGCAAATACTAAACAGGCCATTTGAGAAGCCGGTTGCCATGGTTGCAGTGAGTCAGAATGAGGGGGACTGGGAAAAGTAAAGTGAATAGAGTTCAGTCTGGGACTGGGAGGGAGTTTGGACGTGCCTAGCCAGCCACATGATTGGATGACACCAGGCACAACTCACTGACCGTGAGAGACAGAAAATAGAAAGTGAGAAATGCTTAATTTCTGCTCGGCCAGGTTCTGACAGTCAACAACCACAAGGAAGCTTTCATTACGTTGCCGTGGAAACGTTAAAATATGAACTGAAAATTATAGGCCCTGCTTAAAATATACAGACGACCGTCAACATGTGGAAATGTCTTCTATTAAGAGCATCTGAACGCACTGATTCCACATGTATTTGTCTGTTGCTCACTAAGAAAACAAGATTTTTGTCTTGGTGTAGTTCGGTGGCAGTTACTGATGTTTGTCCCCCATGAGACACCATAGGAACAAAGCCAGTATCACTTCCTCAAAATAGTCAGAATGAATCTAAGATAACTCAATAAATCTGTCATTAATTGAGACGTTCTTGTGGAGGAGGTTTAGTCGCACAATTTTACATCTAGCTAAGGTGTCTGATGCAGTATTTATTAAGTTAAATGTGAGATGTTGTCTTAGGTACAGTGCATTTGGAAAATTATTCAGACCTCTTGACTTTTTCCACATTTTGTTACGTTACTGCCTTATTCTAAAATCACTCTGCACACAATACCCCATAATGACAAAGCAAAAACTGTTTTTTTATTTTTTTTATTTTTTAAAATTAAAATATCATATTTACATAAGTATTCAGACCCTTTACTCAGTACTTTGTTGAAGCACCTTTGGCAGCATTACAGCCTTGAGTCTTCTTGGGTATGGTGCTACATGCTTGGCACACCTGTATTTGGGGAGTTTCTCCTATTCTTCTCTGCAGATCCTCTCAAGCTATGTCGGGTTCGATGGAGAGCGTTGCTGCTCAGCTATTTTTAGGTCTCTCCAGGCATGTTCGATCAGGTTCAAGTCCGGGCTCTGGCTGGGTCACTCAAGGACATTAAGAGACTTGTCCCGAAGCCAATCCTGCGTTGTCTTAGCTGTGTGCTTAAGGTCGTTGTCCTGTTGGAAGGTGAACCTTCGCCCCAGTCTGAAGTCGCGAGCGCTCTGGAGCAGGTTTTCATCTAGGATCGCTCTGTACTTTTCTCCATTAATCTTTCCATCGATCCTAACTAGTCTCCCAGTCCCTGAAAAACATCCCCACTGCATGATGCTGCCACTACCATGCTTCACCGTAGGGATGGTGCCAGGTTTCCTCCAGACGTGACACTTGGCATTCAGGCCAAAGAGTTCAATCTTGGTTTCATCAGACCAAAGAATCTTGTTTCTCAAGGTATGTCAGTCCTTTAGGTTCCTTTTGTCAAACTCCAAGTGGGCTGTCATGTTCCTTTTACCGAGGAGTGGCTTCCATCTGACCACTACCATAAAGGCCTGATTGGTGGAGGGCTGCAGAGATGGTTGTCCTTCTGGAAGGTTCTCCCATCTCCACAGAGGAACTCTGGAGCTCTGTCAGAGTGAACATCGGGTTCTTGGTCACCTACCTGACCAAGGCCCTTCTCCCCCAATTGCTCTGTTTGGCCGGGCAGCCAGCTGTAGGAAGAGTCTTGGTGGTTCCAAACTTCTTTCATTTAAGAATTATGGAGGTCACTATGTTCTTGGGGACCTTCAATGCTGCAGAAATGTTTTGGTACCCTGCCCCAGATCTGTGCCTCAACACAATCCTGTCTCAGAGCTCTATAACAATTCCTTCAACCTCATGGCTTGCTTTTTGCTCTGACATGCATTGTCATCTGTAGCACCTTATATAGACAGGTGTGTGCCTTTCCCAATCATGTCCAATCAATTGAATTTACCACAGGTGGACTCCAATCAAGTTGTAGAAACATCTCAAGGATGATCAATGGAAACAGGATGCACCTGAGCTCAATTTTGAGTCTCATAGCAAAGGGTCTGTGTCAGGACCCGGTGCGAGAAACAGTCACTAATAATCGTCAGAACCCAGAAGATGAGGCAGACACAGCAGTACTAGAGATGGTGGTTTAATTAAAGAACAAAATCTTCAGGCAAAGAAACTAAATCCACAATGTCCAAAAATAAAGCCAAGAGGCACAAAATGGAAATCCTCCAAAATACAAAAGAAACTCCACAAAGTGGTAAAAAACAGCAGGGAAAAACAAACCTCAAAAGACTACTCAAATAATACACAAGACCTAAACCAGAGAACCTCTGGAAAATCCAACAAGAGAAATATCTGTATAAAACAAGGCTTGGGCTGGGGCTGGGTGCTAACTTACAAACACTGAGCAAGGAACTGAGGAACACACAGGGTTTAAATACTAACAAGGGAATGACCTACAGGTGCAAACAATAATTAGAGCAAGAAAAACAAAAGGTACAAAAAAGGTGCAATGGGGACATCTAGTGACCAAAACCCGAACAGTCTTGGCCAAAACCTGACAGTCTGAACACTTATGTAAATGTCAATTGCAAAAATGTGCAAACATTTCTGAAAACCTGTCTTCGCTTTGTCATTATGGGGTATTGTTTGTAGATTGATGATGGAAAAAAATATTTAATCCATTTTAGAATAAATCTGTTAACAAAGTCTGATCCGCTGCGCTGCTGGGCAGTCTGTCACACTGTCTGTGTGTTCTGCAGTTGGATTGGATAGAGTGCAATCGCTGCAGATGTGTATCCCGTGTTAGTGGGCAAGTGAGAATTGTTGAAATCAAAACCAAACTCAAGTCATGACGACCTCATTTACAAAACTCAATTTTGAACGAGACTGACTTTATGACCAACATGATCCTATTTACACTTTGTAGTCAATTTTTACACTAGAATAACTGTTTCTGAACAATATCGATACCACATAGGCCGTTTTCTCTCAGGGAAGTTGTTTCTTGCCAGTTGCGCTTTAAGTTCAGCTTACATTGAACATGTAAAGAAGTGCTGCTAACTCTATACAGCATTTATAAATTGTGTCAAAAGGTAACAAAATGTTATATTTTTGCTTTTCATTTTTTCATATGAGTATGTCTAACTAAAAGCTCATCTCTCCTGAAACACTGTCATGAGACCAGTGTGTGAAGGGAACACCAATCCATGTGAAAGCTATGATCCCTTAATGATGTCACTTGTTAAATCCACTTCAATCAGTGTAGATCAGTGGTTCAAACTTTTTATAGTCCCGTACCCATTCAGACATTCAACCTCCAGCTGCGTACCCCCTCTAGCACCACGGTTAGCACACTCTCAAATGTTGCTTTTTGCCGTCATTGTAAGCCTGCCACACATACTATACAATACATTTATTAAACATAAGAATGAGTGTGAGTTTTTGTCACAACCCGGCTCGTGGGAAGTGACACAGAGCTCTTATAGGACCAGGGCACAAATAATAATAGAATAATAATAATAATAATAATCAATACTTTTTCTCTTTATTTAGCCATCTTACATGTAAAACCTTATTTATTCATCAAAAATTGTGAATAACTCTCCACAGGTTAATGAGGAGGGTGGGCTTGAATGGATGCACATAACTCTGCAATGTTGGTTGTATTGGAGAGAGTCTGTCTTAAATAATTACCTGTACCTGTATTTAGTTTTCATGCTATTGAGGACCGAGAATCCACTCTGACATAGGTACGTGGCTGCAAAGGGCATCAGTGTCTTAACAGCGCGATTTGCCAAGGCAAGAAACTCTGAGCGCAGCCCTATCCGGAAATCTGGCAGTGGCTTCTGATTAAATAAAATTTTCACAGAACCGCTTGTTGCAATTTGGATGAGGCTCTCTTGTTCAGATATCGGTAAGTGGACTGGAGGCAGTGCATGAAAGGGATAACGAATCCAGTTGTTTGTGTCATCCGTTTCGGGAAACTACCTGCGTAATTGCTCACCCAGTTCACTCAGGTGCTTTGCTATATCACGTTTGACATTGTCCGTAAGCTTGAGTTCATTTGCACACAAATCATAGAATGATGGAAAGACCTGTGTGTTGTCCTGGTTAATACATACACAAAAGAGCTCCAACTTCTTAATCATAGCCTCAATTATGTCCCGCACATTGAATATAGTTGCGGAGAGTCCCTGTAATCCTAGATTCAGACCATTCAGGCGAAGAAAATACATCATCCAGATAGGCCAGTCGTGTGAGAAACTCGTCATCATGCAAGCGGTCAGACAAGGGAAAATATGGTCAGTAAATAAAACTAAGCTCGTCTCTCAATTTAAAAAAAAACGTGCCAATACTTTGCCCCTTGATAACCAGCGCACTTCTGTATGTGTTACATGGTCGCTGCCCATATCATTGCATAATGCAGAAAATACACGAGAGTTCAGGGGCCTTGCTTTAACAAAGTTAACCATACCAACACATCTTGACAACCAAAGTCCATTTGATGTCACAAAGCTGTCCAGTACTTTAAAAAATATCCTCTCATGTTGTCCTGGTTTCCAGTGGTTTGCAGAAGAGGATGTCTTCCTTAATTGACCCCCCATAAACATAACGGACATATACCAGGAGCCTTGCCAGGTCCGCCACATCTGTTGAGTCATCCAGCTGTAACGCATAGAATTCACTGGCTTGTATGTGAAGTAGTAATTGTTTCAAAACATCTCCTGCCATGTCACTGATGCGTCGTGAAGCAGTGGTGTTTGATGGAGACATTGTCTGTACAGTTTTTTTGGGCCTTTTCCCCCAGCATTGTCCCAGCCATATCTGCGGCAGCAAGAAGAATTAAGTCCTCCACAATAGTATGGGGCTTGCCTTTCCTTGCCACTCGGTTGTCACGATCGTCTTGACTTGGAAGAGAGGACCAAAACGCTGCGTGTGAAAAAAACATTATCTTTTATTAGAGAGACGAACAACGAACGAAACAAAACAACAAACTGACGACCGTGAAGCTATATAAACAAATGGTGCTGACACTGACCACTACACAATGACATAGACAATTACCCACAATCGCATAATGCCTATGGCTGCCTTAAATATGGCTCCCAATCAGAGACAAATGAAAGACAGCTGTCTGATTGAGAACCACTCAGGCAACCATAGACATACCTAGACACATTCAGTAAACACAACCCCATACACTAAACCCAACACCCCCTTTACCATATAACCACCCAAGACGAGACAAAACACAAACATTCCCCATGTCACACCCTGACCTAACTAAAATAATAAAGAAAACAAAGAATACTAAGGCCAGGGCGTGACATCGGTAGCTCACCATATAAGGCTTCTAGACCCTTCTTCTTAATGGTATCTGTTGCTTTTATACACGTCTTACTTCTCGAAAGTTGTCTTTATTCTCGTTCAAAAAACTCCCGTGGCTTATCTTTCAAATTGTCATGTTTCGTTTCTAAATGTCTGCGCAAGAGTGACGGTTTCCCGCGGAGAGTAATGGTTAATGTGATTGGATGTTAATTATTTGACTAGGCTACCTGTATTTGACATTGTGTTGTTATTTCGCTGAACACTAGATGGTTCAATTTTATTTTTGGCAGTGAAACGAGGCTACTCAGACGAGAAGAGAAACTCACCCGAATGTATAGCGCCGTTGGAAAATATAAATGTATTGTTTGAAAATGTGAATGAATTAAAATTCTAAAATATATATTTTTCATGTGAATCACATTTTTATTTGGCGTACCGCTGACGGCATTACGCGTACCCCAGTTTGGGAATACCTGGTGTAGATGAAAGGGAGGAGACAGGTTAAATAAGTATGTTTAAGCCTTGAGACATGGATTGTGTATTTACTTATTTATAGGGGACAATGTACATTAATCAACATCAATATTACAATAATGCAAAATTCATGTAAATGTGCCAGGGTTAGCCAAAAGCTAATTTTCACTGTAGTTCCAGGGCAGCTAAGGACAATTACAAGGCCACAATACACATACTCACTAAAACAATACAAAATAGAAATACATTACATCCAATAATATATAATTCTGTGTGTGCCATTCAGAGGGTGAATGGGCAAGACAAAAGATTTAAGTGCCTTTGAACGGGGTATGGAAGTAGGTGCACCAGCTTTAGTGTGTCAAGAGCTGCAACACTGCTAGTTTTTTCAAACTCAATTGTTTCCGACACCTTGTAGAGTCCATGCCCCGATGAATTGAGGTTGTTCTGAGGGCAAAAGGGGGTGCAACTTAATATTAGGAATGTTTTGTACACTCAGTGTATATATGCATGCGCACACACACACACACACACACACACACACACACACACACACACACACACACACACACACACACACACACACACACACACACACACACACACACACACACACACACACACACACACAGATGCAGATTAGTGGAGAGACCAGCAACTACCTTGGAAGGAAGCATGCAAAAACCACAAAGCGTGAACTTGCAACTAAAAGTATCTGTCTAAGAAGTCATGAGCTTGACACTGTTTGTGCATGTGTGTGACAGAGACATAGGGGGTTTAGTGGTGTGAGTTAAAAGAGAAGTACGTAAAGTGCAGACGTCTGAGGTTGCAAGCAGACTTTATTTAGCTCAATATTGTCGACAACTAGGCCTACAGCTTATTTACAATTTTATGTAATGACTTTGATAAACATTTATGATTAGGAGTTTTACATCATGTTATAAACATGTATTTTCTATGTGGCCACCTCCAATTCACCAGACCTCTCCACTGTATAGAAACTTGAGAAGTACTGGAATGAACGTAGACCTTGCCTTCTTTCTTTTGTCTTGAAATTGTCCGTGGAACATTGGCTCACAGGGTAAAGCTAAGGCTTTGGCCGTCTAGTATTCCAGTGAATCATAGTTATTCCTACCTAGCTCTTTTGAATTCCATTTACTTTAGGACAAACAGAAACCATCCACCGACAGGGCCGTCCAATTTATGTATTTATTTTTTTAAGTTCAAGCTCATTTACTATTAGCTATACAATTAGCCGCTACACATTAATCCTTAAGAGTTTATTATCGCACCCATGCGTCAATCTAAGTAAGATAATAAAAAAAATCCCCATTACAATACGTCAGTTTAAGCTAGACATCATGTGTCGGCCTTCCATCTGCAGTGGAAGGTAGCAGAGCTACAGCGGTGTTTGTCAGACCATGACAAAAAGAAAATCGGTCTTCTCACAAATGTTTGTAGCGTCCGAATGGTTGTCACCACTCTATGGAAAGGGGAGACTCTCACAAACATGATGGTGTTCTCTGTTTTGCTCTACGACCCCCATCAGTGTCACGGGACTTGTCTGAAGGTAACCCAAACAAACTAATGGAAGTATGAATGTAATTTTGTGGCAACAAAAATAAGGGGTTAAATATGTGTCCAAAAAAAGCACACATATTTACTGAGCTTTCTTATATCTTCTAGATATAGGACAAACACTTCAAAACCATATTCTTTATGATACATTTTTTGACTGTATTTTTGCCATATTTCCTGCAATTCAACACATTTTGCCATGTCTTATGCCAGGTCAATATCAAATCAAACTTTATTTGTCACATGCGCCGAATACAACAAGTGTAGACCTTACCGTGAAATGCTTACTTACAAGCTCTTAACCAAGAGTGCAGTTCAAGAAGAGTTAAGAAAATATTTACCAAATAGACTGAAGTAAAAACAAAAAATAAAAAGTAACACAATAACAATAACAAGGCTATATACAGGGGGTACCGGTACCGAGTTAGTGTGCAGGGGTACAGGTTAGTTGAGGTAATTTGTACATGTAGGTAGGGGTGAAGTGACTATGCATAGATAATAAACAGCGAGTAGAAGCAGTGTACAAAACAAATAGGGGAGTCAATGTAAATAGTCCGTGGCGATTTTATTAATTGTTCAGCAGTCTTATGGCTTGGGGGTAGAAGCTGTTGAGGAGCCTTTTGGTCCTACACTTGGTGCTCTGGTACCGCTTGCCGTGCGGTAGCAGAGAAAACAGTCTATAACTTGGGTGACTGGAATCTCTGATCATTTTATGGGCTTTCCTCTGACACCGCCTATTATATAGGTTCTGGATGACAGGAAGCTTGGCCCCAGTGATGTACTGGGCAGTACACACTACCCTCTGTAGCACCTTGCGTTCAGATGCCGAGCAGTTGCCATACCAGGCGGTGATGCAACCGGTCAGGATGCTCTCGATGGTGCAGCTGTAGAACCTTTTGAGGATCTGAGGACCCATGCCTAATCTTTTCAGTCTCCTGAGGGGGAAAAGGTTCTATTGTGCCCTCTTCATGACTGTCTTGGTGTGTTTGGACCATGATAGTTCGTTGGTGATGTGAACACCAAGGAACTTGAAACTCTCGACCCTCCTTTGTCTTGCTCACATAATATGATATCTGAGTGAGAGTGACTAACAAAATCAGTGGGGGCCGGTCGGTAATTCAGCCATGATTACTACAAGTGTAGAAAGCTGGCTAGATTAATTAGACTAATTTACCAATCAAAATTATTTTAACTGACATTGGCTAATTGAGGGACTGTCAGTGAGTGGCATGTAACAAGACGAAAACTGCTGCAACAAAGTTTTGAAATTGCACCTTGTGTATTCTACTATTCTAACTCTCAACAGTAAATTGAGACTCAACTGAATACTAATGTTGAGGACTGGAAAATACTTGTGTTTCCAGCAGTGTGTGTGTCTACCAGGGTGTAAGCTTTATGTTCAGCCTAAACTGTTATCAGCAAACTGGCAAAAAATACATATAGTTATTGGCAAAATAATGAGAAAAAACAATCATTATATAAATTCAACTATGTAATAAAACACTGGGTACCTACCAGTGTTTGTGCAGTGTATATAAGTATTGAAAAAGAACAGGTAGAGAAGAAATGTTCTTTAAATTTAAAAATGACACATTATAAAAAGTGTGAGCATCTTGACTTTGTTTTATTAATGTTTTATTGGAGTTTCCTCTGGTGTTTCTTCCAGTTGCATGGCTACAGGGGTAAGGAGCCCCTAGGCCTCCAGATCTTCATTGGGACTGCAGACGACAGGATTCTGAAGCCTCACGCCTTCTACCAGGTCCACCGCATCACGGGCAAGACGGTCACCACCACCAGCTACGAGAAGATTATCAACTCCACCAAAGTCCTGGAGATCCCTCTGGAGCCCAAGAACAACATGAAAGCGATGTGAGAGTAGCTAGAGTAGTGACACATGCCGAACACCACCCAGACAGAGCAGTGTCCTTTGCAGAACTGGGTTCAAATAGTATTTGTTTTCTTCTAAACTTTTTGAGCATTTTTACTCAGCCTGTCTCCAGTGCCACAAGATTGGCATGATGGATTTGCACTGATAAAACTATTATATTGGTTCCATTGTGCCAGGCAAGCTCAATCAAGGATTTTAATGAAAAATAACATACTAATTGAACACAGGTCTGATGTAATTAGCCATATCGGTTGTAATCATAATGCAACATTTGTTTACCGGTACAGGATTTACAGTAGATCTCATATTGGTGTGTTTCTCAGAATCGACTGTGCTGGGATCCTGAAGCTCAGGAATGCTGACATTGAGCTGAGGAAGGGCGAGACGGACATCGGACGGAAGAACACTCGTGTGCGTCTGGTGTTCCGTGTCCACATACCCCAACCCAATGGGCAACACATCTCACTGCAAGTTTCCTCCCATCCAATCGAGTGCTGTAAGTACTATAAATCCAACACATTTTTAATATTTTTTATTTTTATTTCACCTTTATTTAACCAGGTAAGCTAGTTGAGAACAAGTTATCATTTACAACTGCGACCTGGCCAAGATAAAGCAAAGCGGTGCGACAGAAACAACAACACAGAGTTACACATGGAATAAACAAGGGTACAGTCATTAACACAATACAAAAAAAGGAAAGTCTATATACAGTGTGTGCAAATGGCGTGAGGAGGCAAGGAAATAAATAGGCCATAGTAGCGAAGTAATTACAATTTAGCAAATTAACACTGGAGTGATAGATGAGCAGATGATGATGTGCTTTACCTAGCATAGACTTATAGATGACCTGGAGCCAGTGGGTTTGGCGACGAATATGTAGAGAGGGCCAGCCGACTAGAGCATACAAGTCGCAGTGGTAGGTGGTATAAGGGGCTTTGGTAACAAAACGGATGGCACTGTGATAGACTACATCCAGTTTGCTGAGTAGGGTATTGGAAGCTATTTTGTAGATGACATCGCCAAAGTTGAGGATCGGTAGGATGGTCAGTTTTACTAGGGTAAGTTTGGCAGTGTGAGTGAAGGAGGCTTTGTTGCGAAATAGAATGCCAATTCTAGATTTGATTTCGGAATGGAGATGTTTAATATGAGTCTCGAATGAGAGTTTACAGTCTAGCCAGACACCTAGGTATTTGTAGTTGTCCACATATTCTAGGTCAGAACCGTCCAGAGTAGTGATGCTAGTCGGGCGGGCGGGTGCGGGCAGCGAACTGTTGAAAAGCATGCATTTGGTTTTACTAGCGTTTAAGAGCAGTTGGAGGACACGGAAGGAGTGTTGTATGGCATTGAAGCTCGTTTGGAGGTTAGTTAACACAGTGTCCAGAGAAGGGCCATGTCATTCTATATGTCATAAACCTATGATTGTATGATTTTATTTTATGTATAATTCTGTCTATGCCTTCTATAGCCTACTATAGATGTGTCTTAAAGGGTGGTTTAGGTTTAACATGTGCTTGTATGTTGATTTTACACAGTGCAGTATATTTCCAGCTATGTTTCTTCTTGCCTGTTTTCATTGGACTGACGTTAACCAGAGGTAACACACATAGTAAGTGGGTCTATATTTAAATGAGCTGGGAGTAGTACCATCAGGTCCAGGCACACGGACATACAAGCCTATTTTATGATTAGGCTTGACAGCCTTTTTATTTGCACTGACTCTCCTGCACCGGCTCTATGCACACTCAAGGGACTCTACCCACACAGCTGCACATACTACACTAACACTCCAACACACACACACACACACACAGACGCACACACACACACTACATATGCTCACGCACACAAAACACACACACACACACACATGTATATTGACACCACACACTCACACAATCACACATACACAACACTTTCACACTCACATACGCTGCTGCTACTCTCTTTATTATCTATCCTGAATGCCTAGTCACTTTAACCCTACCTACATGTACATATATGAGAACTTGTTCTCAACTGGCCTAACTACTTAAAAAAAAAAAATTGAAAACATTATATCAATTACCTCATACCCCTGCACATTGACTCGGTACAGGTATATAGCCTCATTACTGTTATTTTGTTGTGTTACTATAAAAAAAATTTTTTACCCATTTTTCTTACTTTTGAATTGTTGGGAAAGGGCTTGTAAGTAGGCATTTCACATTAATGTCTAAACCTGTTGGGTGGCAGGTAGCATAGCGGTTGGGTGGTTAAGAGCTTTGGGCCATTAACCGAAAGGTTGCTGGTTCGAATCCCTGAGCAGTCAAGGCAGTTTGATTTGGTTCTCTCAACCCTCAACACTGTGTGTGTATCTGTGTGTTTACGATTATGTAGTGCTGGCATCACCGAACCCCCCCAAAAATCAGGTGCAAAGTTGTATTTGCACAATCGTACTATAACACACCCAGCACATCTGTCAAAATGGCCGATAAGTAAGCGAAACTGTCCGTCAGTGATGTGGATGAAGAGACTAGCCTCCGGGTATCATCCTCAGTGTACTCACAGTATAGTAGACTGTCCAAAGGTCACTTCACAAGCCTCAGTGGAGATTGAATTTCAGTAATTAAGGCAGGACGATGACGATAAGCTTGAGGAAGTAACTACACTGTTCATGTGTACTAAATGTTTTTAAATTTAATTGCCACACAAACTACTCTAGAAGTAAACATGAAACAGCTAAAAATGAGGGCAACTGCCCTTCTCATTCATTACAAGTGATTAATTTGGTCCCTTTGTAACTCAAGCATGTTACCTAGCATGAATCAACTTCAGACTGGCGACAGTTGATCCAAAGGAATAAGGTCAGTCACTATAGATAGCAAGAGAAGCGCTGAGTCATTTAATGCTCTAACGTAATGGTTCCCCAACCCTGGATGCCTCCCTATGGGGTCCGAGTGTGGCACAGCAGTCTAAGGCACTGCATCTCAGTGCAAGAGGCGTCACTACAGTCCCTGGTTCGAATCAAGGCTGTATCACATCTGGCTGTGATTGGGAGTCCCATAGGGCGGCGCACAATTGGCCCAGTGTCGTCCGGATTTGGCCAGGATAGGCCGTCATTGTAAATAAGAATTTGTTCTTAGCTGACTTTCGTAGTTAAATAAATATTACAAAAAGAATGACTAGATCTGAAATTCCCATTCAAGTTGATGGGTTTATGCACAGGTGACCATATTGAATGTACCCATGAGTGTTCCAGTTGAATTGCCATGGTCTGAGGAGCTTTTCCCATTCTAGTAATTATATTTCTATGGCTGCCTCTTTTCTATTTCTATGGCTGTCTCTGTGGCTGTAGCTTCCTGATTAAGCTATCAGTCCAGGAAATCTACCGTTCCAGGAGAGAATACACTACAGTAGCCGTTCAGTGTCTACTTCACATACAGGTCACAGGGTTTGTTGAACATATGCCAACATACGCTCCATTGCGTAATGATGATAGTGTTGGAGAGGTCCATCCTCCATATTCATTCTTCCTCCCCTCTGCCCCTTTCTGTACTGTAGGTTACTGCACTCTGTCATTTGTTTCCACTGGACAGAGTCCCACTTCCATGATGTGCTCTGTGTGTCCAGGCCTCTAGCGTGTAGCCGCAATTTACATTACAACCTTCATTCATATCCTCCCACTGCACTAAATGTACTGCACTGTACCAAGTCATTGGCCTATATTAATGTTTACACAAATCTAATATTTAGACAAATATTTGAAATACACAATGAGGAAGTATGGTTTTGAAATGAGTCGGTACAAGCCTCATTCATTGAAATCTGTCAACAATTACCTTGTGAGTTCAAAGCAAATATCAACCTGAGATCAAACTGACCTACCACAGAGTGTGTAATGTCATGTCATAATAATACCATGCTCCGTCTGCTGTCCTGCAGCCCAGCGGCCAGTTCTCTACCCACTACGCCAACATGACCTGTCGGTACCACAGAATGTGTAACGTCATGTTCTCTCTTCCATCCCACAGCCCAGCGGTCGGCCCATGAGCTACCAATGGTGGAGAAACAAGACATGGATAGCTGCTCTGTCCTGGGAGGTCAGCAGATGATCTTGACGGGACAGAACTTCAGCTCTGACTCCAAAGTCATCTTTATGGAAAAAACCCATGGTGAGTATTCAGCCAACACCTCTGAGGGAGGGAGGAAATGATAATGGCATGGTCCATATGCTGTATGATGTGCCGCCTCATCTATTTAAAATGTTATGGTTATTTTGATCCAGGAAAATGTTTGACAGTATTCTTCTAACAGTTGCCAGATTCTGTTGTAAAAAACCTTTTGCATTATGTGCCAGAAGGGTTGCAAAAGTATTTACCCTCATGAACCAGCCATGATAATCAGACTTACAGTTATTACCCATGCTTTTAACACCACAGTCCTTTATTATCACATTACTCTCTTGCAGGGTTGGGGTCAATTCCATTTTAATTCCATTCAATTCAGAAAGTAAACCCAATTCCAATTTAAAATGTTCCTAATTGAAAAGCATTGAAGAGAATTGGAATTGGAATTTCAGTGTACTTCCTGAATTGATTGGAATTGAAATGGAATTGACCCCATCCCTGCTCTCATTTTGTTCATGCCTTCACAAATTCAGCTACACAGTTTTAAAACTCACTTCCCCAGCACCACTTTGAAACTAATGTATAGCTAATGCCATGCTTCGTTTAACCTATGAATAGTTTGCATGATCCATCAGATAAGGCGAAGCCTCACTCTCCTGTGCCCTCTCCTCCCCGCTTGTTATTTATGTGTTACGTTATCTTTATGCTGTTTATTTTGTTTTGCATGGAATAGGACCTCTGTTGCATGTTGTACACACACCTGTAGACAAGCTTCAAATACCTCAGTACATTAGGAAAATAAAAAGACGCTACTAGCCTTGCTTGTGACATCACAGTACCAGAATTACATTACTGCATTCTTATTGGTCTGCTCAATCCAGTGTTAGTTAGGCCTTGTGACACAACTATTTAAAGATCTTAACTTGTACAACGGAATGGCAGAATCACCATTACAACACAGATGGTGTCAGATATTGCTGTACGAATCAATGTGACTGAGTAATAGTGACAAAGGCCAGCGTGCTTTCTCTGTCATTTGAATCCTGACCTTTCCTCCTCACTCACCGCACAGATATTTGCATTCAGATTCCTCCTGATACTAAACAGTGGTGTCCTTTTTCGGATAAGAAGCTTATCACAGCAAGGTTTTGTTGTAGGTTTATTTTAGACTTCACCCAATTATTCAACAAGCTGACAGTATTAGTATCAAGTGCATATTGTTCATGTGCTTCATTGACAGCTTACAGGATTGTACACTGTACTTAAGAGATGTACTTTGTTTGTCATAGTAAAAAAAAATATATATACAGTGGGGAGAACAAGTATTTGATACACTGCCGATTTTGCAGGTTTTCCTACTTACAAAGCATGTAGAGGTCTGTCATTTTTATCATAGGTACACTTCAACTGTGAGAGACGGAATCTAAAACAAAAATCCAGAAAATCACATTGTATGATTTTTAAGTAATTAATTTGCATTTTATTGCATGACATAAGTATTTGATCACCTACCAACCAGTAAGAATTCCGGCTCTCACAGACCTGTTAGTTTTTCTTTAAGAAGCCCTCCTGTTCTCCACTCATTACCTGTATTAACTGCACCTGTTTGAGCTCGTTACCTGTATAAAAGACACCTGTCCACACACTCAATCAAACAGACTCCAACCTCTCCACAATGGCCAAGACCAGAGAGCTGTGTAAGGACATCAGGGATAAATTGTAGACCTGTACAAGGCTGGGATGGGCTACAGGACAATAGCCAAGCAGCTTGGTGAGAAGGCAACAACTGTTGGCACAATTATTAGAAAATGGAAGAAGTTCAAGATGACGGTCAATCACCCTCGGTCTGGGGCTCCATGCAAGATCTCACCTCGTGGGGCATCAATGATCATGAGGAATGTGAGGGATCAGCCCAGAACTACACGGCAGGACCTGGTCAATGACCTGAAGAGAGCTGGGACCACAGTCTCAAAGAAAACCATTAGTAACACACTACGCCGTCATGGATTAAAATCCTGCAGCGCACGCAAGGTCCCCCTGCTCAAGCCAGCGCATGTCCAGGCCCGTCTGAAGTTTGCCAATGACCATCTGGATGATCCGGAGGAGGAATGGGAGAAGGTCATGTGGTCTGATGAGACAAAAATAGAGCTTTTTGCTCTAAACTCCACTCGCCGTGTTTGGAGGAATAGAAGGATGAGTACAACCCCAAGAACACCATCCCAACCGTGAAGCATGGAGGTGGAAACATCATTCTTTGGGGATGCTTTTCTGCAAAGGGGACAGGACGACTGCACCGTATTGAAGGGAGGATGGATGGGGCCATGTATCGCGAGATCTTGACCAACAACCTCCTTCCCTCAGTAAGAGCATTGAAGATGGGTCGTGGCTGGGTCTTCCAGCATGACAACGACCCGAAACACACAGCCAGGGCAACTAAGGAGTGGCTCCGTAAGAAGCATCTCAAGGTCCTGGAGTGGCCTAGCCAGTCTCCAGACCTGAACCCAATAGAAAATCTTTGGAGGGAGCCGAAAGTCCGTATTGCCCAGCGACAGCCCCGAAACCTGAAGGATCTGGAGAAGGTCTGTATGGAGGAGTGGGCCAAAATCCCTGCTGCAGTGTGTGCAAACCTGGTCAAGAACTACAGGAAACGTATGATCTCTGTAATTGCAAACTAAGGTTTCTGTACCAAATATTCAGTTCTGCTTTTCTGATGTATCAAATACTTATGTCATGCAATAAAATGCAAATTAATTAATTAAAAATCATACAATGTGATTTTCTGGATTTTTGTTTTAGATTCCTTCTCTCACAGTTGAAGTGTACGTATGATAAAAATTACAGACCTCTACATGCTTTGTAAGTAGGAAAACCTGCAAAATTGTCAGTGTATCAAATACTTGTTCTCCCCACTGTATATATATGTTTTATTGTCACGTACAGGTGCAATGACCTGTGTTGGTTTACAGGGTCAGCCATATACAGTTGAAGTCGGAAGTTTTACGTACACTTAGTTTGGAGTCATTAAAACTCGTTTTTCAACCACTCCACACATTTCTTGTTAACAAACTATGTTTTTGGCAAGTCGGTTAGGACATCTACTTTGTGCATGACACAAGTCATTTTCCTAACAATTGTTTACAGACAGATTATTTCACTTGTAATTCACTGTATCACAATTCCAGTGGGTCAGAAGTTTACATACACTAAGTTGACTGTGCCTTTAAACAGCTTGGAAAATTCCAGAAAATTATGTCATGGCTTTAGGAGCTTCTGATAGGCTAAATAACATAATTTGAGTCAATTGTAGGTGTACCTGTGGATGTATTTCAAGGCCTACCTTCAAACTCAGTGCCTCTTTGCTTGACATCATGGGAAAATCAAAAGAAATCAGCCAAGACCTCAGAAAAATACCACGTTCATCTGTACAAACAATAGTACGCAAGTATAAACACCATGGGACCACGCAGCCGTCATTCCGCTCAGGAAGAAGACGCGTTCTGTCTCCTAGAGATGAACGTACTTTGGTGCGAAAAGTGCAAATCAATCCCAGAACAACAGCAAAGGTCCTTGTGAAGATGCTGGAGGAAACAGGTACAAAACGATCTATATCCACAGTAAAACGAGTCCTATATCAACATAATCTGAAAGGCCGCTCAGCAAGGAAGAAGCCACTGCTCCAAAACCGCCATAAAAAAGCCAGACTACGGTTTGCAACAAAGATCGTACTTTTTGGAGAAATGTCCTACGGTCTGATGAAACAAAAATAGAACTGTTTGGCCATAATGACCATCGTTATGTTTGGAGGAAAAAGGGTGAGGCGTTCAAGCCGAAGAACTCCATCCCAACTGTGAAGCACGGGGGTGGCAGCATCATGTTGTGGGGGTGCTTTGCTGCAGGAGGGACGGATGCACATCACAAAATAGATGGCATCATGAGTGATGATGAGTGATTATGTGGATATATTGAAGCAACATCTCAAGACATCAGTCAGGAAGTTAAAGCTTGGTCACAAATGGGTCTTCCAAATGGACAATGACCTCAAGCATACTTCCAAAGTTGTGGCAAAATGGCTTATGGACAACAAAGTCAAGGTATTGGAGTGGCCATCACAGAGCACTGACCTCAATCCTATAGAAAATGTGTGGGTAGAACTGAAAAAACGTGTGCGGGCCAGAATTCACCCAACTTATTGTGGAAGGCTACCCGAGACGTTTGACCCAAGTTAAACAATGTAAAGGCAACGCTACCAAAAACGAATTGAGTGTAGTATGTAAACTTCTGACTCACTGGGAATGTGATGAAAGAAATAAAAGCTGAAATAAATAATTCTCTCTACTATTATTCTGACATTTTACATTCTTAAAATAAAGTGGTGATCCTAACTGACCTAAGATGGGAATTTTTACTAGGATTAAATGTCAGGAATTGTGAAAAACTGAGTTTAAATGTATTTGGCTAAGGTCTATGGACACTTCCGACTTCACCTGTAAATATGCCGCCCCTGGAGCAAATTAGGGTTAAGTGGCTTGCTCAAGGAACATTGACAGACTTTTCACCTTGTTGGCTCGGGTATTTGAACCAGCAACTTTTCGGATATTGGCCCAAAGCTCTAACCGCTTGGCTACCTGCAGCCCTAGGAAGATGTCAGTCACAGTCAGTCACAGTTTTCGGGACAGTCTTTGTTGTGCTGCTCTCTGTTTCCACACTCAATACAGACTGTCTAGATGCATTTACATAGGCAGATGATTATTTAGCCACTAATTGGTCTTTTGACCAATCAGATCAGATATTTTGCCAATAACGCAGCCACTGTGTAGAAAGGGATATACAGTTTATGTCCCCTAATTGCACCTCAATATCCTCAATACTGAGTCCACAGGGAAGAGCCTCATTGATCCATCTACAGCACTTACGGCAGCTATTTGGTTTACCTTGGCAGTCGTCACCCAATCACTGAACATAACATCAGCTGTTATTAAACCAGATGCACAACCTAGGGACTGTTTTAATGTAGCTTTTTATTCCTGGTTAGCTGGTGTGTTATGTTGTCTAGGTTTTGTTATACTGTACATAGCTTGGCCGTCCAGGTTTTGTTTATCACCTTCCATAAATCACATCTACGTTTTTATTTGTGGTTCTCAATAGTTTTCCTCTAGAGGTTGTTGTTTATGGCCCTCAGCAGTCTTTGGACTTTGTCTATGACGGCTATGGAGTAGCCTAGTTTTTAGATGCTTTATCTGTTAGTTATTAGTCTTAGCATATGGTTGTGTCGCATTACAACTGGTTGTTTGTGGGCCGAGTGTGGGGAGCTATGAGACATGGGCTCTCTGTGGGCCGAGTGTGGGGAGCTATGAGACATGGGCTCTCTGTGGGCCGAGTGTGGGGAGCAATGAGACGTGGGCTCTCTGGGGGCCGAGTGTGGGGAGCTATGAGATGTGGGCTCTCTGGGGGCCGAGTGTGGGGAGCTATGAGATGTGGGCTCTCTGGGGGCCGAGTGTGGGGAGCTATGAGATGTGGGCTCTCTGGGGGCCGAGTGTGGGGAGCTATGAGATGTGGGCTCTCTGGGGGCCGAGTGTGGGGAGCTATGAGATGTGGGCTCTCTGGGGGCCGAGTGTGGGGAGCTATGAGATGTGGGCTCTCTGGGGGCCGAGTGTGGGGAGCTATGAGATGTGGGCTCTCTGGGGGCCGAGTGTGGGGAGCTATGAGATGTGGGCTCTCTGGGGGCCGAGTGTGGGGAGCTATGAGACGTGGGCCGAGTGTGGGGAGCTATGAGACGTGGGCTTTCTGTGGGCCGAGTGTGGGGAGCTATGAGACGTGGGCTTTCTGTGGGCCGAGTGTGGGGAGCTATGAGATGTGGGCTCTCTGTGTGCCGAGTGTGGGGAGCTATGAGACGTGGGCTCTTTGGGGTTCGAGTGTGGGGAGCTATGAGACGTGGGCTCTCTGTGGGCCGAGTGTGGGGAGCTATGAGATGTGGGCTCTCTGTGTGCCGAGTGTGGGGAGCTATGAGATGTGGGCTGAGTGTGGGGAGCTATGAGATGTGGGCTCTCTGTGGGCCGAGTGTGGGGAGCTATGAGATGTGGGCTCTCTGTGGGCTGAGTGTGGGGAGCTATGAGATGTGGGCTCTCTGTGTGCCGAGTGTGGGGAGCTATGAGATGTGGGCTGAGTGTGGGGAGCTATGAGATGTGGGCTCTCTGTGGGCCGAGTGTGGGGAACTATGAGATGTGGGCTCTCTGTGTGCCGAGTGTGGGGAGCTATGAGATGTGGGCTGAGTGTGGGGAGCTATGAGATGTGGGCTCTCTGTGGGCCGAGTGTGGGGAGCTATGAGATGTGGGCTCTCTGTGGGCCGAGTGTGGGGAGCTATGAGATGTGGGCTCTCTGGGGGGCGAGTGTGGGGAGCTATGAGATGTGGGCCGAGTGTGGGGAGCTATGAGATGTGGGCTCTCTGGGGGCCGAGTGTGGGGAGCTATGAGATGTGGGCTCTCTGGGGGGCGAGTGTGGGGAGCTATGAGATGTGGGCTCTTTGGGGTTCGAGTGTGGGGAGCTATGAGACATGGGCTCTCTGTGGGCCGAGTGTGGGGAGCTATGAGATGTGGGCCGAGTGTGGGGAGCTATGAGATGTGGGCTCTCTGTGGGCCGAGTGTGGGGAGCTATGAGATGTGGGCTCTCTGGGGGCCGAGTGTGGGGAGCTATGAGATGTGGGCTCTCTGGGGGCCGAGTGTGGGGAGCTATGAGATGTGGGCTCTCTGGGGGCCGAGTGTGGGGAGCTATGAGACGTGGGCTTTCTGTGGGCCGAGTGTGGGGAGCTATGAGATGTGGGCTCTTTGGGGTTCGAGTGTGGGGAGCTATGAGACGTGGGCTCTTTGGGGTTCGAGTGTGGGGAGCTATGAGACATGGGCTCTCTGTGGGCCGAGTGTGGGGAGCTATGAGATGTGGGCTCTGTGTGTGCCGAGTGTGGGGAGCTATGAGATGTGGGCCGAGTGTGGGGAGCTGTGAGATGTGGGCTCTCTGTGGACTGCTTTAGCTAAAACTTGGATTTCTTATCTACACTTTTTTCACTGGGCTTCCCTGCTGCTGGTTTACAACACACTGCAATAATGTATAGTATTGGAGACAGAAAAAAAAAAGAAGAAAAAAAGTATATCTACGTAGAAGAGGGATTGCCATTGTGCTGTAGAGGTTCTCCACATGACACAGAGTTCTGGAACAGTGAGCCAATGAAATCCCTTTGAATGGGACACAACTGGCTCTGGCTGGGGCCTTCTCTGGCTCTAGGATACACACACACACACACACAGACAGACAGACAGACAGTTGTGTGCGCGCACACACACACACAGACAGAAGCCAAGCTGGGCCTGCTCAACTCTTTCTGACTCCCTCCATTCCTAATTACCAGAGATACACGAAAATACTAGAGGTATCCAGTAGAGTAGTTTTAGAACAAAACACAAACAAATATAAACACCAAGACAGCAGCAGTCATCACCTGTCATTACTGTGTACTGAAACGGAGCGAGTTAACCATAAAACAAGAGAAAAAATAAAACAAAGAAATCTTGGCAAGATTCATGGAATCCACCTTTGTTCTGCTGACTCATTTCAGCATATGTGCCTTTCATTTGTGGTCTGACATGGGGTTTCCCACACAGTATTAAAAGGATATCAGGCCGCTGAATACTGGATTTCTTTCCATTTGAGAAAATAGGTAGGCTGTTTATTTTGAAAAGGTGGTCAATCTAGTTTAAATGTAAAAATGTTTTCAACAATGGTTCTTTTTGTTGGTTATTTGTGTGTTTTGGAGAGGAATTCATCTTGAAACATAGTTGTATTCTACTAGGGCACCTATGTTTCATGTCTCTGGTAGCCAGCATGGATAGAATGCAAGAATCTACTAATATTTGCCATATTCTAATAATTATCTTGTGCCTACTTATTACCACGGTCCGTGCCATAGTGTAACTTGCACTCACGTAGGCCGATGATCTGAAACAATTTGATGGTGAAACTTCAAAATCCAATGTGAAGCAATTCAGGCATTCTTCAAAGTCAAGACAATCTTTGTGCTGCAAAGAAACATTATCTTTATTGTTGAATAAATGTTTTTTGCAAGCAGTAGGTATTTAGAATTAAATGTGGAGTGGAGCTTTATAGTTGATAACATCACATGCCCCGCGTACCTTCAAAATTACAGTATTCAGCAATCATAATTTATTCAAAAAACACAATTTCCATAATCATGTGTCGCAAAAAAAGAAAGGAAAACTAAATAAAATTCCACCCCTGTCGAACAGATAAAAATGTATTAGATCTTTTTTTTATTTTATCTCCTATACAGTGCCTTGCAAAAGTATTCATTCCCCTTGGCGTTTTTCCTATTTTGTTGCATGTAATTTAAATAGATTTTTATTTGAATTTCATGTAATGGATATACACAAAATAGTCAAAATTGGTGAAGTGAAATGAAAAAAAGTAATTGTTTCAAAAAATTCAAAAAAAATTAAAAGTGGTGCGTGCATATGTATTCACCCCCTTTGCTATGAAGCCCCTAAATAAGATCTGGCGCAACCAATTACTTTCAGAAGTCACATAATTAGTTAAATAAAGTCCACCTGTGTGCAATTTAAGTGACACATGATCTGTCACATGATCTCAGGATACATGTACAGTGGGGAGAACAAGTATTTGATACACTGCCGATTTTGCAGGTTTTCCTACTTACAAAGCATGTAGAGGTCTGTCATTTCTATCATAGGTACACTTCAACTGTGAGAGACGGAATCTAAAACAAAAATCCAGAAAATCACATTGTATGATTTTTAAGTAATTAATTTGCATTTTATTGCATGACATAAGTATTTGATCACCTACCAACCAGTAAGAATTCCGGCTCTCACAGACCTGTTAGTTTTTCTTTAAGAAGCCCTCCTGTTCTCCACTCATTACCTGTATTAACTGCACCTGTTTGAACTCCTTACCTGTATAAAAGACACCTGTCCACCCACTCAATCAAACAGACTCCAACCTCTCCACAATGGCCAAGACCAGAGAGCTGTGTAAGGACATCAGGGATAAATTGTAGACCTGTACAAGGCTGGGATGGGCTACAGGACAATAGCCAAGCAGCTTGGTGAGAAGGCAACAACTGTTGGCACAATTATTAGAAAATGGAAGAAGTTCAAGATGACGGTCAATCACCCTCGGTCTGGGGCTCCATGCAAGATCTCACCTCGTGGGGCATCAATGATCATGAGGAATGTGAGGGATCAGCCCAGAACTACACGGCAGGACCTGGTCAATGACCTGAAGAGAGCTGGGACCACAGTCTCAAAGAAAACCATTAGTAACACACTACGCCGTCATGGATTAAAATCCTGCAGCGCACGCAAGGTCCCCCTGCTCAAGCCAGCGCATGTCCAGGCCCGTCTGAAGTTTGCCAATGACCATCTGGATGATCCAGAGGAGGAATGGGAGAAGGTCATGTGGTCTGATGAGACAAAAATAGAGCTTTTTGCTCTAAACTCCACTCGCCGTGTTTGGAGGAATAGAAGGATATGAGTACAACCCCAAGAACACCATCCCAACCGTGAAGCATGGAGGTGGAAACATCATTCTTTGGGGATGCTTTTCTGCAAAGGGGACAGGACGACTGCACCGTATTGAAGGGAGGATGGATGGGGCCATGTATCGCGAGATCTTGACCAACAACCTCCTTCCCTCAGTAAGAGCATTGAAGATGGGTCGTGGCTGGGTCTTCCAGCATGACAACGACCCGAAACACACAGCCAGGGCAACTAAGGAGTGGCTCCGTAAGAAGCATCTCAAGGTCCTGGAGTGGCCTAGCCAGTCTCCAGACCTGAACCCAATAGAAAATCTTTGGAGGGAGCCGAAAGTCTGTATTGCCCAGCGACAGCCCCGAAACCTGAAGGATCTGGAGAAGGTCTGTATGGAGGAGTGGGCCAAAATCCCTGCTGCAGTGTGTGCAAACCTGGTCAAGAACTACAGGAAACGTATGATCTCTGTAATTGCAAACTAAGGTTTCTGTACCAAATATTCAGTTCTGCTTTTCTGATGTATCAAATACTTATGTCATGCAATAAAATGCAAATTAATTAATAAAAAATCATACAATGTGATTTTCTGGATTTTTGTTTTAGATTCCTTCTCTCACAGTTGAAGTGTACCTATGATAAAAATTACAGACCTCTACATGCTTTGTAAGTAGGAAAACCTGCAAAATCGGCAGTGTATCAAATACTTGTTCTCCCCACTGTATATACAGTTGAAGTTGTAAGTTTACATACACCTTAGCCAAATACATTTAAACTCAGTTTTTCATAATTCTTGACATTTAATCCTAGTAAAAATTCCCTGTCTAAGGTCAGTTAGGATCACCACTTTATTTTAAGAATGTGAAATGTCAGAATAATAGTAGAGAGAAGGATTTATTTCAGCTTTTATTTCTTTCATCACATTCCCAGTGTGTCAGAAGTTTACATACACTCAATTCGTTTTTGGTAGCATTGCCTTTACATCATTTAACTTGGGTCAAACGTTTCGGGGAGCCTTCCACAAGCTTCTCCCAATAAGTTGGGTGAATTTTGGCCCATTCCTCCTGACAGAGCTGGTGTAATGAGCAACAGCTACGTTTGGCTACATAGTTAGTGGAATTACCGCGAGAGAGTAACGGTTAATGTGATTGGATGTTAATTATTTGACTAGGCTACCTTATCAACAAACAAAAGAGGAATAGTCACATGCAAACAAGCATACATACAAACTATTTACATTGCCAGGAATCCTAAAAAACAAACCATATTCATTAATAATATAACCAGTTTTAATTGCCTTTTTGTTTTTCAATTTAGTTAAAGTAGTGCCATATTGTTACATTTATTTATAAAGTGAAAAAAAGTTAGGTTTTGAATTAGACCATTTGCATTTGTGATTACGAAATTTACCTAATATTATTAGCAGTTGAATTAAAAACACTACATCTTTATCAATGTCAGAATTTCTGAAATAAATCATATCAAAACCATTAAATTGTACAACCGGTCCTATTTTTGTGTAATAAAAATCTTAATGTCAATCCAAAATATTCTACTATAAATACAGGCAAAAAACAAATGCAAAATGGTCTCCTTCTCCATTCCACAGAAATCACATTTATAGTCAATATTCAGCTTGAATCTTTCCAAAACATGTTTCACAGGATAAATTCTATGTAACATTTTAAATGAAACTTCCTTTACCTTACTGATACAATATTTGATAGCAATTTTCCATGCTTTCCCCCATTGAACAGTTGAAGTCGGAAGTTTACATACACCTTAACCAAATACATTTATACTCAGTTTTTCACAATTCCTGACATTTAATCCTAGTAAAAATTCCCTGTCTTAAGTCAGTTGGGTTCACCACTTTATTTTAAGAATGTGAAATGTCAGAATAATAGTAGAGAGAATTATTATTTCAGCTTTTATTTCTTTCATCAAATTCCCAGTGGGTCAGAAGTTTACATACACTCAATCAGTATTTGGTAGCATTGCCTTAATTGTTTTACTTGGGTCAAATGTTTCGGGTAGCCTTCCACAAGCTTCCCATAATACGTCGGGTGAATTTTGGCCCATTCCTCCTGACAGAGCTGGTGTAACTGAGTCAGGTTTGTAGGCCTCCTTGCTCGCACACGCTTTTTCAGTTCTGCCCACATATTTTCTATAGGATTGAGGTCAGGACATTGTGATGGCCACTCCAATATCTTGACTTTGTTGTCCATAAGCCGTTTTGCCACAACTTTGGAAGTATACTTGGGGTCATTGTCCATTTGGAAGACCCATTTGTGACCAGGCTTTAACTTCCTGACTGATGTCTTGAGATGTTGCTTCAATACATCCACATAATGTTACTCACTCATGATACCATATTTTGATGCCATCTATTTTGTGAAGTGCACCAGTCCCTTCTGCAGCAAAGCACCCCCACAACATGATGCTGCCATCCCCATGCTTCACGATTGGGATGGTGTTCTTCGGCTAGCAAGCCTCCCCATTTTTCCTCCAAACATAACGATGGTCATTATGGCCAAACAGTTATATTTTTGTTTCATCAGACCAGAAGACATTTCTCCAAAAAGTAAGATCTTTGTCCCAATGTGAAGTTGCAAACCGTAGTCTGGCTTTTTATGGCAGTTTTGGAGAAGTGGCTTCTTCCTTGCTGAGCGGCCTTTCAGGTTATGTCGATATAGGACTCGTTTTACTGTGGAAAAAGATACTTTGGTATCTGTTTCCTCCAGCAGCTTCACAAGGTCCTTTGCTGTTGTTCTGGGATGGATTTGCACTTTTCGCACCAAAGTACGTTCATCTCTAGGAGACAGAATGCGTCTCTTTCCTGAGCGGTATGACGGCTGCGTGGTCCCATGGTGTTTATACTTGCGTACTATTGTTTGTACAGATGAACATGGTACCTTCAGGCATTTGGAAATTGCTCCCAAGGATGAACCAGACTTGTGGAGGTCTACAATTCTTTTTCTGAGGTCTTGGCTGATTTTCTTTTGATTTTCCCATGATGTCAAGCAAAGAGGCACTGAGTTTGAAGGTAGGCCTTGAAATACATCCACAGGTACACCTCCAATTGACTCAAATTATGTCAATTAGCCTATCAGAAGCTTCTAACGGCATCATTTTCTGGAATTTTCCAAGCTGTTTAAAGGCACAGTCAACTTAGTGTATGTAAACTTCTGACCCACTGGAATTGTGATACATTGAATGATAAGTGAAATAATCTGTCTGTAAACAATTGTTGGGAAAATGACTAGTGTCATGCACAAAGTAGATGTCCTAACCGACTTGCCAAAAATATAGTTTGTTAACAAGAAATGTGTGGAGTGGTTGAAACACTTAGGTTGGAGTCATTAAAAATCGTTCATGTAAACTTCCGAATTCAACTGTACACCTGTTCTGAAAGGCCCCAGAGTCTGCAACACCACTTAGCAAGGGGCACCACCAAGCAAGCGGCACCATGAAGAACAAGGAGCTCTCCAAACAGGTCAGGGACAAAGTTGTGAAGAAGTACAGATCAGGGTTGGGTTATAAAAAAATATCCGAAATCTTGAACATCCCACGGTGCACCATTAAATCCAGAATATGGCACCACAACAAACCTGCCAAGAGAGGGCCTCCCACCAAAACTCACTGACCAGGCAAAGAGGGCATTAATCAGAGAGGCAACAAAGAGACCAAAGATAACCCTGAAGGAGCTGCAAAGCTCCACAGCAGAGATTGGAGTATCTGTCCATAGGACCACTTTAAGCCTTACACTCCACAGAGCTAGGCATTACGGAAGAATGGCCAGAATGAGCCATTGCTTAAAGGAAAAAATAAGAAAACACATTTGGTGTTCGCCAAAAGGCATGTAGGAGACTCCCCTAACATATGGAAGAAGGTACTCTGGTCACATGAGACTAAAATTGAGTTTTGGCCATCAAGGAAAACGCTATGTCTGGCGCAAATCCAACACCTCTCATCACCCGAGAACGCCATCCCCACAGTGAAGGATGGTGGTGGCAGCATCATGCTGTGGGGATGTTTTTCATCAGCAGGGACTGGGAAACTGGTCAGAATTGAAGGAATGATGGATGGCGCTAAATATAGGGAAATTCTTGAGGGAAACCTGTTTCAGTCTTTCAGATATTTGAGACTGGAACCTCCGTCCACCTTCCAGCAGGACAAAGACCCAAAGCATACTGCTAAAGCAACACTCGAGTGGTTTAAGGGGAATCATTTAAATGTCTTGGAATGGCCTACTCAAAGCCCAGACCTCAATCCAATTGAGAATCTTTGGTAGCCTCCCGGGTGGCGCAGTGGTCTAGAGCACTGCATCGCAGTGCTATGCTGCGCCACCAGAGTCTGGGTTCGCGCCCAGGCTCTGTCGCAGCCGGCCGCGACCGGGAGGTCCGTGGGGCGACGCACAATTGGCTTAGCGTCGTCCGGGTTAGGGAGGGTTTGGCCGGTAGGGATATCCTTGTCTCATCGCGCTCCAGCGACTCCTGTGGCGGGCCGGGCGCAGTGCGCGCTAACTGAGGGGGGCGGGTGCACGGTGTTTCCTCCGACACATTGGTGCGGCTGGCTTCCGGGTTGGAGGCGCGCTGTGTTAAGAAGCAGTGCGGCTTGGTTGGGTTGTGCTTCTGAGGACGCATGACTTTCGACCTTCGTCTCTCCCGAGCCCGTACGGGAGTTGTAGCGATGAGACAAGATAGTAATTACTAGCGATTGGATACCACGAAAATTGGGGAGAAAAGGGGATAAAAAAAAAAAAAAAAAAAAAAAAAAAAAAAAAAGAGAATCTTTGGTATGACTTAAAGATTGCTGTACACCAGCGGAACCCATCCAACTTGAAGGAGCTGGAGAAGTTTTGCCTTGAAGAATTTATCAAAAATCCCAGTGGCTAGATGTGCCAAGCTTATAGAGACATACCCCAAGAGACTTGCAGCTGTAATTGCTGCAAACGGTGGCTCTAGGGGTGAATAGTTACACATGCTCAAGTTTTCAGTTTTTTTGTCTTATTTCTTGCTTGTTTCACCCCCCAAAAAATTTAGCATCTTCAATGTGGTAGGCATGTTGTGTAAATCAAGTGATGCAAACCCCCCCAAAAATCTATTTTAATTCAACGTTGTAAGGCAATGAAATAGGAAAAATGCCAGGGGGGTGAATACTTTCGCAAGCCACTGTATCTGCCGTTTCCATTCCACGTCACAATCATTTTTTTTGCAACGTTGCTTTTGTCGAATAAACCTGAGTCAATGGAAACCTGCCTAGTGACATGAACTCATCATCAGCGTCATTTCCAACAAGTTGTTGACCTATCATCTTTTTCCAGTTTTAAGTTACTGCAATATAATAAAATAAAATGACACAAACAGCTAAATGCAGATAACAGCAACAACACCTACGATGGGAGGTTCCCAGCACATTAAATATGTTCAGCACATAAATGTTACATTGTTGAGCAAGACCTAACCTTGAGTTTCAAGCAATGCCTTACAGTATGACATTTGTCAAAAGCAACAATATCAGAGTATTGGTATACATAAAACATGGTGTAAAACAAGTGGGTTAGTATCTCCTCTAAAATCTCTTCATACCAGACAGGTTTTAGTCTCGAAAACCTGACCCTAGGAAACACAGTGACTAGGGTCTGGTTTCAATGATGAACTCCTTTGGCATAGAGGAACTGCGTCACTGCGTATGTCACTACCTTATCCGCTTGAATAAAATACAAAATAGTAGCTCGCAAGATGGAGATCATGGAAGTTATTTTTAAGGAGTGCATTTCACAAGTGGCTAGTTTGCATCAGCTAAAGCCACTGCATAGGTTTTGCCTGCAAAAATCATGACGTTCTGGCATGTCTGCCTTGTGATTTGTTCGGAGAGTCCCTGGAACCCCTCCCCCCCTTATCAACGTAGGCAGTAACGTAGTTCATCTATGCAACGAGTCCATCATTGAAACCAGACCCTAGTCACTGCCTTGCCAAGGGTCAGATATTAAAGACAGGTTTGGCCTGTTTTTGATCACTAGTGTGTATCAACCATTGAACCAATGTTCTCCATCACACTTTGTTTATAGAATATACTTTTCTTTACTTTTAAAATATTACCAATTTTGCTTGACACAGTAAATATGTGATTGTATGTATGATTTCATACAATATATTATGGTAAATGTAAGGTCAGGGAATGGTTTCACTTCATGGTAAATACAGTGCCTTCTGAAAGTGACGTTACAGCCTTATTCTAAAATTGATTAAAATAAATAAAAGATCCTCTGCAATCTACACACAATATCCCATAATGAAAAGCTGAAAACAGGTTTTTAGACATTTTGGAAAAGGTATTAAAAATAAAAAACAGAAATACCTTAAGTATTTAGACCCTTTGCTATGAGACACAAAATTGAGGTCAGGTGCATCCTGTTTCCATTGATCATCCTTGAGATGTTTCTACAACTTGATTGGAGTCCACCTGTGGTAAATCCAATTGACTGGACATGATTTGAAAAGGCACACACCCTTCTATATAAGGTCCCACAGTTGACAGTGCATGTCAGAGCAAAAACCAAGCCATGAGGTTGAAGGAATTGTCCGTAGAGCTCCGAGACAGGGTTGTGTCAAGGTACAGATCTGGGGAAGGGTACCCAAAAAGGTCTGCAGATTCGAAGGTCTCCAAGAAAACAGTGGCCTCCGTCATTCTTAAATGGAAGAAGTTTGGAACCACCAAGACTCTTCCTAGAGCTGGCCAACAAGGCAAACTGAGCAATCTGGGGAGAAGGGCCTTGGTCAGGGAGGTGACCAAGAACCCGATGGTCACTCTGACAGGTCTCCAGCGTCCCTCTGTGGAGATGAGAGATCTTTCCAGAAGGACAACCATCTCTGCAGCACTCCACCAATCAGGCCTTTATGGTAGAGTGGCCAGACAGAAACCACTCCTCGGTAAAAGGCACATGAAAGCCCGCTCTGAGTTTGCCAGAAGGCACCTAAAGACTCTGTCTGATGAAACCAAGATTGAACTCTTTGGCTTAAATGCAAAGTGTCACGCCTGGAGGAAAGCTGGCACCATCCCTAGGGTGAAGCATGGTGGTGACAGCATCTTGCTGTGGGGATGTTTTTCAATGGTAGGGACCGGGAGACTAGTCAGAATCGAGGCAAAGATTAACGGAGCAAAGTACAGAGAGATCCTTTAAAAAACCTGCTCCAGAGCGCTCAGGACCTCAGACTGGGGCAAAAGTTCACCTTCCAACAGGACAACAACCCTAAGCACACATTCAAGACAAAGTAGGAGTAGCTTTGGGATAAGTCTCTGAATGTCCTTGAGTAGCCCAGCGAGAGCCCGGACTTGAACCCAATCAAACATCTCTGGAGAGACCTCAAAATAGCTGAGCAGCAACGCTCCCCATCCAACCTGACAGGGCTTAAGAGGATCTACAGAGAATAAATGAAGAAACTCCCCAAATACATGTGTGTCAAGCTTATAGTGTCATACCCAAGAAGACTCAAGTCTGTAATCACTGGCAAAGGTGCTTCAACAAAGTACTGGGTAAAGGTTTTGAATACTTATGTAAATGTAATATTTATGTTTTTTTATTTTAAATACATTTGCAAACATTTTTGCTTTTCCATTGGGGGGTGTTGTATGTAGATTGATAAACTATTTAATCCATTTCAGAATAAGGCTGTAACCTAACAAAATGTGGAAAAAGTCAAGGGGTCTGGATACTTTCCGAAGGCATTGTATATAGCTGTAGGTGATCAGAATGGTGGAATGGTAAGTGGTTAGGAAAGAGATATAATCTGTGACACAAAGAGCCTTCTCTAACACCATGTTAATCATATGGCCTATGGGTTAGTGGCAGGAAGACAGTGATGTGATGGGTTAAACTAGGTGTTGTGTTCTGAGACAGGTGGAGAATTCCCTCCCATGCTGTCTCAATCTGTTGAAGAGACAATAGAGATACAGCTGGGATAGTTCATTTGTTATTGTTTAGAGTACATTTTTCATTGGTCAGCAACTTAGTAAGCATAGTACCAGTAGCACACATTATTTTACCATTGTTTATTTTTTTTACCTCCTTGTTCTGTGTCCAATAGGGTATTGAAATATACCCCGAATTATTGATTTGACCTGAAACGACCCTTCCCTTATCTGTCTCTGCAGATGGACAGCAGATTTGGGAGATGGAGACAACAGTAGACAAAGATAAATGTCAGCCTGTGAGTACCAGTCCATTCATAGATGGCCCACTTCTCCATGTCTGAAACAGTGGTCAAACCAGTCACTGATTATACTGTGTGGATTGTTTGTTTTAGTTTTTTTTTCTAATTTGATTTAAAATAATAATGTCCTACTTTATCAACTCTGATTTATAATCTTAAATAATAATGTGACAGATTATTATGAACTGAAAACAATTATAATCAATAATAATAATGTGACTGATTAATATGAACTGAAAACGATGTCATTTTGTAGAGTCTGCTGTTCGTTGAGATCCCTTCCTATCGTGACCCATCTATCTGCCATCCTGCCAAAGTGAACTTCTATGTCATCAACGGAAAGAGGAAGCGCAGCCAGCCACAGCACTTCACATTCACCCCACTGGCAGGTAGGTACCATAGGCATCAGCAATAAGGAGGCTCTGAGCCCCTTTAAGTGCTCTGAAAGAACAATACAATGATGTAGGAATGATATCAAGTCATATGTTATTCCATGTCATTAGTATGTCACATTGATATGCTTGGTGTAGTAGGCTGTAGTTACTTTAAGCAATATGACTTAACCCTCAGTCATATCTCTGTTGTCTTCCGTCTCTCCCACAGTTCCCTCCATTAAAACAGAGCCTGTGGATGACTATCCTTTCGCCATGCCCCAGATCCTGGGTGTTTCCCCGCAGTCCTACTACCACCACAGTCCTGTGGGGATCATTCACCCAGACAACAGCCTGGTCTCCAGCATGGCCTCATGCCAGCAGGTCCGATCCGGCCTCCCCACCCCCGGCCCAGACCCCCGCTTCCAGCAACAGAGCCCAGCCATTGTGTACACCCGCGGGGGCAAGAGTCTGAGCGGCAGTCCCGAAGGGCTCTACCAGCAGACTGGAGGGATGGGGATGATGCCCGACCCACACCGCTCTGTCCTGGTCCACACAGGCTCCCCAGTCCAGCAGCAACACGGAGGGGGCCAGGGCCAACACCCCTCCATCATCCAGTTCTCCCCCACCAACCAACACCTGCTCAGGGAAGGCGACCCTCCACCTCTCCAGCCTGACAACCAGCAGCATATAATCTACTGTGATAGCTTCCCTCAGCAGGCTGGAGCCCAAGCTCACTCCCCTGTCCCGGCCCACTCCCCTCAGCATTACCCCACCACTGTGATCCAGCAGCAGCCCAAGGTGGTGCCCAAGGGCAGGTCTTCCCCTGGAGGGATGGAAGCCCAGAGATGCGCCCCTGGAGAGGAGCAGAGAGCCAGCCTCCCTGGCGGACAGGTCACGGTCAAGGAGGAGAACCTGGATCAGATGTACCTTGATGACGGTGAGTGTAAGTTAGTGCCAGGGTTTTATACATCAATAGAATTAATGCTCTTGAATGATGCATGGTGGTGTAACATCCATGTTTTCTAAATGTTATTGTGTGAATCACAACAGTATTGGATAGTCATAATTTAGGCAAATAATAATCACTGTTCGCAAAAAAGACTGCAGTGTTCAATGCATGGCTGAGCGTGTAGTGGCATAGAGTAGGCCTAGGCTAAAGGCTATATCAGATATGCATCTTCTCCTTGTGTTTATAAACACATTTCATGCAATTCTACTACACCTTCTGTCTAGAGACATTAGCAGAATCTTTTTTAATACGACAAAAATGACAGGGTACTATAGGCCTATATTGCTAACACTGACAAATTGTACAATATGAAGTCCATTTTAACCTGGAGGAGGAAATGATCGTCCAAAACAAAGTTTCAAGCGGAACTGACCTAATTATAAAAAGTTAATACGGGCACAAGGCACTCACGGGGGATATGGCCAATGTGCTACGCTGGTGCCAAAAAGACTATTCGCTCAAGTTGCAGATTATGATAACTACTGTAAAAGACAGATTAGAGTCTTTCTATTGTCTTCTCTTTACAGCAATAGCAATTTGCTTTCCAAACTATGTTTTATTTTGATTAAATTAGGGGTAGAAGAGAGATAAAACACAGGATATTAAAATGTATATATGACTGACTATTTTCTATTCGTTTACATATCTAAACTTGGCGAACGGGAATAGGAATAATATCACATTTCTCTCTTGCCTACAAAGAAATGTGTGCGCTGTTCACAACATGCTTTTTTGCAAACAGCCATGAGGCTGCAGTAATACTGTTACAAAATCTTGTCCTATGCTTAGGCTAGTCATCATATTAGGAATTGGATTTTGTTATTCTGCATAGATGCATGCATTGCTTTATTATAAAGGTGGTTGGTCAGTACCCTCTGCTCAAAACAAATTCTTGCAGCTATGCCTTGTATGCAACCATCTAATCTAGGTCTACTAAAAAGGGAGACAATAATTGTGTAGTATGACATTTAACCTGGAGGAGGAAATTATTGTCCAAATACAAAGTTTCAAATGGCACTCACTAGCCCAATGATAAAGAGTGAATAAGCGGACTCACTGGGGATGAAGACGATGCTCTCCACTGGTGTTACTAAGATACTCAAATTGAGAATTTTGATAACTGGAAGACAGATTAGTATTGCTTTCCAAACAATGTTTTCCCGCGATTGTATTGTAAATATTGCGATATGCATGGGCCTATATTAGCAGCTTTTCACTGACAGTCGCAACTCAACAATCATTTGTTTGGTATTTGCCACGAGTTCTGCCCAAATTGTGGGCCTTCCAACTGTAGGCTATATGCTTGTGATTTTAAAACATTTTGAAGCAAATAATCATCTGGGGCCAAATCATGCTTGCTGGTGTACTAGCCAATTTTGAATGATTGTATTGACAGGAGTAATACATAATTGAGGCAATTTAATTCAATTCACTTTTTTACTATTGGACACGCCACACTACCTCTTCTCTCTCTCAATTAAATTGAATTCAATTGAGGGCTTTATTGGCATAGCAAACATATGTTTACATTGCCAAAGCAAATGAAATGGATAATAAATGAAAGTGAAATAAACAATCAAAAATGAACAGTAAACATTACGATCACAAAGTTTCTGTCACGATCGTCGTAAGAAGCGGACCGAAGCGCAGCGTGGTTTGAATACATTCTTCTATATTTAATGAAGAACACTTGAACAAAAAACAACAAAACGAATAAGACGAACGTGACCGCTATATAAACACTGTGCTAACATGCAACATAACATAGACAATAACCCACAACCCACAATACAAAACAGGCTACCTAAATATGGTTCCCAATCAGAGACAACGCAAAACACCTGTCTCTGATTGAGAACCATATCAGGCCAAACACATAGAAATATACAAACCAGACATACAACATAGAATGCCCACACAGATCACACCCTGACCAACCAAAACATAAAACATACAAAGCAAACTATGGTCAGGGCGTGACAGTTTCAGAGAAATAGACATTTCAAATGTCATATTATGGCTATGTACAGTGTTGTAATGATGTGCAAATAGATAAAGTACAAAGGGAAAATAAATAAGCATAAATATGGGTTGTATTGACAATGGTGTTTGTTCGTCACTGGCTGCCCTTTTCTTGTGGCAACAGGTCACATCTTGCTACTGCGATGGCACACTGGTATTTCATCCAATAGATATGGGAGTTTTTCAAAATTGGATTTGTTTTCAAATTCTTTGTGGGTCTGTAATCTGAGGGAAATGTATTTCTATAGTATGGTCATACATCTGGCAGGAGATTAGGAAGTGCAGCTCAGTTTCCACCTCATTTTGTGGGCAGTGTGCACATAGGCAGACTTGCTCTCAAGAGAAGACAGGCTACGGCGGCTGCTCTCAATAGCAAGGCTATGCTCACTGTACATTTTCAAAGCTTTCCTTAATTTTGGGTCAGTCACAGTGGTCAGGTATTCTGCCACTGTGTACTCTCTACTTAGGGCCAAATAGCATTCCAGTTTGCTCTGTCTTTTGGTAAATTATTTTCAATGTGTCAAGTAATTATCTTTTTGTTTTCTTATGATTTTGTTGTATCTAATTGTATTTCTGTTCTGGGGCTTTGTGAGGTCTGTGTTTGTGAACAGAGCCCCAGGACCAGCTTGCTTAGGGGACTCTTCTCTAGGTTAATCTCTCTGTATGTGATGGCTTTGTTATGGAACATTTGGGAATCACTTCCTTTTAGGTGGTTGTAGAATTTAACGGCTTCTTGGTTGGTGAGTAAACCCCAGACCCCCAGACCATGAAGGGCAATGGGTTCTAATTGGGATTTTGCATTTGATGTTCCTTTTGATGGCGTAGAAGGCCCTTCTTGCCTTGTCTCTCAGATCGTTCACAGCTTTGTGGAAGTTACTTGTGGTGCTGATGTTTAGGTCAAGGTAGGTACAGTTTGTGTGCTCCAGGGCAACGGTGTCTAGATGGAATTTGTATTTGTGGGCCTGGCAACTGGACCTTTTTCAAAACACCATTATTTTTGTCTTACTGAGATTTATTGTCAGGGCCAAGTCTGACAGAATCTGTGCAGAAGATACTGGAGAGAAGCACTAGATCATCAGCAAACAGTAGACATTTGACTTCAGATTCTATTAGGGTGAGTCCGGGTGCTGCAGGCTGTTCTAGTGCCCTCGCCAATTCGTTGATACACATGTTGAAGAGGGTTGGGCTCAAGCTACATCCCTGTCTCACCCACGGCCCAGTGGTAAGAAATGTGTGTTTATTGCCCATTTTAACTGCACACTTGTTGGATTTTAGAATGTCATATGTTTTTCCCCCAAAACCACTTTCCATCAATTTGTATTGCAGACCCTCATGCCAAATTGAGTCAAAAGCTTTTTTGAAATCAACAAAGCATGAGAAGACTTTGCCTTTGTTTTGTTTGTTTGCCAATTAGGGTGTGCAGCGTGAAATACGTGGTCTGTCGTATAGTAATTTGTCAAAAAGCCTATGACATTTGCACAGTACATTGATTTCACTGAGGAAATATACAAGTCGGACGTAAAGGTAATGGCGGACTGAACGAAGTTATGTAGAGCACCTCAAGATAAAACGTAATATTCAATATCGGCAAGTTAGACAAAAATATTAGCACTACATAATCTGGTCGGTGATAACCTTCAATCTGGATAATAACACAAAACAAATCTTAAAACTAGAGACATTTATTGACAAATATTACGAAAACAAGCAACACCCAAACATGACGGAGAGTAAGACAGGGGAACCGATTTCAAAACGGAAACGTGACTCTTCTACAGACACAAACGATTTAATATTTTCACCACCGGGAATGGTAAAGGTCCAAACCGATCTGTTAAAATCAATAAATGACAAACTGGGTATACTTGAATTAGTTAGTAAGGATATAAAAGAGTTTAAGGCAAGCCTCGAGATGAGTGATGAAAAAGCTGCGACATTGGAGAAGGAAACACACAAGCTAAAAGGGACAATCAATAAGATTGAAACCGAAATGAATGAAATTAAAAAGGAGAACACCGTTCTGAGGGAAGCCTTACTGGACATACAAACTAGATCCATGAGAGAGAATCTGGTACTTACAGGTATCCAGGAGATAGAAGGGGAAGTTCCTGAATCTGTAGTTAGAGTTCCTCCTTACAGCGCTTCAGATCCCACGCGAAGTTATCGACAAAATCCAACTTGAACGTGTACACCGCTTCGGACAGAGAGGCCAACAGGATGAACGCCCAATCGTTGCCAAATTTGCTTCATTTAAAGATAAAATAATGGTTACAAGACTTGCTGGGACCAAAATTGACATGAATGATCAGTTTCCGAAGGAAATTGCAGAACGGCGTAAAGTTCTGTATCCAATTTTCAAAGAAAATAGATTAAAGGCGAAACGAGTAGCTCTCGTTGTTGATAAACTATATATTGATAACCAGTTGTTCAGAGACACAAAGACTACTCCATGATTATTTAAAAAATTACAAAGTTCTCATATATGAGGAAAATAAACACAATTCTAGCCCGGTTATGGATTGTAACAATACAATAAACAATATAGCTTTTCTATATATCTTCACATATAACTAATTGAACACACAAGCACTAATTCAACATAGTGAAGATAAAAACTAAGTTAACAGAAGGCACAGTATGTGGTGGATGGTGTGGTGTGTGTTTTTTTTTTTTTTTTTTTTGTTATGTTTGGAGAGTGAGTGAGTAATGAAATGGTTGCATATCCCAGAGCCAATGTATTGCTGTGAGACTGGGTATGAGAGGGCTTTCAATGTTGTTCAGATGATGGATATACTTTTATAATGAATTATACGTCTTATTTATTTATTGTCCTATCATGGTGGAACAGTTTTAAAATAAATTATAAATTTGACTTATTATTGTCCTATCATGGGGAACTACATTTTTAAAATAAATTATATCTAATTATTTATTTATTTATGATCCTATTTTAATGGTACGGTCCATGACCCTATACCCTAGAAACCCACCTGAATGACCCAGATACTAAGGAGAAGTCCCTAACTGTTTTATGTGCCTGCTGTAAGCGGTCTGTATGCAGCCAAAATGAGGTCAGACCAAGAGCAGCACTGCCCCCTCAAGATTCTGAGCCTGCTTGGCAGGGTTGGTCCTGCAAAGCCAAAGCCCCCTAAAGGGAGAGCATACTACACAAGGAAATTCTCAAAGCTGCTAATGAGAACCTTGACGACTTTGTACCTAGCCGGTGGGGATTCCGGTGGGGTGCCCCCACCCAGGCAGTGGCAGTGCTGGCAACACTAGCTGCAGTAACCCATGGGGAGGGGGTCACACTCGGACATTCAGAGAGGGGGTATATTATTGTGACCTGGTGGCAAAAAATCAAAGTCGGACTGCATGGAGATGCTTGGGAATATGGTCAATACGGGTGACCGTATTGTGGGTGTTTCAGGGAAAAGGTGTATATTTGACCTCCATCTAGGATGTGACAATGGTAAATAAAATCTCTCAATTTTTGCCTATTTAATTGCGCGGTTTTGCAGGCCTTCTCATGCAGCTGCAACTGTAAGTGCATTTGTAAGTCAAGACCTATCTTGAGTTGGGCTCTGGGATGGTGCAATTGTTGAGAAAGTGAGCTTATGGTTGTGTGGGGGTAAGGGTTGAGTGTGTGTGGGTGTATGTGTGTATCCCACAACTGTGAAAGTAAAAGATGTTAGGGACAATAGAGGATGATCCACAGCTATATATAATATGTTATTGGACAATAAACAGATATGGCTTATTAACCTATACGGTCTGAATAATGATGATCCAAGCTTCTTTGAAAATATATATAAGAATTTATCAACTCTACAAGCAACACTAGACTCTTATTATGGTGGGAGATTTTAATACGGTCTTAAATACCTCTATGGACCGGAAAGGAAATCACACTACAAACTATCACCCTCAGGCACTTAAGGAAATCATGAATGTCATGGATATATTGGAGTTAGTGGATATATGGAGACTTAAATACCCTGACCTAGTGAGATATACATGGCGGAGGCTTAATCAAGCTAGTCGTCTTGACTACTTTCTTATGCCATTCTCTCTTGCACCAAAAGTTAAAGTGTTGATAGGGGACAGAATGAGGTCGGATCATCACATAATTGGCATATATATTACTCTTACAGAATTTCCACGTGGGCGAGGATATTGGAAATTTAATCAAAGCCTACTAGATGATAAATTGTTTAGAACTAGGACAGAAGAATTTATAACTGACTTTTTCAGACATAACATAGGTACAGCAGATCCCCGTATTGTATGGGACACTTAAGTGTGCCTTTAGAGGCCATGCAATTCAGTACTCATCTATAAAACAAATGCAATTTAGATCAAAAGAGTCCATATTAACAAAGGAAATTGAAAGACTAACAGTACAGTTAGATAGCAATAAAAACGGTACCATAGAGGCACAGAATAAGTTAGAGGAAAATGAAATGGAGGAACTTATTCAAGAAAGATCCAGTGTAATATATTATAAAAAATAAAGCGAACTGGATGGAATATGGGGAAAAATGCACCAAATTCTTTTTCAATATTCAATATAGAAATGCTACCACAAAAATGCATTAACTTTTTACAAATGATGGAGTCACGCATGATTCACCAAATTATATTTTGAAAGAGGAAGTAAAGTACTTTAAGAATATGTTTTAGTTTCAGGCTCCTCCATCTCCACTACCTGAAACTAATTGTATGGATTTTTTTTCCCTAATAATAATGTAAAGTAAACATCTGTACAGAAAGACTCATGTGAAGGCCAAATTACAGAGGAGGAACTGCTTGATGCAATTGGGGCCTTTAAGGATGGGAAAACTCCAGGGCTGGATGGCATACCAGTGGAAGTATACAAATACTTTTTTTGATATACTCAAAGGACCATTATTAGCTTGTTTTAACCACTCCTATATAAATGGTAGATTATCAGACACGCAACAAGAAGGTCTGATATCATTATTACTGAAACAGGACCCAAGTGGTATATATAAAGATCCAGTCCATTTAAAAAATTGGAGACCTCTTACACTTCAGTGTTGTGATGCAAAAATCCTAGCAAAATGCTTGGCGCATAGAATTAAAAAAGTATTGTCAGATATTATTCATCCTAATCAGATAGGTTTTTTACATGGACGATACATTGGAGATAATATAAGACAAGTACTGGAAACAATAGAATACTATGAAATATCAGGGACATCAGGCCTGGTTTTCATAGCTGATTTTGAAAAGGCTTTTGATAAAGTACGACTGGAGTTTATATATAAATGCCTAGAATATTTCAATTTTGGGGAATCTCTTATAAAATGGGTTAAAGTTATGTATGGTAACCCTAGGTGTAAAATAGTAAATAATGGCTACATCTCAGAAAGTTTAAAACTATCTAGAGGAGTAAAACAAGGTTGTCCACTATCGGAATATCTATTTATTATTGCCATCGAAATGTTAGCTGTTAAGATTAGATCAAACAATAATATTAAGGGATTAGAAATCCGTGGCTTAAAAACTAAGGTGTCATTGTACGCTGATGATTCGTGTTTTCTTTTAAAACCACAATTAGAGTCTCTCCACGGCCTCATAGAGGATCTAGATAATTTTGCTATCCTCTCTGGATTAAAACCAAATTATGATAAGTGTTCTATATTATGTATTGGATCACTAAAAAAATTCAAATTTTACGTTACCATGTAGTTTACCAATTATGTGGACATACTCGGTATACAAATCCCAAAAGAAAGAAATTCTCACTCCAATAAGTTTTTTATAGAAAGTTAGCAAAAATAGATAAGAGCTTGCTACCATGGAAAGGAAAATACCTGTCTATTTGTGGAAAAATCACCCTGATTATCTCTTTAGTCATATCACAGTTGACCTATTTGCTTATGGTTTTGCCTACACCTAGTGACCTGCTTTTTAAATTATATGAACAAAAAATATTCAATTTTATTTGGAACGGCAAGCCAGATAAAATTAAAAGGGCCTATTTATATAACGAATATGAGTTAGGAGGGCAGAAATTATTAAATATTAAAGCATTAGACCTCTCACTAAAGGCATCAGTCATACAAAAGTTATACTTAAATCCAAACTGGTTCTCTAGTAAATTGGTACGAATGTCTCATCCTATGTTCAAGAAGGGCCTTTTTCCCTTTATTCAGATTACACCTGCTCACTTTCGGTTGTTTGAAAAGGAAATAATCTCCAAAATATCTTTTTTTTTTTAACAAGCCTTAGAAAGTTGTTTGCAATTTCAGTTTAATCCACCTGAAAGGAGGGAACAAATAGTACAACAAATATTGTGGTTAAATTCAAATATACTAATTGATAAAAAACTTTATCGAAGAAATGTTTCAAAAAGGTATAATTTTTGTGAATGATATCATAAATAGGACTGGTGGAGTTATGTCACACATGCAGAAATATGGAAATGTCTGCTCTACCCAAAATTACAACCAATTAATTGCAGCATTACCACAAAAATGGAAGAGGCAAGTAGAAGGGGAAAAAAGTAAGGAACTTGTATATCGGCCCTGTATTAAAGAACATAAATGGTTAAAGAAAAGTGTGATAAATAAAAACATATACCAATTTCATTTAAGGACCAAAAAACTGACAGCTGTGCCATATAAATTGCAAAATAGTTGGGAAGAAATTTTCAATGTACCCATTCCATGGCACATGGTTTATGAATTGATACGCAAAACAACGCCGGATTCAAAACTATACTTTTGTATAGTAATTTAAATTACTATACAAAATTCTTGCAACTAATAGAATGTTATATATATGGGGGATACAATCTTCCCAGCTCTGCAGATTCTGCTGTGACGAGGCATAGTCTTTAGGTCATTTATTATGGTATTGTCCATATGTAGCTTGTTTTTGGTCACAGGTCCAGGAATGGCTGAAGAATTGCAATATTTGCCTAGAACTAACGCTACAGATAGCAATACTGGGTGTCTTGAAAAGCCATAGTCAATCAATCAATAATATAATAATTATTTTAGCAAAACATTTTATTTTTAATTTACAATCTGTAGAAGCTATGAGAATAGGAAGGTTCAATTATTTTGTGAAGCATCACAGCACAGTTGAAAAATATATGGCAAATAGAAATCTGAAATGGATGATGTTGAGAGATAGATGGGAGGGGTTGAATGGAGCTGAAGGGTGGGACTAATAACAAGATAAACAATGTAAAACATACGGGATCTGTAAAATGTATATAGGTTCGGAACCTTTGTGAAATAGCACAGTTACAAATAGAAATGAAACTGGATAGACATCAGAAATAGAGGAAGGACTAAGAACAAATGAGAACTATTGTAAAGTAGACTGTGTCTTTGTAAAATGTGTATAAGATGTATCAATTGAAGGTAAAAGCAGAAGTGTTTATTAGTTTACTCCAATTGGGGGATCGGTGGTAGGTTTTGCGGGGAATAATAATAAAGGTATATTATTTTTAAAAGTATGTATGTCTATATAGGTATGTGTATGTATATGTATGCATGCGTGTATGGATATATTTACCCCAAAAATATGGGGGATTGGAAATGAGCAACATTCTTTCCACAATATTAAGCTGATCCACCCCTAAGTTAATAAAAAAATATGCAAGTTTCCTGTCAATGATAATGCAGAGGATTTTCCCAAGGTGGCTGTTGACACATATCCCACCGAAGTTATTGGGGTTAAATTTGTCTCTACTTTTGTGAATTGGATGGATTAGTCCTTGGTTCCAAATATTGGGGGAGATGCCAGAGCTAAGGATGATGTTTAAGTGTAGCCAATTGGAATTTGTGGTCTGTATATTTTATCATTTCATTTAGGATAACATCAACACCACAGGCCTTTTTGGATTGGAGGGTTTGTATTGTCCTGTAGTTCATTCAATACAATTGGATAATCCAGTGGGTTCTGGAAGTCCTTGATAGCTGATTTTAAGACTTGTTATTGATCATGTATATGTTTTTGCTGTAGTTTTTTTGTTATTGAGCCAAAAAGAATGGAGAAGTGGTTTATCCATACATCTCTGTTTTTGATAGATAACTCTTCATGTTGTTTGTTTAGTGTGTTCCAATTTTCCCAGAAGTGGTTAGATTCTATGGATTATTAAATTACATTGAGCTGATTTCTGAAATGCTATTCTTTCTTTTTCCATAGTGTATTATTTTAGTGATTCACAATAGTGAAGGTGTCTATGTTTTTGGTTTCTGAATTTCTTCTTAGGTTTTTGAATTTTTCATCAAACCATTTGTCATTGTTTAAAATGTTCTTAGGTTGTCTGCTTGAGATTTTTTTTTGATTTGATAGGGAAGCTGAAAGGTTAAATATACTGTTTAGTTTTTCCACTGACAAGTTTACACCTTCACTATTACAGTGACATGTTTTGTCCAGGAAGTTGTCTAAAAGGGATTGAATTGTTTTTTGGGAAGGTTTCTACACTACTTTCCTTCCACCTGTAGCATGTCTTAGTATTGTTCAGTTACTTTGCCGCCTCATAGTTGAATATTGCTCTGTTCAAGTAGACTGATAGGGGTGTCAGTGGCTGACTGTGAACGCTCTGAGAGACTCGGTTGAGGTTCATGATAAAGTAATCTACAGTACTCCTGCCAAGGGATGAGCTGTGGACTATGTACAGACCCAGAGTGTGACTGAGCTGCAGGACTTGTGACCTGTTTTGGTTGGTTGTTTTGTCATAGTTGTGTCTAGGGGGGCATATTAGGGAGGGAATACTGTAACCTCCAAGTAGGTGTTTGTGCCCCCTGTGTACAGAGTGTCAGGTTCTGGCATTTAGGTCGTCTCAGACTAGTACATGTCCCTGGGCCTGGAAATGGTTGATCTCCCCCTCTAGGATGGAGAAGCTGTCATCGTTAAAGTATGGGGATTCTGTTGGGGGGATATATGTAGGAGACATGAGGACATTTTTCTCTGCGATAATTACCTTATTAATTTCTAGCCATATGTAAAATGTTCCTGTTTTGACTAATGTGGTGAATATCAAATGATCTGGAGAAGTGCTCTCAAATAGTCTTCCACTTCTATTTTCTATTAGTTTACAGTTCTAAAGATGTCAAAGGGAATGAAAACAATATTAAATAAGGAACATGGCATTCTCTCGCCTTTGACTCGCAGGTCTGCTCCTGCCCATGCCAAACATGTATGCATACTAGCCCACTATCTAGCAAGCAACACAGTATTGGGTGCGGCCCAGCGAGTGGCAGATGCGCTTTCTACCTACTGGTGCTGGTTTGAGATCTTTTCTTTGCGATGGATCGCATAGCTGTCCATTTGTGCGCAGTTTTAATAGGCACTATCTTGTGTTTACTAATTAAATTACAACACCCCTCTCATTTTCTCTCTTTCTCACACACACATTGTTATGCAGTAACCTACAAAGAAATGTGCGCTGCTCTGTCCACAACAGTCTATTTTGTTTTGTAAACAGTCATGAGTTAAATTAACTTAGGCTGCAGTGACTAACGTTACCTAATCTTGTCCCGAATCTTGGCTGCTCATCACATTAGGAAATGTATCTTATTGTTAACCTGCAAATGTTTTATTATAAAGGCAAAAAAAAAAATCAACCCCGCCCCCCCCAATAGGAAATGGCCAGGAAATGTAGCTACGTATGTTCCTCAAGGTGGAAATAACATGGATTATGAGTCATATATTTATACTTAACCCGTGTCAGCCTCATTATTAATATTATTACCCTGTGAGATCAGAATAACAGACCACATCCAGAAGTCATGGTCTTACACCCATTCATTATGTTGTGCCCCTTCCAATACAAACGACATGTTGTTACAGTGTGATCGCCAGACCTGATGATGATGTTGACCTTTTAAACCTCTGGTTGGGATGGAGAGGTAGGTAGCTAGTCCTCTCTGGTTGGGATGGAGAGGTAGGTAGCTAGTCCTCTCTGGTTGGGATGGAGAGGTAGGTAGCTAGTCCTCGTCAGTCTCAGGGCAGCTCCCAGACCATGTTGAAGGGTTGTAACCCTGGTGATCTGTGGTCTGAAGGACCTGACAACCCTGTGGTTCAGTTCACCACAACCCTGTCAGAGAGAGAGATGGGTTTCTCTGGCATTGCCACATATCATTACATTTATTTATTTTATTTAACTAGGCAAGTCAGTTAAGAACAAATTCCTATTTACAATGACGGTCTACCAAAAGGCAAAAGGCCTCCTGTGGGGACGGGGGCCTGGGATTAAAAAAATAAATCAACTATTAATATAGGACTAAACACACATCACGACAAGAGAGACAACACAACACAACATAAAGAGAGACCTAAGACAACAACATAGCAAGGCAGCAACACATGACAACACCGCATGGTAGCAACACAACATAACAACGACATGGTAGCAACACAACATGGTACAAACATTATTGGGCACAGACAACAGCACAAAGGGCAAGGTAGAGACAACATATCACACAAAGCAGCCACAACTGTCAAATTACACTTCTCTTTTTTATTTCATTCTCTTAAATAAAAAGGGGAAAAGGCAGCAGCCAGTTCTCCTGACCAATCGCCTGGAGATGTTGACACTGTTATGATCTGAAAAACAAGTTCCATGGCAACCATTGTCAAACAGTGGAACGGGCTGCCTCGGAGATCCGGGGAAAGCCTCTTTGTTTGTTGTACTTGGCCAGGGTTTCTCCTTGGCCCCACACCCCTCAATTCTGTGGGGGAACCCACTGGAGGATTTGCTTTTTTCCATCTCCTGCCCGGGATTCTGCCAATCTGGCACAATAAATTCCTATTTGCAGCTGCTCTCTTCCAGAAAATCCAGCCTGCTCTCCGTAAGATAGCTCTAAGTGTGGGAGTCGGGAGAAAGGCAGCAGCAGGAAGAGGGAAGGGACCGAGTTCGGATGGAAAAAATGAAACTGAAATAAAGGGTACAGGAGTGGACGAGTGGAATTTAGTTTTGGATGGCCTAATAGTGTTTCCCTCAGTAAACAGCAACAGCATTTACTGTTTCTGAATTAACACAGAGTAACTGGGAGAGTCATACTGGTTGGACTGTTTGATCCTCCTCCCTAACATCAATGTGTTGATCTCAGAGCTCCCTAGCAAGACCCCTCCATATAATGCCTTCCCTCTATTCTGTTAGCTACTTGAACAATTCACCATCTTCCTGGAAATCTCATAAAAAATATTAATTGGGAAATTCACAAGTACTACATTTAAGTGCCCTCTTTAATCCCATAGCATTGTAAATAATAAATTCAGAACACATTATGTAAAGCTTATAAAGCAATAAAGACAACAAAATAATGGCTCCTAACCAATTGTGCTTTTTTGTGTTTTTTTCTGCGTTATTTAACTTATTTTGTACATAATGTTTCTGCCACCGTCTCTTATGACCGAAAAGAGCTTCTGGATATCAGAACATCGATTACTCACCTCAAACTGGACTTACTCCAGATACCCGACCATGCCCAAATCCCTGTCATTCGCGTGAAGAGAAGACACAGATACAGGGGACGCAGGTCTGGGTGCCCTGTGAGAATTCTTCGGTGAGTGGGTAACCCACCTCTACCATCCTTCTTATTGGCCATTGTCCAATCATTGGGGAATAAACTGGATGAGCTCCGTTCAAGACTATCCTACCAATGGGACATTAAAAACTGTAGTATCTTATGTTTCACCGAGTCGTGGCTGAACGACGACATGGACAACATACAGTTGGCTGATTTTTCTATGCATCGGCAAGACAGAACAGCTGCTTCCGGTAAGACAAGGGGTGGCAGTCTGTGTCTATTTGTTTATAACAGCTGGTGCTTTTATCGAATATTAAGTCGAATTAAATCGAATATTAAGTAAGTATCAAGGTTTTGCTCGCCTGAGGTCGAGTATCTCATGATAAGCTGAAGACCACACTATTTACTAAGAGAGTTTTCATCTATATTTTTCGTAGCTGTCTATTTAACACCACAAACCGATGCTGGCACTAATTCCGCACTCAACGAGCTGTATAACGCCATAAGCAAACAAGAAAATGCTCATCCAGAGGGGGTGCTCCTAGTGGCTGGGGACTTTAATGCAAGGAAACTTAAATCCGTTCTACCAGCATGTTACATGTGCAACAAGAGGGGGAATAACTCTAGACCACCTTTACTCCACACACAGAGATGCGTACAAAGCTCTCCCTCGCCCTCCATTTGGCAAATCTGACCATAATTCTATCCTCCTGATTCCTGCTCACAAGCAAAAACTAAAGCAGGAAGTACCAGTGACTCGCTCAATACGGAAGTGGTCAGATTACGCGGACGCTACAGGACTGTTTTGCTAGCATAGACTGGAATATGTTCCGGGACTCATCCGATGGCATTGAGGAGTATACCACATCAGTCACTGGCTTCATCAATAAGTGCATCGATGACGTTGTCCCCACAGTGACCGTACGTACATGCCACGGATTACAGGTAACATCCGCAATGAGCTAAAAGGTAAAGCTGCCGCTTTCAAGGAGTGGGACTCAAACCCGGAAACTTATAAGAAAGCCCTCTATGCCCTCAGTTGAACCATCAAACAGGCAAAGCGTAAATACAGGACTAAGATTGAATCCTATCCAGTGACACAAGCCTACCAGATGAGCTAAATGACTTCTAAGCACACTTCGAGGCAAGCAACACTGAAGCATGCATGAGAGCACCAGCTGTTCCGGACAACTGTGTTATCACGTTCGCCGTAGCCAATGTGAGTAAGCCCTTTAAAAAAGGTCAACATTCAGAAGGCCGCAGGGCCAGACGGATTACCAGGACGTGTACTCCGAGCATGCACTGACCAACTGGCAAGTGTCTTCACTGACATTTTCAACCTGTCCCTGGCCAAGGCTGTAATACCTATATGTTTCAAGCAGACCATCAAAGTCCCTGTGCCCAAGAACACCAAGGTAACCTGCCTAACTGACTACCGACCCATAGCACTCGTGCTTGTAGCAAATAAAGTTATTTGAAAGGCTGGTCATGGCTCACAACACCATCATTCCAGAAACCTTAGACCCAATCCAATCTGCATGCCGCCCCAACAGATGCACAGATGACGCCAATCTCTATTGCACTCAACACTGCCTTTTCCCACCTGGACAAAAGGAACACCTACGTGAGAATGCTGTTCATTGATTACAGCTCAGTGTTCAACACCATAGTGCCCTCAAAGATCATCACTAAGCTAAGGACCCTGGGACTAAACACCTCCCTCTGCAACTGGATCCTGGACTTCCTGACGGACCGCTCCCAGGTGGTAGGGTAGGCAACAGCACATCTACCACGGGGTCCCTTCAGGGGTGTGTGCTTAGTCCCCTCCTGTACTCTCTGTTCACCCATTAAGTTTGCCAATGACATAACAGTGGTAGGCCTGATCACTGACAACAATGAGACAGCCTATAGGGAGGAGGTTAGAGACCTGGAAGTGTGGTGCCAGGACAACAACCTGTCCCTCAACGTGATCAAGACAAAGGAGATGATCCTGGACTACAGGAAAAGGAAGGCCGAGCACACCCCCATTCTCATCGATGGGGCTGTAGTGGAGCAGGTTGAGAGCTTCAAGTTCCTTGGCTTCCACATCACCAACAACAGTCGTGAAGAGGGCACGACAAAGCCTATTCCCTTCACAGGAGACTGAAAAGATTTGGCATGGGTCCTCAGATCCTCAAAAAGTTCTAAAGCGGCACCATCAAGAGCATTCTGAGTGGTTGCATCACCACCTGGTATGGCTACTGCTCCGCCTCCGACCGCAAGGCGCTACAGAGGGTAGTGCGTATGGCCCAGTACATCACTGGGGCCAAGCTTCCTGCCATCCAGGACATCTATACCAGGCGGTGTCAGAGGAAGGCCCTAAAAATTGCCAAAGACTCTAGCCACTACAGTCATAGACTGTTTTCTCTGCTACCACACAGCAAAAGGCTTCTGACCAGCTTCTACTCCCAAGCCATAAGATTGCTGAACAGCTAATCAAATGGCCTCCCGGACAATTTGCATTGAACCCCCCCTTTTTCTACACGGCTGCTACTCGCTGTTTAATATCTATTATCGATGCATAGTCACTTTACCCTTACCTACATGTACATAATAACTTTCTTAACTCTTATTTTTCTTAACTGCATTGTTGGATAAGGGCTTGTAAGTAAGCGTTTCACGGTAAGGTGTATTCGCCGCGTGTGACGAATAAAATGTGATTTTTATTTGAATCATTGATATAATATAGGGTGTCTAATCAAAAATGTATATTTTGACCAATGGGTAATGTAATTGTTTAGACAATACTATAAGAAAACCAATGGTCCAACCCTCATGTCTCTATCATAATCGGTTCAAAAGTTATTGGAGTGTTTACCCTTGTAGGATGGACAGAATTAGGGTGACTAAATCAATGCAGGCCAGAGAAAAAGAGGGATCAAAAATCTGGAAAATTGCATCGGGTCAATTAGGCTGGATTCTCGGGTCAGTTAGGCTGGATTCTGTGCTAGAATTAAGGCTACTGGCTACCTGACAGGATTACTTTCCCGTTGAACTCGTCCTCTTTTTTCTCAAATCCGCAGGACATAAAACAATCTAAAGTTAAGATGGATATTGATTTTGAGACATGTTGTATTTTAGTATACGGTTTTTGGATTCATTTGAAATTCCTGTTCTTTTTATAAGATTTCTCTCAAAAACAAGCGTATCCCTGTGAAATGTCAACGGAGCACTGAGCGTATATTTTCAAAACCTTTTACATTTAATTCAGCTCGTGTCATGCTAATGTAGCTTTTTGCGACCCGCGGAAACAAATTTGAAGACTACGACCACCAAATGTAAAATCCTCAAACATTGTTATGAGAAACCTACACTGTTATGTCAACCGAGCTCGGTGGTTATTATCAGATGTATTAGGTTACGAAATCTGACTTTTTGGATATAATGTTGATGTGTTAGAGAAAAACCCCACTGAATGATTCAGAACATGAAGAATCATATGTGTCTTGGTACAATGTATTTTATAACATAAGGAAGTGACATTTTCTCACCGTAGCACATTTTCACCCGCTCTAGGCAGAGTGGGAGGACACCTTATATAATATTTCAAAAAGGTACAACTATAGGTGCACTTTGAGACAGAGCATCAGAAGAATCTTTTTACTCAGAAACATCCGTCAGTTATGTTGTATAGGGTATGAATCCACCCACCCAATACAAGTGGTAGTTATGTACAGTAGCTGTAGAAATGGAATAGGACATGTGCATCCCTCGCCTCACCTTCAAACCTTCCCTTCAAAGTTCAAACACAGCACAGGAAGACAGGGCAATGCAGAAAGCCCCGTTGGTCTTTCTCTATTAAGATGTCAAGTTGTGTTTTATGCCCAAAACATTCATTTATTTGAACATCACAAAGACGTTTTCTGAGAAATACAATTTTCAAATGAGTCACTCTTGAGTGTCTTTCACACCTTGCTCATTTTGAAAGTGTTCAACTCTGGAGCATCATGACTCAGTGGTTTAGATTCTAGAACTGTGTCATTGGGGTAGCGCTGCTCTCTGTGGTGTCACAGAGGTCAAGGACAACAGAAGAAAGTCATGTATTTCACTATGAGTAAAATCAAAACATGGAATGAACTTCACAGTTCATACTGTACTCAAAAGGCCTTTATCAGAAGCTAGGGGCTTTGTGTGTGTATATAGGCCTACAACGTTCTTATACTGTAAGGATGCTGTCCACAACCTAGAAAGTGATTTCCTTGTGAAGGATGGGAGTTGGGACACACTCTAGTACCTGCAGCTTTCCATGTTGTAGTTGTAGTGAATCTGACTGGAATTAACCCCAGAGGCAGTGGAGCAGGTGAAGGCAGTGGAGCAGGTGAAATTATTCCAGCGTGCAGAAGGAGAGAGAGAGCTACCATTCAGAGATAAAGCACACAGGAAAACAGCTTGGCGAACACACATTAGTTTCAGGTCACTGATGTCCCACTTACCAGCGAGCAGAGGAAAGACAACAATAGCAACATACCCACACTAATACAGAGAACCATAGTTAAGAAACTAAACTGTGTTATAGCATACTGTATTCTGAGAATTTTACTTTTGAATGGCGATGATTGATACTCAAGTGTAAATTAAACTTGTGTAACATCATACACCTTATTTGCTCTCTGGCAGTTGAAGGTAGAAGTTCTGGTGGGCAGGTCTGGTGTCTGTCTGTCTACCCATGCCACTTGTTCTGTGGGTTGATTCTTCTCATGTTGCCAACAAAGTCCCCCAGGCAACCCTCTCAGACACACACACACACACACACACACACCTCACAGTAGGCAATGTGAAGTGACTGAGTCAGCTACAGTAATGTACTGTGTGTGTATGAGTGTGTGTCTCTCTCTCCCACCTTTGGTTGGTAAACAAACACGTTCATTGGCGCAGGACACTAAAGCCAGACACTCACCTATTGTATGGTTAAGTCTGAGTGTTCCCTGGGCCAGCCTCAAATGGCCATGCCAACCCTTCATGAGGCTCCGTTAAAGCTCTCTACTGTGTAACTTCTCTGGTGCACCACTCGCCTCTCTAAACCCCTTTTTTATACTCAGGAAAATCCTGTGGCCCCATTGGGGAGATGAAAGTTTATTTAAGGCATTAGGTGTCAAAGGGAATTCCACTAGAGACTAAAATAAACATGGACGTTTAGGTTGTGGTTGTGATGACAGCAGAGAGAGCTGGAGCACCCGGGCCGGTTTGGCCACTAGTTGGTTTGCCTCCCTCCCTGTTTCAGATGCAGCTCTGCTCTGCTCTGCTCTGCTCTATAAAGTGTGCTTAGTGTTGAGCTGTTATAAAAGGCCAAGGTTTATTTCTCTTTCACATCTGCAGATGGTCAGAGACAGAGGGAGTCAAAAGGAGGAGGAGGATAGACTTGCTGCTACTCTTAATGATATTAGAAGGTCTGCAGCTTGCTGAGCTGCCAATGGTTTAGCTCAGCTTATGGGTTGTTTGTCAGGCAAAATACTTTCTAACTCCCACATCTGATAAATAACTCAGTGACTTGCAATAACTTAGAATGTTTTATCTCATTCCAACTGCACATAAAAAACAGGGTGCCAGTATTAGTGGATACCAGTTTCACTGAGTACCCCTCAGCATCGTGGTATCTGTTGAACTGGAGTTGTTTGGAGTGAGTGCAGTTATGTTTATCTTTGAGGGGGTTACTTTGGTACACACTAATGCTCAGCCAGGGATCAGTGTGTCTGTTCGCTTAACTTGCTGTTTAAAGGCGACACCATTTCCCTTGTCCCACTATATAGATCACTGCTTTAAAGGCCCAGTGCAGTCAAAAACTTGATGTTCCTGTGTTTTATATATATGTCCACACTATGAGGTTTGAATAATACTGTGAAATTGTGAAAATTATGATAATGCCCTTTTAGTGTAAGAACTGTTTGAAAAGACTGCCTGAAATTTTGGCTTGTTTTGGTGGGATGGAGTTTTGGGCTGCCTGGTGAAATAAATTAGTTAATAGACCGATAAGAAAGAGTTCCAAACCTCTCTGCCAATAATAGCTGGGCGGCAGGTAGCCTAGTGGTTAGAGTGTTGGACTAGTAACCGAAAGGTTGCAAGATCAAATCCCGGAGCTAACAAGGTAAAAATCTGTCGTTTTGCCCCTGAACAAGGTAGTTAACCCACTGTTCCCAGACCGTCATTGAAAATAAGAATTTGTTCTTAACTGACTTGCCTTGTTAGTTAAATAATTATAAAATAGCAAGTTTTCAGTTTTGCCCCCCCCAGTCACACCACTCCCGTACTGTCCTTGCCAAATTCTTGTTTAAGAAAAAGAAGCTATTTAAAAAATATATTTTTAACCATTTTAATTTAAAACAATCTTTAAATAGGCCTTCTAAAAGCCTGTTGGATATTGAGTTGCCCTAAACCCGACTGTAACGGTTCTCTTCGTCCTCCTCTGACGAGGAGTAAGAAATGTCGGACCAATGCGCAGCGTGGCATGTGTCCATAATATATTTTAATGAAATATCACTGGACACAGAAAAACAAAAGGAACAAGAGAATAAATGAAAACCGACCACAGTCCCGTATGGAACAAACACTGATAGGGAAAATAAACACCCACACCACACAGGTGGAAAAAGGCTACCTAAAGTATGATTCTCAATCAGAGACAGAGAGACCCACCCAACTCACGCCCTGACCATAATAAAACAAAGAAATAACAAAAAAACTAAGGTCAGAACGTGACACCGACTCTAAAACAACGCACTGCTGCTTACTATCTTACTCACTCTATATTATCTCATTCATCCCTTTGAAGTGAAAAAGATTGATCATGTTTTTATATATTTTAGGACGCTTCATATTAGCAGAGTTTGCTCTATTAAACTATTGTATTAAGTGAGACACAACCTCTCTGTGAATGTTTAAAACATGCTAATATAGTATACAGCAGGTAAACATGAATATGGTTAGCTTTTATATACTACATCAATGAATAAAATGCATTTTGACTCAAATGATGTCACTGTCATACTCACACTTTTTCCCCTCCATTTTGGGCATGTCTTAAAATGTATGTGTTCCCTAAGTCAAAACAAGAAGCCATGGCGTCGGTCTCTTATGTCGTAGTGCCAGTATACACAGTGTGCTTCCAGAACTGTTGGAGCTGTTAGTTACTGATAATGACAGACCGACTGCAGTACGGAAGATGTGGCCTATCTGGACAGACTCCACTACAGTACATGTTCAACATACTGGACAGTCCTTTAACTTTACTGCAGGTTTCCCCCATTGTCAATGTGAACCAAAAACTGCTGCAGTGTAAGTTACGGCTACAGTAGCACTCTAATTGCTTTTGTGATGTCATATAATCACTCTTCATTTTCATGTGAACATCTAGCTCTAGTTATGAATGAGACACATTATTCCGTTTGACACCTTGCCATTATAGCCATGGTATAGGCATATTTTTTTGTCATTCACAATAGGCCTATAAATATGTTGTTATAGTCCCTATACATTAAAACACACATCATGGCAAGCTAAAAAGGATATCCTACATTCAATGTATGTAGACTTTTCAAATAGTAAAATATCTGAATGACCTCATGATGGCAATTTGAATTTAATACAGATGTCTATATTTAGCCTTATCACGGACCTCCCAGACAAGAACTCCTTGACATTTGAACTTTGGACAGGTTTAATCTCGTCGCAATGTGTGTAAAATGTGTTTCCCCCACCTTATACATGGCGTGGTGTGTACACTGTGTAAGCACTCCACACAACTTGACTGAGTCTATTTTTAGAACGCTGAAGTTTCCATATACTGCTGTGCTGTGTCACCTGGCTGTCAGCAGAACAACAGGAAGTGATGGGGAATAAAAAAGAGCGGTAGAATGGAACACTATGGTCCTCCTAGTGGACACTCTGTGCCAATGCAGCTCACTGTAGTGACATCTTCTGGTATCGCTACCACAGCCAACTTGCACACAGAGTAATCAGTAGTACTTAGTGTCATGTTTCCCTTGGTGATGTTTTACTGTAGGATCAGTATGTTTTTGTCAAGATGTTATGCCCTTTTCTACTGTGTAATATACTGTACCTTTTGTAAGTGTTTGTTGAAAGAGAAAGGAAGATATGAAAAGGCCAGGAATGAAAATTGCCCTCCCTGGAGCTGTGAAATGCTGCCTGGGAAGAACAGATGACAGTACACATCAAACACAGTATTACATCAAACACCTTGGATGCTCTGACTAACTAACAGCCTGTATTTGTTTCTCTTCTCCTCCCTGCAGTAAACGAGATCATAAGGAAGGATCTGACCGGCGTGCAGGCCAGAGGTCAGACATAGACGACAGAAAACAGGAAGTGGACAGCTGCAGCTCACTCTTCGTCGCCATGAGAACCTCTTCTTCTTCCCTGTGTGCCCATCTCCATATCAACCCTACAGTATATCAACACCAGCCACCAGCAGTTTGGCTGCTCTGCCCGTTTCCTTCAAATAACTGTTTCTCAGCTAAAATATTCTCTGCCTTTTACCCAACGCCAAAGAATGTTCTGCCAAAGACAATTTTCTTAGTTTTCAGGCCCAAAATAAACTAGATTGTGCCTTGTTTTATTACTAGTTAGGTTTATCGGATTCAAATGGATGTTTTTCTGTACAATAAATAAGAGAGGGTGAAAATTCCTAAACAAGTCACAATCATGGCAGTCGCTGTAACATTACTGGTTGTTAAACCAATATGCAGTGGTGGAAAAAGTACCCAATTGTCATACTTGAGTAAAAGTAAAGATACTGTACGTTAATAGAAAATGACTTAAGTGAAAGTCACCCAGTAAAATACTACTTGAGTAAAAGTAAAAATTATTTGGTTTTAAATACAGTATCAAAAGTAATTGTAATTGCTAAAATATACTTCAGTATCAAAAAATAAAATAAAAGTATAAATAATAATTTAAAAATCCTTATGTTAAGCAATCTAGACGTAACAATTTTCTTGTTTTTTATTTTATTTACGGATATCCAGACATAATTTACAAAAGAAGCATGTGTATTTAGTGAGTCTCTTTATAAGTATGTGAATTGGACCGTTTTCCTGTCCTGTTAAGCATTCAAAATGTAACGAGTACTTTTGGGTGTCTTGGTAATGTATGTAATTAAAAGTACATTATTTTCTTTAGAAATGTAGTGAAGTAAAAGACAGTTATCAAAAATATAAAAAGTAAAGTACAGATACCCCCTTAAGTAGTACTTTAAAGTATGTTTACTTAAGTACTTCGCACCGCTGCCTATATGCAAACCTTTAAAATAATTGTAACTCTCTTACCCATCTTGTTGACAATTCTACCAATGGCACCATTCATAAAATATGCCAACATGTCAACCTTTCACTGTGATATGTGTATTGTGTTATACAATTTGAGCTTACTTTGATCATCTCATCTCGCTACTCTAAAGGAGACGAACACTGCCATGCTAATAACCAAATAAATATTGGCTTGTAATTTCACCTCTCCATATTTTTTATTTTCTTGCCTACATGTTTTTGTGTTCTATGTTGTTATGTACCAATTCGGCACAACACATGAAGTTCCCTCCCAGGAAATAATTTGAACGTTATATGCACTGTTTAGTAGGGGAATATTTGTGTATGTGTATTCTTACATGGTGTGTTGTCTTTATTCCATAGTTTATATGTTTTCCTCATTGTGTTTGGGTCATATGATGAACTTAATGTAACTAAAATGTTTATTACAGTATAAGCAGTGGATTTGCCAGATGCCTCATCTGGGCCAGTGATGATACTGCTTAGAGAAAAGTATTTCACCGTTCTCAATTAATTATTGGATATTGAATTAGTCTGAAAAGGCTTATATTCAAAGAATGATATGCTAAATCCTTACACAGGTAAAGATCAGGGGGAAATGCAATTACAAAATTAGCAGGTTCTGAAGATGTCTAAGCAGGCAATGTTTTGAGTGTTGCATGTCTACAATGCATCTGACTACATTCAGGTCTTAAAGGGATAGTCTTTCTCTGCTTGCTAATGGGTGCCCAATTTATTAGTAGCCTATATGATTGTAACATTTATCCAAATCTGTTGCATGTTTGGTTGCAACAGAGCAAAATGTTAATAATATGTGTATAACATATATTATAGCCTACCTATTTCTATTTTGTGTAATTAATATAATTTTTAGTTTTTCCGTAATGACAATGAACAACATGCTATATATGCAGTGCTAATAAGTGTCTGCCTATACAATAACATCCCAGGTATTCTTACCTGCACTGTACATACTGTGCCTTACATTTCCAAGATCATCCCACATTTCTAAGATGAGCTATGCTTTCCTTGTTCAGTGTCACTGTCATTATACGTGTATTTGATGTACATTCAAACACGAAAAGGCTTTGTGGAGCAAAATGATTGGTGTTGCATAATAATCTATATGATTTACTGCATGTATATAGCCTAGCAAGTGCTCAAAGTGCTTTTATATTATAAGAAGGGATAGCTGAGATTGGTGCAGAAAGTAGGTGTTTTGTTACATATCAAATAAAAGATGTTCAATGTTTTAAGAAGATCCCCCCCCCCCCCCCCCCCCCAAAAGCAACGCTTTACAAATTGTTTAAAAAGTGTATGCCTGACCATTGCCAAGTCATATGCCATTGCTATGATTGTACAAAGATTTAAAAGTTAATGATCCAGACTGAATCTGCCTGTTCAATATGTCATTTTGACTAATTTCATATGATATATTTTATATTAGTTTTTATGTGCTATGAAAAGATATAGATAGTAATAGTTAATAGCTAATATATCTGACTTTTTTAATTGAGCCATTCTCTCAATGTACAGCAAACAGTATGTTTGAAATATCCTGAATGTAAACTTTACAGCTTTTTCCCCCTTAACTGTAAATAGATAATTGCTTACAACTGTATAAATGGTTCTGGTAGTCCTCTTTTTTTATTGGTAGTTATAGCGTATAGTAGAAAAGTATGTTTTATGAACTGCATCAGTTGTTTTCTGGCTTTCTCATTATTTTTGTTAATTCAGTGTCTTAGTAATAAGCCATATATAGCTGTCAAAACGTTTATATTAAAAGTGATGTTGAAATAAAGTTTGCTTTAGAGAAACAGATTATATTTTAGTTTCAGATGTCTTACAAGGTTTATAAACAAAGCTGTGCATCTTGAATGAACGCAGTCATATTCCCCATAGTCTTTATGCTGCTTGACGATCCGTATTGTACGTTTTCTGTTCTATATCAGATGTATGTTTCCTTAAAACTGTGGCATTTTCATCTCTATTTTTCCAGGCAAAACTTGTATTTTTAAACTAGCAATGAATCATAAACAAAGAATTCTACAGTTATTGTCATTTTTGTGTACAGTTTTTCTGCAATTTATTTGACGTACATTTCAGTACCTCAGTCATCCTTATCCAGAACATCAGTTTAAATCAGTTTCATGATTTTTATTATGTTGCTTCCACTATTGGTTGTTGGCTAGCTACAGTAGGTAATAGTCACTGATGCCTCTCTTTAGACTGTGATGGGAAAATAGAAATCAGCAGACCCTAAGAGTCCGTGACTCATACGACAGTAGGTTAAAGAAATATCTTAACCTAGGCTACAGTACCCCAACCCTCTCTCACTCCTCCCCCCCTCTCCTCCTGCCTAACTCATCAATGAGGTGACCATTTCTGTTATCCTTTCTTCGTGTACATTTTTACCACAGCTTCACCTATTACAGATAAACTCAGTGACACCTCACACACACGCACACACATTCTTGTTTAACTAACCTTGTGGGGCCACACAATTCAGTCTCATTCAAAATCCTATTTTCCCTAACCCTTAACCCGAAAACCTAACCTTAAGCCTAACAGGCTGACTACACTGCTCGCATCGCAAAAATAATTTTAGAAATCTATATTATTCTATTATTGCACCCACACTGCTGGCACACGCTAGCGAGCGTCTGCGTTGCCAAGGGCTAAAATAGAAGTCAGTTCTATTTCTGATGCAGATCGCGCTGCAAGTCCTGCCTCTCCCATCTCCTCATTGATTTATAGAAGCAGGTACCCACATGCCATCTCCTCATTGGTTATACCCACGTGGGTGACTGAAGATGAACGAGGTCAGTGGCGGTAATGCACCTAATTTATGAAAGTTGCCAATCGCAATATAAAGTCAATAGAAGAAAAATCATGGAAGGATGAGAGATGACTAGAAACGATTCGGTTGACCGTTTTATGTGTGGATTAATTGGTGGAGTAGAGGACCTTGTGCATCTCAGGTAAAATAACAACTCAATGTTTATATCCCAGGACAAATTAGCTAGCAACAGCAAGCTAGCTAAATAAGACAAATTAGCTAGCAAGAGCAAGCTAGCTAGCTAAATTGGCATAAATATTTAATGCTTTTCGACCTATCCCAAAATTAATATAATTGGTTCAGAGTTTGTTTTGATATTTTAACCTGCGTGTCGTGAACGACAAAATACATTTGCGCACGATGGCGCACGAGCGCAGCCGGTTTGGGTTCCATGTAATTCTAACCCTAACATTCATTCTAACCTTAACCCTAAACCCCCTAGAAATAGCATTTGACCTGGTTAAATTTTGGTTTGCTTACTATTCCCACAACTATAGTTAAAAACGTACACAAACACACACACACACACTTACAACCCCACCCTTCCCTCAAACAAATAACAACAAAGGGGTTCACTATAGCCATGTAAGCCCCGTTGCCAGGAGACAGCATGTTTGGAGCCTAAGACTCGCTGGAGGAGGATTCTGTAAATGCACCCTGTATTCAGGAAGTCTCTGCCTATGACATCATAACACGTGTGAGAAAACACAGCATGTGGACTAGATGGGCTAGCTGGATGAGCGTTTTTCACCCCCACTCTTAGAGACATGCCGTGGCCTGTGACTCATGTGCCCTTTCTTTCCAAATGGGTCAATAATGAGATCAGACCGCTATAGTACTGATTGACTACGTGAGATTGACCCAGAACAAAAAAATCATGAGAGCCTTAAAGTGATTGGAATTTCATTCATTACACTCTGATGTCATTACTTGACTCCGTAGACTATAATATTATTGAGTTAGCCTTACGCAAAATTGTAAATACATCACCATTACCCACATGGAAAAGAATCATGAAAATCAAATACGAATCTTGTATGACAGAAGAAGATTTGGACAAAAATCTAATAAGGATCTGGTAAGATTTTGTATGTTTTTAATTACAGTTTTTTTGGATTGCTTACACACTAAAATTAAAAGTAGTACACTATTAGCAAAACCTTACACTCAAGAAGCAAAACATCAGCCCATATTTGCACAACTATAAGCACATTGTCAACCTCACACTTGTTGCAAAACTCTACACACAGTGATTTGCAAAACACTAAACACACTTAACATACATTACACACAAAAATCTATCACGAAGTCACATCCTTGCAATACCAAAGCACTGACTGTCAAATTACCACACCGTCCAACCAATTGGTTCAACACAGTCATCAGGTGTGCAAACACTCGTTTGCTTAATTGTAGACACACCAATCAGGTGTATAAGCACTATAAAAAGCAGCAGGTGAGTTCATCGGTCTTCAAGCACAATGGAAAGAGTCAGAGAAAGAGTAAGACGAGGAGGAGGAGGACGACGAGGAGGACGACGAGGAGAACGAGGAGGACGAGGAGGAAGACGAGGAGGACGAGGAGAACGAGGAGAACGAGGAGGACGAGGAGGACGAGGAAGACAAGAAGGTGCTCAAAGAGGACCGAATCTGACAAATGAGATCCGCGCAACACTGGTTGACCACGTTGTCAACCACGGCCTGACGCTGAGGGAGGCTGGACTGCGAGTACAGCCAAATCTAAGCCGATATACAGTGGCAAGTGTGATGAGAACATTTCGACTGGAAAATAGGTATTGTAAAAATATCATCATATCAAAAACATCTGCACGGTTTCAGTAACTGCTTACAGTACTGTATTCTATGCACTATCAGCACTTCTGTTACCTTTTCCTGTGAAATTACTGTACTATTGTATACTGTTTTTTTTTCTACATAGGATTGAGGGTCAGGGACGACAAGGGGGAAGGCCTCCTATGTTCACAGAACAGCAAGAGAGGGAGAGAGTAAACATGGTTTTGGCCAACAATGCTATAACACTCAAGCAGCTCCAAGCTAACATTGTCAATAACCACGCCATTTTCAACGATATCCATCAGGTCTCAACATCAACACTGGCACGCATCCTAAAAAAAAAACATATTCAAATGAAGCAAATTTATCGAGTGCCTTTCGAGCGCAATTCCGAAAGGGTGAAACGACTGCGGCATGATTATGCAGAGGTATGTATTCACTTTAGCAGTGATCTTGCATACTGTCTCATAATCTTTTACTGTACTGTAATATGTATACTAGATCTACACTGAACTACACAATTTTGCCTGACACTGTTTTTCAGAGAGTTTTACGAATGGATGGAGAGGAGATCCAGCATGAGTTCATTTACGTAGATGAGGCTGGGTTCAACCTGACGAGAACACGAAGGAGGGGAAGAAACATCATTGGCCACAGGGCTATAGTCAATGTCCCAAGGCAACGTGGGGGTAATATAACACTCTGTGCAGCCATTACACAGAATGGGGTCCTCCACCGCCATGCCCATATGGGCCCTTACAACACAGCACTCATACTTACATTCTTGGACCAATTGCACAACATAACAGCAGCAAATCAAATCGATCATATGCAATACATTGTTGTCTGGGACAATGTGTCTTTCCACCGCTCTGCTCTGGTTCAGAACTGGTTTCAGCAACATCCACATTTCACCGTCCTATATCTTCCACCATACTCTCCATTCCTCAACCCTATAGAATAGTTTTTCTCGGCATGGCGGTGGAAGGTATATGATCTCCGTCTCCAGGCTGAGGTACCCCTCATCCAAGCCATGGAGGAGGCCTGTGACCAGATGGAGGTAGCAGCAATGCAAGGATGGATTCGTCATTCAAGACGTTTCTTTCCAAGGTGTCTTGCTAATGACAACATTGCCTGCGATGTTGATGAAATTCTCTGGCCAGATCCAGCTAGGCGAAGAGACAATGTCTAGTTATTTTTTTAATATTTTTTTTGAACTTACAATACGTAAAGTGACGTTTGGTTACAGTATTATGAATCTCCATGTCAACATTTTGGGCGTGTTGAGAAATAAATGAGTTTCTTCAGTCTGCAACATTGGTCTTGTGTAGTGTTTGGTGAATGTACATTATATTTGTACTTTGTTGATAGTAGCCTACTCTAATCATAGGGAAGTAGAAGTGCTCAAAGTGTTTTAGGTTTATCACAGCAGAGTGTAACTCGTGCAAACAGAGTATAGTAATGTGAAACGTGTGTGTTTCATATGGTAACAAAGTGTTGTTTTTAAAAAGAAGTGTATAGTTTTTACAAGAGTGTTTAATTTTGCAAAGGATCTGTAGTGTTTTGCTAATTGGGTGTGTGGTTGTGGTAATTGTGTGTAGTGTTTTGTAAACACGGGCCCTGTTTTGAAAATCGTGCTTAAGCAATCAAAAAAAACTGTAAATGTCAGGGGTGTATTTGTATACTATAAGAAAAATACAATATTTGTATGCAGTGCCTTCGGAAAGTATTCAGACCTCTTGACTTTTTTCACATTCTGTTACGTTACAGACTTATTGTAAAATTCATTAATAATAAATATAATAAAATAAAATTCTCAGCAATCTACACACAATACCGCATAATGACGAAGCGAAAATAGGTTTTTAGAAATTGTTGCAAGTGTATTAAAGATAAAAAAACAGAAATACCTTATTACCATAAGTATTCAGACCCTTTGCTATGAGACTCGAAATTGAGCTCAGGTGCACATTGTTTCCATTTACCATCCTTGAGATGTTTCTACAACTTGATTGGAGTCCACCCACGGCAAATTCAATTGATTGGACATGATTTGTAAAGGCACACACTTGTCTATATAAGGTCCCACAGTTGACAGTGCATGCCAGAGCAAAAACCAAGCCATGAGGTCAAAGGTATTGTCCGTAGAGCTCTGAGACAGGATTGTGTCGAGGTACAGATCTGTGGAAGGGTACAGCATTGAAGGTCTGCAGCATTGAAGGTCCCCAAGAACACAGTGGCCTCCATCATACTTAAATGGAAGAAGTTTGGAACCACCAAGACTCTTCCTAGAGCTAGCCGCCCTGCCAAACTGAGCAATCGGGGGGAAAGGGCCTTGGTCAGGGAGGTGACCAAGAACTCAATGGTCACACTGACAGCTCTAGAGTTCCTCTGTGGAAATGGGAGAACCTTCCAGAATGACAACCATCTCTGCAGCACAGCAGGTAGAGTGGCCAGACTGAAGCTACTCCTCAGTAAAAGGCACATGACAGCCATTTGGAGTTTGCCAAAAGGCACCTAAATGACTCTCAGACCATGAGAAACAAGATTCTCTCGTCTGATGAAACAAAGATTGAACTCTTTGACCTGAAAACCAAGTGTCACGTCTGGAGGAAACTTGGCATCATCCCTACGGTGAAGCATGGTGGCAGCCTCATGCTGTGGGGATGTTTTTCAGCAGCAGGGACTGGGAGACTAGTCAGGATCGAGGCAAAGATGAACAGTGCAAAGTACAGAGAGATACTTGATGAAAACCTGCTCCAGAGCGCTCAGGACCTCAGATTGGGGTGAAGTTTCACCTTCCAACAGGGCAACGACCCTGAGCACACAGCCGGAGTGGCTTCGGGATAAGTCTCTGAATGTCCTTGAGTGGCCCAGCCAGAGCCCGGATTTGAACCCGATCAAACATCTCTGGAGAGACCTGAAAATAGCTGTGCAGCAACGCTCCCCATCCAACCTGACAGAGCTTGAGAGGATCTGCAGAGAAGAATTAGAGAAACTCCCCAAATACAGGTTTGCCAAGCTTGTAGCGTCATACCCAAGAAGACTCGATGCTGTAATTGCTGCCAAAGGTGCTTCAACAAAGTACTGCGTAACGGGTCTGAATACTTATTTAAATGTCTGTTTTTGTTTTGTCATTATGGGGTATTGTGTGTAGATTGATGAGGGGAAAAAACGATTTAATGAATTTTATAATAAGTTTGTAACGTAACAAAATGTGGAAAAAGTCAAGGGGTCTGAATACTTTCCGAAGGCACTGTATACACCGAGTGTACCAAACATTAAGAATACTTTCCTAATATTGAGTTGCATCCCCCCCATCCCACTCAATTTGTTGTGGCATGGGCACTACAAGGTGTCAAAAGCGCTGCACATGGATGCTGGCCCATGTTGGCTCCAATGCTTCCCACAGTTGTGTCAAGTTGGCTGGATGTCCTTTGGGTGGTGGACCATTCTTGTTACACACAGGAAACTGTTGAGCATGAAAAACCCAGCAGCGTTGCAGTTTTTGACACAATCATGTGCGCCTGGCACCACGTTCAAAAGCACTTAAATATTTTGTCTTGCCCATTCACCCTCTGAATGGCACAATACACAATCCATGTCTCAATTGTCTCAAGGCTTACACATCCTTCTTTAACCTGTCTCTTCCCCTTCATCTATAATGATAGAAGTGGATTTAACATCAGTAAGGGATCATAGCTTTCACCTAGATTCACCTGGTCAGTCTATGTCATGGAAAGAGCTGGTGTTCTTAATGTTTTGTATACTCAGTGTGCATTTTCATATTCAGGTATGGGTTTCCATGGTTAAGGCTGGGCAGCTCCTCCTAATGAACAGTTGATTAATCTACAGCTATGGCTTTGTCTCCCATCCAGGGTTTTAACCAAGCCCAGCCTGTGCCTGGACACAGCCCTTAAACATGCTATATTGGCCATTGTCGCGTACAGCAGGTCAGCCACCAGAGGGAGACTCGTCGAGGCCTGGTGACAGACGGTGTATACATCACGAGGCGATGGCTCCATCTGCTGGACGTGCCAGGTCTCGACAGGTTCTCCGGCCAGGACTAATTGGGGCTGATTGGGAGTTTGTGAGTAATCAAGGGCTGATTGCTCACCAGCTGTGCAAGGCCCATAAAGCTGCCAGAAGGGCAGCATCACGGGAGAGTGGGGGGAAGAAAGGACTCCCGTAGAGTTGGGGATGGTTACAGAGGTAACAGGGGTGAGTGCAGTTTTGATCCTGACAGGATACAGCAAGACCCGGAGCCCAGTAGACGGTATCCTGGAGAGGGTCTCATAGGGGAGATCTATCCTTTTCTTTTTGATTTATTATTTAAATAAACACCCTTGAAACCGAGCTAATCATACTCTGTCCGTGTCTGATCTGTGTAAACGTCTTGACCAAACCCCCTGGTCTGCCCCACCATATATCACAACCCCATGAGGTGCCTTATTGCTATTATAAATGTAATTAGAGCTGTAAAAATGAACGTTTTGTCATACCCGTGGTATACGGTCTGATACACCACGTCTGTCAGCCAATCAGCGTTCAGAGCTCGAACCACCAAGTTTATAATACAAATGATATAATACAATGTTTTATTAATGTCACTGAATAGGCGCAGTGACGTGTTGTTTTACAGGGTCAGCCATATCGTGAGAATGATTGTTGAGAGATCTCCACTAAATAGATCCACTGCTGCTATCAGTCATTCCTCAACCTCCTCTTCCTCCTCACATCCTCCTCCCCCTCTTCCTCCTTCTCTCCTGTTCTTCCTCTTCTCTCCTCCTCCCCTTCCTCCTGCTCTCCTTCTCATCATCCTCTTCCTGTCCTCCTTCCTCCTCCCTCCTCCTCCTTCTGCGTTCCCCCCCTTCTCCTCCTCCTCACTGGCGGACTTTCCTTATTTTTTCAATAAGTGTCACATTGCCTGCGTCAATGACGTCAGACAGTGGCATGCAAGGCTTAATTTACATGTCTTGTGTATGTTTTTTATATAATACAATGTTACCCACCCATATAAGTCAGACACTAAAATAGTCTTCTATGAATCTTCTAAGTGTATTTGATGGCGTACGTATTAGGTAGAACATATAAGAATTTTGTTAAATTCTTCTATACCTTTTTCATATGGGTATCAATGACACGTTCAGTGCAAATCAAATGTTTAAGAAAATATGTATCTGATTAGTGTGCCTGGTATGATACAGTAAATGTAATAGAAATGTAAGTAATTAAGATATAAACTTTTGTTTTTACATTACTTGATAGTGAATGGCAATCAATAGTACATTTTCAGTTCTTATCTGAGTTTGGTTAGGTATGACGGGTCAGGTAAGTTACTACTCAGACCAACTCAGAGGCCAGAATTTCTGTCTATAAAAATGGCGGGGCCCTTGACCAACAGTGATGGCCTGTTGGTGTAATGTTGTGATTGTTGTCCAGTGGCAAATGCACTCCTCACAAACCTGCATACTGTTCTCCCTCAGAGACGTTAGTTAGTTTCCTGCAGGGCTTACAGCCATACACGTGCATGTAAGACGTGTACACATACAACACTAAAATGTGGACAAGTTAGTTAGCCTTTACAAATGATTTAATGATTTCATTCACAAAAATTATCCCTTATGAATACCAGCGGTGTAAAGTAATTCAGTAAAAATACTTTGAAGTACTACTTAAGTAGTTTTGGGGGGGGTGTTTATACTTTACTTTACTACTATATATGTTTGACAAAATACTTTCACTTCACTATATTCCTACATTTTGAATACTTAGCAGGACATGAAAATTGTCCAATTCACACACTTATCAAGGGGAACATCCCTGGTCATCCCTACTGCTTCTGATCTGGAGGACTCACAAAAAACACACACACTTTGTTTGTAAATGATGTCTGAGTGTGCCCCTGGCTGTCCCTAAATAAATACAAACTAGAAAATGGTGCCGTCTGGTTTGCTTTATATAAGGAATTAGATATGATTTATACATTTACTTTTGATACGTAAGTATATTTAAAATCAAATACTTTTAGTATTTTATTGAGTGACTCACTTTTACTTGAGTAATTTTCTATTGAGGTATCTTTACTTTAATTATGACAATTGGGTACTTTTCCCACCACTGATGAATAATTACATTCCCCTTGAATAAGACAGTAATATATATACACTACCGTTCAAAAGTTTGGGGTCACATAGAAATGTCCTTGTTTTTGAAAGAAAAGCACATTTTTGTACATTAAAATAACATCAAATTGATCAGAAATACAGTGTAGACATTGTTAATGTTGGAAATGACTGTTGTAGATAGAAAAGGCAGATTTGTAATGTAATATCTACATAGGCGTACAGAGGCCCATTATCAGCAACCATCACTCCTGTGTTCCAATGGCACGTTTTGTTAGCTAATCCAAGTTTATCATTTGAAAAGGCTAATTGATCATTAGAAAATCATTTGGCAATTATGTTAGCGCAGCTAAAAACTGTGGTTCTGATTAAAGAAGCAATAAAACTGACCTTCATTAGAATAGTTGAGTATCTGGAGCATCAGCATTTGTGGGGTCGATTACAGGCTCAAAATGTCCAGAAACTAAGCACTTTCTTCTGAAACTCGTCAGTCTATTCTTGTTCTGAGAAATGAAGGCTATTCCATGCAAGAAATTGCCAAGAAACTGAAGATCTCGTACAACGCTTATTCCCTTATTCATATAACTTGTTAAATCCACTTCAGTCCGTGTAGATGAAGGGGAGAAGACACGTTAAAGAAGGATTGTTAAGCCTTGAGACAATTGAGACGGATTGTGTATGTATGCCATTCAGAAAGTGAATTGGCAAGACAAAGTGCTTTTTAACAGGGTATGCTAGTAGGTGCCAGACACACCGGTTTGAGTGTGTCAAGAACTGCAACGCTGCTGGGTTT